>NC_042616.1:37135659-37437060 GCF_901001135.1 Rhinatrema bivittatum | reverse complement strand
CCCATGGAGACCCCACGGAGGGGGGAAGGCACTGAGCAGGAGGTCTGGGTGGGTGAGGGGAGAGGCACTGGCTGACCTGAGGCCTGCACCATCATCAGCTTCTTCCATACAAGGAAACGGTGCTGGCAGGGGAGGAGAGACTGGGGATCACTCCTGACCCATGGAGACCCCGCGGAGGGGGGAAGTCACTAATCAGGAGGTCTGGGTGGGTGAGGGGAGAGGCACTGCCTGACCTGAGGCCTCCACCATTATCAGCTTCTTCCATACAAGGAAACGGTGCTGGCGGGGGAGGAGAGACTGGGGATCACCCCTGACCCATGGAGACCCCACGGAGGGGGGAAGGCACTAATCAGGAGGTCTGGGTGGGTGAGGGGAGAGGCACTGGCTGACCTGAGGCCTGCACCATCATCAGCTTCTTCCATACAAGGAAACGGCGCTGGCGGGGGAGGAGAGACTGGGGATCACCCCTGACCCATGGAGACCCCACGGAGGGGGGAAGGCACTGAGCAGGAGGTCTGGGTGGGTGAGGGGAGAGGCACTGCCTGACCTGAGGCCTGCACCATCATCAGCTTCTTCCATACAAGGAAACGGTGCTGGCGGGGGAGGAGAGACTGGGGATCACTCCTGTCCCATGGAGACCCCGCGGAGGGGGGAAGTCACTAATCAGGAGGTCTGGGTGGGTGAGGGGAGAGGCACTGGCTGACCTGAGGCCTGCACCATCATCAGCTTCTTCCATACAAGGAAACGGCGCTGGCGGGGGAGGAGAGACTGGGGATCACTCCTGACCCATGGAGACCCCCACGGAGGGGGGAAGTCACTAATCAGGAGGTCTGGGTGGGTGAGGGGAGAGGCACTGGCTGACCTGAGGCCTGCACCATCATCAGCTTCTTCCATACAAGGAAACGGCGCTGGCGGGGGAGGAGAGACTGGGGATCACCCCTGACCCATGGAGACCCCACGGAGGGGGGAAGTCACTAATCAGGAGGTCTGGGTGGGTGAGGGGAGAGGCACTGGCTGACCTGAGGCCTGCACCATCATCAGCTTCTTCCATACAAGGAAACGGTGCTGGCGGGGGAGGAGGGACTGGGGATCACTCCTGACCCATGGAGACCCCCACGGAGGGGGGAAGTCACTAATCAGGAGGTCTGGGTGGGTGAGGGGAGAGACACTGGCTGACCTGAGGCCTGCACCATTATCAGCTTCTTCCATACAAGGAAACGGCGCTGGCGGGGGAGGAGGGACTGGGGATCACTCCTGACCCATGGAGACCCCCACGGAGGGGGGAAGTCACTAATCAGGAGGTCTGGGTGGGTGAGGGGAGAGGCACTGGCTGACCTGAGGCCTGCACCATTATCAGCTTCTTCCATACAAGGAAACGGCGCTGGCGGGGGAGGAGAGACTGGGGATCACTCCTGACCCATGGAGACCCCACGGAGGGGGGAAGGCACTGAGCAGGAGGTCTGGGTGGGTGAGGGGAGAGGCACTGGCTGACCTGAGGCCTGCACCATCATCAGCTTCTTCCATACAAGGAAACGGCGCTGGCGGGGGAGGAGAGACTGGGGATCACTCCTGACCCATGGAGACCCCCACGGAGGGGGGAAGTCACTAATCAGGAGGTCTGGGTGGGTGAGGGGAGAGGCACTGGCTGACCTGAGGCCTGCACCATCATCAGCTTCTTCCATACAAGGAAACGGTGCTGGCGGGGGAGGAGAGACTGGGGATCACTCCTGACCCATGGAGACCCCACGGAGGGGGGAAGTCACTAATCAGGAGGTCTGGGTGGGTGAGGGGAGAGGCACTGGCTGACCTGAGGCTTGCACCATCATCAGCTTCTTCCATACAAGGAAACGGTGCTGGCAGGGGAGGAGAGACTGGGGATCACTCCTGACCCATGGAGACCCCCACGGAGGGGGGAAGGCACTGAGCAGGAGGTCTGGGTGGGTGAGGGGAGAGGCACTGGCTGACCTGAGGCCTGCACCATCATCAGCTTCTTCCATACAAGGAAACGGCGCTGGCAGGGGAGGAGAGACTGGGGATCACTCCTGTCCCATGGAGACCCCCACGGAGGGGGGAAGTCACTAATCAGGAGGTCTGGGTGGGTGAGGGGAGAGGCACTGCCTGACCTGAGGCCTGCACCATCATCAGCTTCTTCCATACAAGGAAACGGCGCTGGCGGGGGAGGAGAGACTGGGGATCACTCCTGACCCATGGAGACCCCCACGGAGGGGGGAAGTCACTAATCAGGAGGTCTGGGTGGGTGAGGGGAGAGGCACTGCCTGACCTGAGGCCTGCACCATCATCAGCTTCTTCCATACAAGGAAACGGCGCTGGCGGGGGAGGAGGGACTGGGGATCACCCCTGACCCATGGAGACCCCACGGAGGGGGGAAGTCACTAATCAGGAGGTCTGGGTGGGTGAGGGGAGAGGCACTGGCTGACCTGAGGCCTGCACCATCATCAGCTTCTTCCATACAAGGAAACGGTGCTGGCAGGGGAGGAGAGACTGGGGATCACTCCTGTCCCATGGAGACCCCCACGGAGGGGGGAAGTCACTAATCAGGAGGTCTGGGTGGGTGAGGGGAGAGGCACTGGCTGACCTGAGGCCTGCACCATCATCAGCTTCTTCCATACAAGGAAACGGCGCTGGCAGGGGAGGAGGGACTGGGGATCACTCCTGACCCATGGAGACCCCACGGAGGGGGGAAGGCACTGAGCAGGAGGTCTGGGTGGGTGAGGGGAGAGGCACTGGCTGACCTGAGGCCTGCACCATCATCAGCTTCTTCCATACAAGGAAACGGTGCTGGCAGGGGAGGAGGGACTGGGGATCACTCCTGTCCCATGGAGACCCCCACGGAGGGGGGAAGTCACTAATCAGGAGGTCTGGGTGGGTGAGGGGAGAGGCACTGCCTGACCTGAGGCCTGCACCATCATCAGCTTCTTCCATACAAGGAAACGGTGCTGGCGGGGGAGGAGGGACTGGGGATCACTCCTGACCCATGGAGACCCCCACGGAGGGGGGAAGGCACTGAGCAGGAGGTCTGGGTGGGTGAGGGGAGAGGCACTGGCTGACCTGAGGCCTGCACCATCATCAGCTTCTTCCATACAAGGAAACGGCGCTGGCGGGGGAGGAGAGACTGGGGATCACTCCTGTCCCATGGAGACCCCCACGGAGGGGGGAAGGCACTAATCAGGAGGTCTGGGTGGGTGAGGGGAGAGGCACTGGCTGACCTGAGGCCTGCACCATCATCAGCTTCTTCCATACAAGGAAACGGCGCTGGCGGGGGAGGAGAGACTGGGGATCACTCCTGACCCATGGAGACCCCCACGGAGGGGGGAAGGCACTAATCAGGAGGTCTGGGTGGGTGAGGGGAGAGGCACTGGCTGACCCGAGGCCTGCACCATCATCAGCTTCTTCCATACAAGGAAACGGCGCTGGCGGGGGAGGAGGGACTGGGGATCACTCCTGACCCATGGAGACCCCCACGGAGGGGGGAAGGCACTGAGCAGGAGGTCTGGGTGGGTGAGGGGAGAGGCACTGGCTGACCTGAGGCCTGCACCATCATCAGCTTCTTCCATACAAGGAAACGGCGCTGGCGGGGGAGGAGGGACTGGGGATCACTCCTGACCCATGGAGACCCCCACGGAGGGGGGAAGTCACTAATCAGGAGGTCTGGGTGGGTGAGGGGAGAGGCACTGCCTGACCTGAGGCCTGCACCATCATCAGCTTCTTCCATACAAGGAAACGGCGCTGGCGGGGGAGGAGGGACTGGGGATCACTCCTGACCCATGGAGACCCCCACGGAGGGGGGAAGGCACTGAGCAGGAGGTCTGGGTGGGTGAGGGGAGAGGCACTGCCTGACCTGAGGCCTGCACCATCATCAGCTTCTTCCATACAAGGAAACGGCGCTGGCGGGGGAGGAGAGACTGGGGATCACTCCTGACCCATGGAGACCCCACGGAGGGGGGAAGTCACTAATCAGGAGGTCTGGGTGGGTGAGGGGAGAGGCACTGGCTGACCCGAGGCCTGCACCATCATCAGCTTCTTCCATACAAGGAAACGGCGCTGGCGGGGGAGGAGGGACTGGGGATCACTCCTGACCCATGGAGACCCCCACGGAGGGGGGAAGGCACTGAGCAGGAGGTCTGGGTGGGTGAGGGGAGAGGCACTGCCTGACCTGAGGCCTGCACCATCATCAGCTTCTTCCATACAAGGAAACGGCGCTGGCGGGGGAGGAGGGACTGGGGATCACTCCTGACCCATGGAGACCCCACGGAGGGGGGAAGTCACTAATCAGGAGGTCTGGGTGGGTGAGGGGAGAGGCACTGGCTGACCCGAGGCCTGCACCATCATCAGCTTCTTCCATACAAGGAAACGGCGCTGGCGGGGGAGGAGGGACTGGGGATCACTCCTGACCCATGGAGACCCCCACGGAGGGGGGAAGGCACTGAGCAGGAGGTCTGGGTGGGTGAGGGGAGAGGCACTGCCTGACCTGAGGCCTGCACCATCATCAGCTTCTTCCATACAAGGAAACGGCGCTGGCGGGGAAGGAGGGACTGCGGATCTCTCCTGACCCATGGAGACCCCCACGGAGGGGGGAAGTCACTAATCAGGAGGTCTGGGAGGGTGAGGGGAGAGGCACTGCCTGACCTGAGGCCTGCACCATCATCAGCTTCTTCCATACAAGGAAACGGTGCTGGCAGGGGAGGAGAGACTGGGGATCACTCCTGTCCCATGGAGACCCCGCGGAGGGGGGAAGGCACTGAGCAGGAGGTCTGGGTGGGTGAGGGGAGAGGCACTGGCTGACCCGAGGCCTGCACCATCATCAGCTTCTTCCATACAAGGAAACGGCGCTGGCGGGGGAGGAGAGACTGGGGATCACTCCTGACCCATGGAGACCCCCACGGAGGGGGGAAGGCACTGAGCAGGAGGTCTGGGTGGGTGAGGGGAGAGGCACTGGCTGACCCGAGGCCTGCACCATCATCAGCTTCTTCCATACAAGGAAACGGCGCTGGCGGGGGAGGAGAGACTGGGGATCACTCCTGACCCATGGAGACCCCCACGGAGGGGGGAAGGCACTGAGCAGGAGGTCTGGGTGGGTGAGGGGAGAGGCACTGGCTGACCTGAGGCCTGCACCATCATCAGCTTCTTCCATACAAGGAAACGGTGCTGGCAGGGGAGGAGAGACTGGGGATCACTCCTGTCCCATGGAGACCCCCACGGAGGGGGGAAGTCACTAATCAGGAGGTCTGGGTGGGTGAGGGGAGAGGCACTGGCTGACCTGAGGCCTGCACCATCATCAGCTTCTTCCATACAAGGAAACGGCGCTGGCGGGGGAGGAGAGACTGGGGATCACTCCTGACCCATGGAGACCCCACGGAGGGGGGAAGTCACTAATCAGGAGGTCTGGGTGGGTGAGGGGAGAGGCACTGGCTGACCTGAGGCCTGCACCATCATCAGCTTCTTCCATACAAGGAAACGGTGCTGGCAGGGGAGGAGAGACTGGGGATCACTCCTGTCCCATGGAGACCCCGCGGAGGGGGAAAGGCACTGAGCAGGACAGGGTGCATGGGGGGGTGGGAGTGGAGGTTAGGGCTGAGACCCCATGTTTTCATTCATTTTGGGTTTTTTGTATTTTTTTTATTTCATTTTATTTGGTTCTTATGGGGTTAAAAGACTGGGACTGTGGCTACTGAATATTTCATGTGCTGGCCAGTTGGGGGAAGGAGGGACATGGTCACCTCAAGTCACCCTGGGCTGGCAGGGGAAGGGGTTTCAATAGCAGCTTGTGGGCACTTTAAGATCCTGCTCCATGGCTGTGACCGAGTGTTGCCCTGAGCAGAGATCTCACATTCTCTGCCAGCCCCAGCAAGGCAGGATTTAGAAATGTGCGGGACTCAGGATCTGTGGCTTAGTGATTCCAGGGGAATGCACTGTTTTACCACAGCTTAAATGACCCCAGAGTGATCCCCTGCAGCACTCGCCCACTTCTCACTTTTTAATCAAATCTCACCAGGAAAGCCTCACATTCAGAGCTGTCTTTATCAGGATCTCCTAAGGCTAATGCACATTTATTTATTTGGATTTATTACCCACCTGTTTTAATAAGAAATTCATCAAATCAGGGTACAACATATAAGAATGACAGGATACAGTCAGAAACTAAACTTGAAAATAAACATCTCAGCAAAAGAATAGATTGTAGCAGCAAGCTCGAGGTTCCCGAATGTAAAATTGTCCCTCACCCAGTGAGCTGAGCATCTGATAATTCTTCTTCATCACCTCCTTGTGAAGCTCCTTCTGCCCTTCATCTAAACCCTCCCACTCCTCCTGGGAGAAATAGACAGCGATGTCCTCAAAGGTCACTGGGATCTGAAACACAAACCAGAAACACTCAACACCTTGTGTATGTCATCCATCAGGAGACCTCCCTGTGTGGGGGTCGGCAGGGCAGGGGGAGAGGTTTCTGGGTGTAAATAATTCACAGTCACATAACACAATCCCAGAGCAGGATTATATGAACTGGAAACCAGTTACTCACAAAACCTGGGACACCAAGTCTGGCTTTGCAGGATTCTTGATCTCTCTCCTTACACTCAGGAGAATCCCAAAGTGCCAGTTCTGCACGGGGTCCTATTAAAGTCAGGGCTGACTCTGCAGGGTCCCAGGTTAGAAAGCTGCAGAAGGGTTTGTACAGAGAGGGCAGGAAGTTGGGGGCAATCTCCTACCTGAGCAGAAGCTCTTGCAGGCATTTGCCTCTCTGCTTCTGCGGCTTTCAGGATTAGAAATGAATTGGGGGCTCGGGAAGAGCTGTTTGCCTTATGCAGTGCAGCTCAGGGATGGGAGGAGGGGTAAAGATGGGCAGAAATTGAGTTGAGAGTTTCTGATTTCCAGCTCTAAATCTGCCAACCAAAGGAGAAAAGGCTCAGTGCCTCCCTGTCTCCGGCACATTGCAGCTTCACTTCCTGTTGGGCGCAGGCTGATGACAAAACACAGCAGAGGGAACTTTACACCAAGCATTGTTAATGCAGGGTGGAGCTTTTTTAATGACTATTCATTAGCTCCTGCTTCTATCTGGGCTTTTACATAACATTATTACCAAATCACATTCTGCTCCCCCTCCTTTAGTATTAACTCTTTCCTTGCTTGCAACCATCAGCATCTTAATCATTTATTTGTCTCAAGCTCTACCGGCAGAAGAGTTCAAAGCTTGTTACAGCCTAGTATGAGGTTTACAACAGGCACAGCCAACATCAATAATATGTCACCCTTACTGGGCAGGTTTTAAGTCCCAAGGGCACACAGACTTATTTATTCTACGGGGCTGCTCCAGCTAGCACAGCTCCCATGCTGAACCTCTATTTCCCAAGGGTGGATTCTGTTGGGGGGGGAGGGGGGAGCTCTAGCTTATGACCCAGGCGCTGGTGTGTTTCTCCCCGTGTGGTGTTAGCTGCTGGGACAAACCAGGCAGGGCAAGGCACTGGGTGTTACATTAAATGTTTACTGATTCTGAATTAAAGTCCATTTTCCAAAAAAAAAAAAAAAAAGATAAAATTACAGCTCACTGATGTACAAAGGCGTTTTTCTCTTCTCTGTAGGTGTACCATTATCTCAGGTAACTGGGTAAAGCTTCCCAGATGGTGATTTTAAAGTGCACAAAGCTTTCCCAGCAGGCCAAACTGGAATCCTATTGGAGGGGTCCTGTCAAACATGGAAAAATCCTGAGTCCGGTTTATTCACGATCACTGAGCCTGTCCTGGTCCCAGGGGGTGGAGATCCGAGCGGGAACTCCCAGAATCCCGATCCTTCTTTTCGATGTTGGTGCCGATGACGTCTCTTGCAGGTAGAGTCCTTAGAAGGTGGGAACCAGGCTATGCCAACCCTGGAACCCTGTGGTAGAAGGTAAGTCAAAACCAAAATCCAAATATACTTGCTTTCTAGAAATTCTCTCAGTGACTGCTGCTTTACTATCACTGCTGCTTGCCCCATCTAGGGTGTAGAGTAAGGCCCGCAGGTTTTTAGCCCTTGTCCTTTGTGTCAGGGGCGGGATCCTTCTCCAAAGGGTGCAAGGTTTAAACAGGAATCCCTTCTGAATAAAAGTCTGGATACATCTTGGCCATCACAAATCTCACACAGGATCTGTCACTAGTGCTTGCCTCACCTAGGGCATAGAGTGGGCTCACAGGTCTTCAGGTCTCTGGGTTGAAAGCCCTTTTGCCCTAAAGGGAATCCAGCAAAAATCTCTCTCACTGCAACTAAATACAGGACAACCCTCTGGCAGGATGTGCACAAAGAGGAGCTCCTTAAAAAATATAAAGTTCCTGATGATGTAGGGAGGCCTCACCAGAGAGTGGAAAAAGCTAAATCCTCACTGCTCTGAAGCTAAATCAAAATGACTCCAAGGAGCACTACAATGGTGGACTAAATAGGAGCAGGCAACCAATTTAGACCTTCCAGGTTGGAAGGGGCAGAAGGGGATGGAAGGCTCATCCTTGTAAAGTTCTAAGCAGGGACTTAGTGACATCTGGTGGCCTGCCCATAGGGGTGCCGCAGATTCAATACTGAGTCCATATAACTAGGAAAGTGTGATATTATAGAGTCCCTGCCCAAGTCTGCTCTTTGGCACACGGAGGGGGTGGGGGGAGTGAGGATACTGCACCAGAATGTTAGGTCCCTGGGCCTTCTCCTAACTCAGATGAAATGAAAATCACGCCCGAGTTTACTGCACTAAGTATTACTGCTTTATTGATGAGTGCATATCAAGAGAACCTCCTGCCATAAACAAGTCTCGCCAGAGTTCTAAAAAATCACAGGAACAGCATTTCTCTTAAACCCTAATCGTTAGCATGAATTACAGATCTCAGCATTCTTAGCTCATCCTGACCTGTAAAATTTCCATTTCTCTTTTTTTATTTTAAACAAACATACATATTTACTTTTTGGCATATATTTTATCTTTCCATTGGTAAGCCTGTCAGAATATCTCTCCTCTGTAATCTTTCACTGTTTTTCCTCTTATCATCCTGTCCAAGACATCTGATGTTAAAAGCCTTCCTGTACAGCCGTAAGAAATCAGACGCGCTAAATATCTTCTACTGATTGCTTCTCTCTACATTGTGCAATCACTGACCTCTGGCCCACTTCTGGTAACTAAAACTGAGCAAACTGAAAACATGGCTTGGCTAATCATGACAATTCCTCCCTGGTGTGGATATCAGAAGTGAGTCAGCAGTTACACTCTAAAGGTTTCTACATCAAGACCTTCCATAGTAAGTTCATCTAATTCTTCTATCTGAGGATAGAAGATGGTAGGTGAAGCCGTAGGCAATTCAAAAATGTGTTAGTACCATAATAGTAGACACAGTGGACAGGTTTCTTCTTGTTAGGGAAAAAAATAAATTGCCCACACATGCAAAAAAAGTAATATGCTCACTAGAAAGACTTCTATTTCTAATAGCCAATCTGCGACCCGCTTGCCTAACCCCCATACCTTGATCCTATTCCCAAGACGTCCCAGTTTCATTTTCCCATTCATATAAAATATTTCTGGAATACTAATCCCAGCATGGCCATTGTGTTGCTTGGATGAGTAGGGGGATACGCAGCCCATTCATACTTAAATTATTCATAGCACTGTAGACAAATAAGAAGCATAAGTCATGAATGTTCAGCAGGCGAGCAATTACATGTTGGTACAATTGTATTTGGTAAGGCTAAATAATTCCCAGAAGGAATATTGACCGTAAGCTTCCTTATGTGAGTATACATTAACAAAAGTATCACTATAATATATGTTCACTGGCAAAAGTAGCCCACTAGTACTTACAGCTGTTTCCAATGAACCAGAGTAGAGGAAGTATAAAGGGAAGCTTCATCTGCTCATTCCTTAACTTGGCAACGTCTCTTGTAGTGCTGTTTAGTCTGCTTGCTTCGGTGAGTCTTCTAGTGCTTTGGATCCTTGTTCCTGTCTCGTCTTCGTGTTCCTGGTTCCTGACTTCGGACTGGCAAGCAGCGATCCCTTGATGTGTGACCTCAGACAGGTAAGCGACGACCCTCTGGCACTTGACCTTGGACTTCTTCTGGACCATCGTCTCCAAGGGCCCACCTAAGTCCCAGCGGCCCGGGTCCCTACGGGCTCCTCCCGGGGGGACCATGGGCTTCCAGGGGTGAAGCTCCAGTTAGCCCTTGCACCAATCTCTCGACTCCTTGACCTCTCAAAGGTCCACCTAAGTCCCAGCGGTCCAGGTCCCTACGGGCTCCTCCTGGGTGGACCGTGGGCTTCCAGTGGTGAAGACACAGTTCCTCTCCTTGACATCACGACTCTTCGTCTGCCTCAATCTCCAGTGCAGAGGGTCAGCTGGCCACCTCTTCTGTTCTGCCTCGCCACCCGATGAGAGAACCTACGGATCTTCTCCTAAGGTATACCATCCTCCCGTCGGCCCAAGGGTTCACAAGCCTGAGCATAACACCTGCAAATGTTTAGTAACATTCAAGGGTATTTTGAATGGCTTCTATTTGCCATCTCAATTGTCTCAGTTCTTGTGTGACAAAGTAGCACAGCAACCAGAGGGTGTAAGTGTTTTCTCATCAGATTCACTTAGGACTGGCTGATTGTTCTCAATAATAATTGAAATCTCCATTTATAACTACTATTTCCTTAATTTTCCTTTGGGATGTTCTTAAAATTGTGTAAAGGGATCTCCTTTTGTGGACTTTGGAATTTTTTTTTTTTAAATTTTATTTTTATTAAACTTTATAATATTTCAAAAAGATATACACAGATATATGCAGAAAATATTCAAAATGAGAATTAAATTTACAAATCTAATTGCATATTATCTGTGAAACCTAAGAATAAGACAACAAGTAATACAGAACCTGTCTGATAGAAAAAGAGCAGTATATTACCAGAAATTATCATATAGATATAAATAAATGTGTCTGAACCGTATATAATTGCATTTCCTCCTTATTACTAAGGTGTAAGATGGATATTAGGAGTCAAGGTATGCCCGTAGTTGATCTGGATAATTAAATACATATCTCGTATTTTGACATATTAATACACATTTACAAGGAAAGCGTAATAAAATTTTTGCTCCTCTTTGTATAGCCCTTTCTCTCATAGTCAAAAACTTTTCTCCTCAATTGTTATTTAAAGATACATCTGGGAAAATTCTAATTGGAAAGCCATGAAACTGAGAATTCTGATTTTTAAAATATAATCTAAGTACAAGATCTCTTTGAGAGATATCTGCAAACTGAACAATTAGAGTGGCACGAGTTTTTATTTCCATATCAGATGACTTTTCAAGGAGCTCAGACAAATTTGTATCATCTTTTAAATCTCTTTGACTTTGTTCTAACATATCTGCACCCACTGCTATTTGAGTAATATAATATATTCTAGATATTATAGGCAGTGTTTCTTCTGAGTATTTCAAAATTTCTATGAGATAACTTTTAAATAATTCTCTAGGAGACAATAAGTGAGTCCTGGGAAAATTAAGAATTCTCAAATTAGCTCTTCTAATTTGGTTTTCTAACTGCTCAATTTTGTTTGATTGTAATTTTTCTGATTTAATTAAGTTTAATTGCACTTTTTCTATCTCATCAGTTTTTTGTTCTAAATTAATCACTGACTTCTCTAACTTCTCAGTTTTTATCTGTAGCATTTTATTATTATCCAAACTTTGTTGAACTGTCTTAGCCAGATCATTAATAGACTTTTGAATTGAGAGAATCATAACACCAATTTCTTCCATAGTGAATTTTGTAGGAACAATAACAGGTATACCAGTTAGTATACCTCCCTGCCCTCCTTCCATCTCTTTCACCTTAGAGTCCAATACGGTACTAATTTCCTGATTTTGGTTTGCCACCGCCCGAGACTCGTGGGTCTGTTGTGGGAGATCTAATCTCACTACTCCCCCCTTCTCTGGAGATGACAAAGAAACCAAAGTCTGGTTGGGATCCTCGAATGTAAATTCACCTCCTCCTCTTCCCGTTGGTGGATCAGGTGTTAAAGGGGCTCCAGGACTTAATGATGTTTCACAAGTCAAGGAGTTGAGTCCCTGCTCCTGGACTACAACTCCAGCGACTTCTACTCCTGGTGTTAATACAGTTCTGCCAAAGATATCCTGAATTCGAGGTTGATTACTATCAACAACTGGTGTCAAAGTTGTTATTTTCCTCTTCCTCTTAGTGTGTGGCATTACCAAGAGGAGAGGGCAACACAGTACAAAAGAAAAGAAAAGAGGAAATCGTTCCTATCGAAAATAGGATCCTTTGGGGGGACAGTCTATATTTCAGACAAATTCCGCTGGCTGCCGTTGATAAGAAGAAAATTTTTAACTATACCTCCATGCCTCTAAGATCTTCTGCTTATACTCCTGCGATCTCCGGCTGTGAACCGCAAGCACACTAACCAAACCACCCATGCTTCCAATCTGTTGATGTTCCTCTACTGCTCCTTTGCATTCCAGCGACCTTGAACCATTAACTCCTGACAGTGAGACCCCAGTCCAGAAGGCTTGCATCTGTCATGAGAACTAACCAATCTGGCATCTCCAGGAAAACTCTGTTCCCGAGATGACCCGCCTGTAACCACCAGTTCAACTGACACCTCACCTCTAATGGTAGGAGCAGCCTCAGTGCATAGTTCTGTGATTGTGGGTTTCAGTGGCAAAGAAACACACACTGAAGAGGTCGCCTATGTGTCCTTGCTCAGGGAATTTCTTCCAAAGCGGCAGCCATCAACCCAAGGACCTGCAGATAAGACCGCACGGTTAGGCAAATGGCATTCATCAGGGTTCAAACTCGAGCTATCAACTGTTGGATTCAAGTCTCCACCAGAAATACTCTGCCCTACTTTGTAATGAAGCGAACCCCGAGATACTCCAAAGTCTGAGATGGCTGCAAATTGCTTTTGGCCAGATTCACCACCCAGCCTAGGTCCTGTAGTAATGAAACCACCTTGCAAGAAGAGCAAAGACTCTCTTCAACACTTCTGACTCAAATCAACCAGTCGTCCAAATAGGGGTGAACTAGAATGCCGTCTTTGCATAGGGCCGCTGCTTTCACCACCATGACTTTGGAAAAAGTCCTGGGCACCATGACCAGCCTGAAAGGCAAGGCCTGAAACTTGTAATGAAGATCCAGAATGGCAAACCTAAAAAATCATTGATGTTCTCGTTAAATGGGAATATGCAGATATGCCTCAGTCAGATACAGAGACATCAAGTATTCCCCTACTTGAACTGCCATGATGATAGATCACACTGTTTCCATTCTGAAATGTGTGACTCATAAATGACAATTGATGCCCTTCAGATCCAGTATGGGTCACAAGGACACTTCCTTCTTGGGTAAGACAAAATAAATGGAATAATGGCCCGTATTTTGCTGTGATTCTGGAACAGGATCATTACAAAAGTCTTTGTAATGTAGCTTCCATATTCTATCCTCTTCTCAGGGGAGTTGCATGAAGATATCATAAAGGCATCTGGAGGAATGCAAAGAAATTCTAGAGCACACCCATTTCAAACTACTTCGAGGACCCATTGATCCAAAGTAATCTGGATCCACTTGTGATAAAAGTGAGATAGGCAGCCACCTATCTCCTGCACCAACAGGTGAGCCCACAAATCCTCATTGAGCAGATCGAGGGGCTCCACTTCTGGTGCCCACATCCTTTCGAGGCCCTCGGGGGCAAAAGAACCGATATCTATGGTAGGGACAGATCTCTGGGAAGAACCTCTCCTATAAGATCAAAAATGCTGGTAGTCTCGAGGGTGGCCAGTCACTCAAAAGGTCTGGGAAACCAGCCTCTTGTCCTCTGGTAAGCGAGGAACCTAAGTTTCTCCCCATTTTCTCCAAGTCACTGCTAAATAAAAGGGAACTCTTGAAGGGCAGCTTAGTAAGAATGGACTTTGAAATAGTACCTGCTGACCAATTCGCAGCCACAGCAGTCGTCTGGTCGCAGTAACAGAAGTAGCTCCTCTGGCAGCTATGCAAACCAGGTCACAGCCCACATCAGCTAAGAAGGTAGCCCCAGCTCTACTATAAGTCCGTTATTGGAAGCAGCTCTGCCAGATTCTTGAGAAAGATGCAAAGTAGCCTGAGCTACCAGGGCATGACAAGAAGCAATTTGTAATTTCATTGCCACTGCCTCAAAGGCTTAAGGATAGCCTTAATTCTTCTATCCTGAGCATCCTTCAGTGTTGCACCCCTCTTTACCGGAATGGTGGTTTGTTTCGTGACAGAACACACCAAAGCATCCACCTTAGGGAAATGCAACTGCTCTCTGGCCTGTGGATCCAAGGGATATTTATTTATTTAAACCCGGCAAGGCACGCCCTCCTTTAAAGGACGCCTCTGACGTGGTCCATTCCAGATCAAATCTTGAATTGCATCCAGGAGGGGAAAGAAACATAAAGCCTTACATAGGGTGGCCAAAATGGGACCCCTTCTTCTGCACCCTAGAGGAGTCAGTGCCATCCACTCTGAGTGTCTTCACAGTTTGAGAGATCAAGCTCATCAATTCATCTCTATGAAAGAAACGGAGAAGAATTCTATGCAGCTCCCAATCTGGGGGAATCTTTCCGTCCTCATCAGGGGAGCTACCAGTGTCATCGGTGTCATCTTGATCCACCTGCATTCAAACACTGTCAGGCTGTGCTACACCATGGCACTTGACTCTGGTAGCAGACACAGGAGAACTCGGAGCACATGGACCTAATCTAGTAGGTAATGTCAACTCAGAAGACCACCTCTGAGGAAATGTCTGTAATTCCTGGATGAAATCCAGCCAGGAAAAGTATGAGGAGTCCAACCTAGACCCCACAGGCCCAAATCTGACATCCTGTAAGTGAGTTTCGCCTGACAACTTAGCCCGTAGATCAACCAAAGGAGAGGACATCTGTGTCGTGTCACCCTCAGTCCCACACCCCTCAGAACAAGGAGATGGACTATCGTCAGCAAAATCAGAAGGGGGTAGATCTCCATGAGTATCCAGGCAGCGCTGACACAGGCTTGAAGAAAGCTCTGGCTGCATTGACCTGATGTGGCATGCAGCACAAACAGATAAGCGCTTAGATTTCTTTGCTGGCAGCACCATGGTTGTACTGCACTCAGGCAGGTACAGACATGTATCCAGCTAGATGCACTAAAAAAAACGGTCAGGTACCCACACGTAAAAGCCACGCAGAAAAAAATGTGCATCCAGGTACACGCTCTTAGAACACTTCTGCAAAGTAGACATCCAAACCCAGCATCCAGGTCAATCTAGGTGCACAAGGTGTGCGTCCAGAAGGAAGGACCCCCAAGATGTGCGTCCAAGGGACCATCCAGTCACACACACGCACCCAAACAGGAGATGCGGCTGGAGCATGCCGACGGCACACAATGAAAAACATGCAAAATTCTCCTTGCGGCCTACCACGTGCCAAACAAGGAGAAGCCTGAGTGGGGCCTAACCAAAAGGCTGCTCAACCCGCCACGCCTGAACTACCTCCATACCTCATAAAACCCCCCAGAGAAATGAGCGGGAAGGTCAAATGTTGAGGAAAAATGGATCCAGAAGGAAAACTCCTCTCTGTCTTCTCTGACAATTTTTTTTTTTTAATAAAGTAAAACTTTTACCTGAGCTCAGCCCTCCCTGGCTGAGAACAGGAACAGGTCCTGACTACGGGGGGAGAGGGTGAAAGCCTTCACTGCCGAGACTCTCTCAGCCTGCAACCACTAATTAAATTTTAAATCCACTCCACCCAAGGCTACCAGACTGAAGGCACTCTACTGAGGGAGGGACCAAACGTATCACCTCAGGAAGCAAGTGGTACTATATAAATGACTCATCCTGCTAGCTCCTTTAGTAATTCTTTCTTCCCTTCTTCTTTAATTTCTTGCTCACAAGCAATCCCCCATAGGGAAATGCATGTCCACCATCTACTGTAGATGGAGCATACTGACTGACTGTTGTTGGGGCGGGGCTAAATACCCGTGACATCAGCTTTTGCTCTGTCACCATCTGCTGGCAGAAGTGCATAATACACTGGTAGGGACTGATCTGCCAGAATGCAGAGGAATGGTACTTTAGTGAAATTTGAACGAACTTGGGATCCATTTATAGTACGGAAGACTTCTCACTTCTGAATAGATAGAGGTTTTGGATATGCTCTTTAGATATATTGTTTAATATTAAGCAAGGTGTTGAATATATTTAGACAGACTTATGATTATCAGATTTCCTATAAATAAGATTATGAAGTTCAAAATGCTATCCATTGAAGTAATGGTTTTTGCTCTAATGCATTTATATAGCAGATGTGTGTATTTGAGATTGTCTTATCATTACTTGTGTTGTTATTGATGTTGTATATTGAGGGTATGGGAGGTTTGAGGAGGGTTGAGAGAGTGGGATTATGCAGTGTATTGAAAATCGTTTTGCTCAACAAGTATGATGCATGATATTGTATTTTTGAGTTGATGTTTTGTGCTGTTGTCGACACAATAAACTTTAATTTACAAAAAATATGTTCTTGCAATGGATGATTTTGATGCACCCCATTGTATTTCTCTCTCAAGACCCAGGGAATGAAGTGTATTAGGGTGAGAGGATGTAAAGTTATTTTGATGTTACATGAGATGGTCAGAAAGCCCCAAAATGAGAGAGAAATTCAGCATAGCGGTCTGACCTGATCCGAGAAATGACAGCAGCACCACATTATAATAGTGAGTTTCAGCTGAGTCCCTCTGTTGCAACAAGATTATATATATATAAAAAAAAAAAAAAAGCTGCAAAGTCCCTAGCAGCTCCATTGCAGGTTAAAGAATTAGGAACTCCTTTGAATGGAAGAAACCCTGTAGGTTAAAGATAAGAAACTCTCTTGAAATATTATATCTAAATTACAGAAACTGTTAAATATATATTTTAGGAGAAAATGCTTTGCTTAAGTTGTAAGAGGAAGTAGCTACTGTAGCTGAGAATGAGGAACTATCTTCTTGTGCCTCAGCAAAGAAAAATATATTAAAAATGTGTATATGACTTCTAACATGTAGTTGCTTGAATCCTGTCTTCCCTCCCTCTCCCATATTTTATGATTGGGGTGGTGGCTTGATGGCCCTGAGAACAAAGAAATAAGACTGTGCAAGCCAGATCTGGACTGGAAAGCACAAAAAGGGGATCACTGCAACACCAAAGCAGCACATGTCAAGCACTGATCACAAGACTGCTTGAGTTGAAACCTGTGCTCCAGAGCATGGACCATCCCCCACCAAGACCATTCTTTCCAAAGATATTGCTGATGGATCCAGGGAGATAACTGATCTTTTTATTCTCATGTGCTAGCATATACATATTTAGTTATTGACTAAGCTATTATCTGATGCTTTCCTATTACATTGCTAGTTATATTACTTCGGATTTTGGGACATGTTTATTGTGGCAGTCACGATCCAGGAAGGGGGGGGGGGGGGGGGGAGCGCAAACCAGCACCATTGGCTTTCAGTCCCTCTCCGCTACTAGGGCCCAAGCAAAATACAGGGCACCAATCTCCTGCTCAGTCCTACAACACCAGGGGAGTGGTCCCATTCCAGGACCTAACATCCCAGGGAGCAATATCACTCTTCCAATCTGACTGCAGGTTCTGCACCTCTTCTATCTGCTGGAGACTTAAGAGGTCCACATTCAGAAGCGTTTAGCTGGCTAAGTCATACATGCTCCTGTCAAGTATAACTGTACAATCCCCTTTATCAGCAGGCTTAATAAAAATGTTTCTATCAGCTGCCAACATTCAAACAGCCGGATTTTAAATGCCCTGCGCGCGTAAATCCAGCCGGATTTACACGCGCAGGGCCCTCGCGCGCCGGTGCGCCTATTTTGCAAAGGCCACCGGCGCACGCAGAGCCCCGGGACGCGCGTAAGTCCTGTGGCTTTGTAAAAGGGGCATGTCGGGGGCGTGTCCTAAAATGACGCGGCGTGATGCGGCGTTGCGGGGGCGGGCCCGGGGGTGTGGTGCTGGCCCGGGGGCGTGGTCGAGGACCAGCCCCTGGGTTGGGTGATGGCGCGCCAGCAGCCTGCTGGCGCACGCAGATTTATGTCTACTTTTAGCAGGCGTAAATCGTGCAACAAAGCTAAGGGGGGGTTTAGTTAGGGCCGGGGGGGGTGGGTAAGGGAGGGGAAGGTGGGGGGAGGGCGAGGGAACAGGCAGCGCGCGCTGGGCTCAGTGCACTCAGGTTGCACAAATGCGCACCCCCTTGCGCGCGCCAACCCCGGATTTTATAAGATACGCGCGGCTACGTGCATATCTTATAAAATCCAGCGTACTTTTGTTCGCGCCTTGTGCGTGAACAAAAGTACACACTCGCGCAATTTTATAAAATCCGGCCTAATGAGCATAGCGTGCATTCTAAGATAAATTCATTGATCCAAAATGTGAACTCTAAGGTCTTCAATTCCTTCTCCACTAAACATTCAAATGCTAACACCAATGGATCACCAGGGCACAGTTATCAGACTTATCCTGAAAAAAACCCCTTAAATTTAAAGTCCTTATATATTTTAAGGGAACGGTGCACAATGTGAATGGCTCATGTAAGGAAGTTGATATAAATGATAGATCCTTATTAAGTATCTGCAATTCATGTGGGAGATAGGTTGAGAAAATAAATTCATGAGAGACCAGAGACCACAAATCTTCATTGTTATTCCCTCTCTTGTATGTTTCATAAAATTCTTTTGCCTCATGTTCTTTCTAAAAAAAAAGAACCAGTCCCAATTTCACACCAGGAGATAATGTTTCAGCGCTAAAGAAGGTGCACTGGCCAGATGCAGTCTCTCTGCATAAGGGAGAACTGATTAATGCCTTTATTTAAATGGGATTTCTATGGGAGTGCATTAAGCAGTACTCCTGTTAAGGAATGTACATTTTCTGCATGCAAAACTCCTTGCTGCATTGGTAGTAAGTTTTGCGCCCAGAAAATGTGCGCTCCAGTGCAAGCAAAAAGGTGCATTATTTATTTATTTATTTAGCATTTTTTTTATATACCGAGGTAGAGCAGAGTAGCCTTCACTCCGGTTTACAATTATAACAACCTGTTACATAAAACTATTGAAGACATTGAAGAAAAACAACATTTAACAATCTGCCTCAGCCTGTCAGAGTTGTGTTCCTAGTGTGTTTCTGCTAAAGTGATATTACACATTTTACTCAATTTACAGTGGATTAGATGTGCAACTTCACTATGCCATCCTATATTTGTGGTGCTTGAAGAGTGGAGTTGGCCACTCCTGTGCTATAGTACTGTTTAAGTATTTTTTCTCAGTAGCTTGTGCTGAATGGGGTAGATTTTCAAAGGAGTAGGCACGTAAGATACGCATGTACCCCCCGAAAACCTACTCCAAACCCCCCCTGCGCGTGCCAAGCCTATTTTGCATAGGTTTGGCGGCGCGCGTAAGTCCCGGGGCTTGCATGGAGGGGCGTGTCAGGGGGCATGTTTCCGGCCCAGGGGCGTGACAGCGGCCCTTGGACCAGCCCCTGGACCCAAAATTGGAGCGCGGCAGCAGGCCCGGCGCGTGTAAAGTTACGCCTGCTTCCAGCAGGCATAACTTTTGGGATAAAGGTAGAGGGGAAGTTTAGATAGGGCCGGGGGGGGGGGGGGGTTAGGTAGGGGAAGGGAGGGGAGGGTGAAGGAAAGTTCCCTCCGAGGCCGTTCCGATTTCGGAGGGCCTCGGAGGGAACGGAGGCAGGCTGCGCGGCTCGGCGTGTGCAGGCTGCCGATTTTGGGCAGCCTTGCGCGCGCCGACCCCAGATTTTAATGGATACGCGTGTATCTATTGAAATCCCGCGTACTCTTCTTCGCGCCTGGTGCGCGAACAAAAGTACACGTGTGCGCAGATTTATAAAATCTGCCCCAATTTGAGCACCTTCATCAACCCCTATATATTTGAATATGCTGCTCAAATTATTTTATGCTATAATCCTCAGTCAGAGAGAGTTTTTTGAGTTTTGCTTATTTTTCATTTATGGAGCATCATCTTTGTGTAGAATCTCTGGAGGCTCTTGCTTTTTGTTTTCTCAATGAAGCTTTTACTCCGGTATGGTATTTTGAGGTAAATTTTTAGAATGGACACGACTGAAGCTTTCACAACCCTCAGGGCATATTAATAATTTCACTTAACTGTGGATTGTGTGAAATATTGGCTTTACCACAGTCAATACTTGTAAATGGTTTCTTTCCAATATAGATTCTGATGGATAGTTAAATCACTTTTGTAACTATACCACACTCACTGAATGTAAATAGTGTTATTCCTATGTGGATTATAAGATTGATCTTCTGTCTAAAGCTGCTACCACATTCGGTACATATAAATGGTTTTACTCTACTGTAAATTCTCTGGTGGATTGTGATATTTCCTGTGTGACTAAAGCTTTTACCATAATCAGTGCCTGCCTTTCCAGTCCATTATTAATTCTCTGGTGATTTTACAGAGATTTTGTGTATCGGAATCATTCACCATACTCAGCACATACAAATGGGTTCATATTACTGTATATTCTCTGATCTACTGTGGTTTGCTTTCAAAATGAAGCCTTTACAACATTCACAAGTTAATACAATAACCTGACCTTTAGCTTCCTATATGCTGAATTTCAGTGCACAGTTTTAACACATAGATTAAAACTGTGGTTTGTGAGATAGCTCTTCCGACTGAAGCCTTTACCACACTCAGTACATGTAAATGGTTTCACACCAGTGTGTATTCTCTGATGGCTTGTAAGAGATGCCTTCCAAGTAAATGTCTTACTACACTCAGTACATATAAATGGTTTCACTCCCATGTGAATTCTCTGGTGCACTGTGAGGTTTGCCTTACAAGCTAAGTTTTTACCACACTCTTTACATGTAAATTGTTTCATTTCAGTGTGGTTTTTCTCATGGATTGCAAGGTATGGCTTACAAGTGAAATGTTTACCACACTTATTACATATAAATGGGTTCACTCCTGTGTGGATTCTCTGGTGCTTTGAGAAGTCTGTCCTATGACTAAAGCTTTTATCACATTCAGTACATGTATATGGTTTCACTCCAGTGTGGATTCTCTGGTGGGATTTTAGGTATGCTTTACAACTAAATGTTTTACCACACTCAGTACATTTAAATGGTTTCTCTCCACTGTGTATTCTCTGATGGATTGTGAAGTCCGACTTATGGCTAAAACCTTTACCACACTCAGTACATGTAAATGGTTTTACTCCAGTATGTATTCTCTGGTGGGATGTTAGGCATGTCTTCCGATTAAAGCTTTTATCACACTCTGTACATGTAAATGGTTTCAATCCACTATGGATTCTCTGGTGGCCTATGAGGTTTTCCTTTTGACTAAACCTCTTACCACACTCACTACATATAAATGGCTTCAATCCAGTGTGGGTTCTCTGGTGGACTGTCAGGTTTGCCTTATAAGTGAAGCTTTTACCACATTCTTTACAGGTAAGTGGTTTAATTTCTGTGTGGATTCTCTGATGGACTGTCAGATTTGCCTGCCAAATAAAGCTTTTATTACATTCACTACATGTAAATGGTTTTACTCCAGTGTGGATTCTCTGGTGGTTTATAAGGCTTGCCTTCCAATTGAACCTTTTTCCACAATCAGTACATTTAAATGGTTTTATTTCAGTGTGGATTCTTTGGTGGACTTTGAAGTTTGCCTTCCAATTGAAGCTTTTACCACACTCAGCACATGTAAATGGTTTTACTCCAGTATGTATTCTCTGATGGCTTGTGAAATGAGTCTTATGATTAAAATTTTTACCACACTCAATACATGTAAATGGCTTTACTCCAGTGTGGATTCTCTGATGGATTAACAAATTTCCCTTCCGACTAAAGCTTTTACCACATTCAGTACATGGAAATCTGTTTATTCTATAGTTGATTCTCTGCTGATTTGAGTGCTTTGTATTCTGCTCCAACCTTGTATCATGTTCTGTAGATGTAATTTGTCTTTTTCCTTTGTGAACTGTCTGTTGTGGGAAATCTGCCTTCATGCAGAAGTGTATTTCAGACTGAGTACTGGACAATTGTGTCACATCAGTATGGGTTTTTGTTTGCTTTGAAAAAGCTTTCCTCCTATTGAAGCTTTTATTCATTTCAATAATTGCATTTTGTCTCGTCCCATTACAGAATTCTGGGTGTTTTGTGATGTTTTCTTTCTGATTGAAGATTTTGTCACTATCAGTAGAAGAAATTGTTCTTTCTTCTGTGCAGCTTTTCTTGTATTTTGTGAGGCATGCTTTAGTAATAAAGCTTTTTGAATGCTCTGCTCTTATACACTGTCTTTCTCCTTTGTTTATTTCCTGGTGTTGCATTAGTTCTTGCTTACTACTGAAATCTCTTCCACACTCAGAACAGGTAAAAAGTGTCCCTCCTGTGCATGTTTTCTGTTGTACTTGTACCTTCTGACAGATGTCTGCAGATGTAGATGGTCTCTCTTCAGTGTGAGATCCCTGCTCTGATTTCAGAGTCACAGGATCCCTGAGGAATATCCCACATGCATCACATACACATCTTTCTTCTGTTGTCAGGTTTCTCTGCTCTTCCCCTGTATGTGGGATATTTCTGACATTTTGCTCACTCAGAGCCGAATCTAGTGTTGAATTTCTTTGCTTCTTTTCTTTGATGGATTGACTCCTGCATTTTTTACCCCACTCAGAACAGGAAGACATAGTCTCTGCATCTCTTTCTGATAAAATCTTGTTCGCCTCTGGATTCTCATTGAGCTCTCCATGATGTGTCTCTGTGTTATCGTATCTGGGATAATCAGTTTCTAGATAAAACATAAACAGTGGGTATTACAGCAGAAGGACAGTTTAATGAGTTCAGTAACACAATAATATTTCTTTATTCTTGTTGTGTTATTGCTATCCTATTGAAGAGGAACAGTGTGAAAGTTTTATAAGTATTCTGTCCTAACATTGGCCTGTAAAGTTATATCTTGTCCTCTTGCATGTGAAAGGAAGGAACAGGATGCAGAAATATTTTCTATCTCAGGTGACCATGGTTGACAATTTTCAAGGCAATTCACCCAGGTAAGACACAATTTAGACAAATTGGATGTTTGTACATTTCCCTCTCTCTGTGTATATAAATGTATGTGCAGACTGAGCAGAAGCATTCCTAGAGGTGGTTTTAGATTGGGAAAAGGCATTTTAAAATCTTTGGACATTATTATCCATTCCAAAACTGCTCGCACTGGGTGCAAGGGCAAAAAAACATCTACAGGAAAGCTCCAGAACTCAATGACGTCCATATTCAGACACAGTCCGGCTAGCAAAGTTAGCCAGATACATTTATCTGGCTAACTTTGGAGGCATATTCCTAAGCTACTCTGCCTCCTCGGACTTACCAGAGGTACCCGCTCCTTGGGGGCCTCATCTTTCTTTACTTTCAGATTACAGATAGGAACTGGTACTCGCTCGAGGGCCCATGTTCCTGGACACTCTGAAGATTCTCTACTGCCTGGAAGCTATTGCAGATACAGACACTTGTGAGTTACCATCGCTCTCTCAGAGCTTTCCCTGGAACCAGGTACTCGCTCCTCGAGGGCCTAAACCTTCTAGTTGGATGAGAATGTGAAGATACACCTCGGTCAGATCCAAAGAGGTCAGAAATTCCCCCGACAGCATAGCCATTATCACAGACGCAATGTCGCCTTGAGAAAATGCTTCACTAGTAGATGATGGTTGACGCCTTTGAGGTGCAGGATGGGACAAAAAGAGCCTTCCTTCTTTGGCACAATGAAATAAATGGAATATCGCCCCATATTTTCTTGAGATGTGGCCACTGGGACCACAGTCCTCAGACTGAGGAGCCTTGCCAATGTACCCTCCACTGCCTGCTTCTTCTGCAGGGAGTGGCAGAGATTCAATCAACACATCCCAAGGAACACTGCGAAACTCTATCATCTACCCTTCACCTCCAGGACCCACTGATCCAATGTGCTTTCGATCCACCTCTGATAAAAGAGAGAGAGGTGTCCCCCTATCTCCTGTTCCCAGGGGTGGGTTGGCAAACCTTCATTGGGAGGTTCCACCACCTGAGCCTGCCCCTCTTCTGGGTTGTAGGGGACAAAAGGACTGAGACCTATCGAAGGGTCGAGTCCTCTGAAAGGTCGCTCCTCTATAGGGTCAAAAACATTTGGATCCTCTAGCATGACCTCTCAAGTTAAGGGAGCGCTGCGCCTGCTTCTTATCCTCCAGCAAAAGAGGAACCAGAGATTTGCCCCACCTACTGGCCAGTTTCTCCAACTCGCTGCCAAACAAAAGTGAGCTGTTAAAGGGCAATTTGGTGAGGTTAGCCTTGGAGGTCACATTGGCCGACCAATTTCTCAACCATAACTGACGCCTGGCCGCTAATATCGAAGCCACCCCTCTGGTTGAAGTGCGGACCAAATCATAGCCCGCATCTGCCAAGAAGGCAGCAGCTGGTTCCAAGGAACAAAAAGAAGCCGCCAAGGAACAACAGGATAGTCCCAATCTTTTAATCATGAGCATCCTTCAAGACTGCTCCTCCTTCCATGAGAATAGTGGTCCGCTTGGAGCCTGCGCACACAAGTGCATCTACCTTCGGAAAAACATAAGCGATCTCTTACCACTGGATCGAGAGGGTACAGGCCTTCTAAAACCCAACCTCCTTTGAAATTAGCCTCTGGGGTGCCCCACTCAAGCTCAGTTAATTCCTGAATGGCCTCCATCACAGGGAAAAACAAGAAGCTTTACGCAGAGAAACCAAAATGGGATTTCTCTTTGACTCAGACACTGAATCTGCTCCAGGGACTCCCAGCATTTTCAAGGTTTGGGAAATCAGAGCTGGCAGTTCATCTCTATGAAAGAACAGTAACATAGTTTTATACGGTTCTAATCCAGGGGGAATTTCTCCATCCTCAAGAGAGGCAGGATCGGTGTCATCATCTGTGCCATCCTGATCTCCATCCAGAGGTTCTGCTGCTGCTCTAGAAGTACTCCAGTGCTTAACAGAAGGCCCAGGCAAGGTTCCTACCTGCACCTCTGCTCTAGGAGCATTGGACAGGGTTGAGGACTGCGCCTGAAGAAAGGATTGCAACCCCTGAAATTATTTTACCCATGAAAAAGGAGAAGTATCCAGACCAGGAGGTGTCTGAGGCATACTCACTGAGCTACCTTCCCTTGCTGAGGAACCAGTTAGGGGAGCTCCAAAATCAGGCGACCCCACCAGAGTCGTCGTTACCCAGCTCCACATCCAGCTGGGAAGAACTAGGCTTAGTGAAATCAAAGGAAGACAGTTTTCCCTGAGCCTCCAAACAGCGCTGGCACAAATCAGTGGGCACTCCTGGCTGAGATGCCCGAATATGACAAGCAGTGGAAACAGAAAGACACTTAGGCTTCTTAGGTATAGGCGCCATTATGGCCAACAATGTGCTAAGCGGTGGCCAGAGGCGTGCGTCTAGCTGTCTTACTATTTTCTATATGCGCTCAACTAGGCACCCAAAAATTATCCATCCAACATTTAGGAGCACACACCCAGGCACTTACCTAGGCAATAAAAAATAAGCACACAAAAAACTTAAGTACACAGTACCACTTGAGCACAGAGATAAGCATGCGGCCACCACAGTGTCGCTTTACATGGGCGCATAGACTATAAGCCTTGACTGTGTGTCCAAAAACTGGGCCGCAACCTGGACACACAGCTAGATGCTCACGCAAGACCGACAATCTTGCATGAAGGCAGCCTTAGAAAGCATGCAAAATGCCGTTGCAGCTTAGTACATGGTCTGCAGCAAAAAGACTCAGAGCGGGGCCTAGCTCAATCCGCTAGGCTGCCCATGTCCCTTGACTTCCCCCGGAGCGGGATGAACATCGGACCGGCACGCCAAGCTTGGAGACCGGGGGAGGAGGAAGTCTTGCACAACAAAAAAACCCCTCCTTCTAAGTCTCTGTATTTTTTTTTAAACTTACCAGAGCTCAGCCTTACCTGGCTGAGTATAGAGACAGTCTCCAACTACAGGCGGGGGAGGGCGTCTGCCGACACCGCCACGCTCTGCTTTCTGCACCTGCTGCCTTTCACCTGCTCAAGCAGCTAAGTCCATGCCAGCTGAAAAATCAGCTAACGGGCCAAGGCACTCGTCCGAAGGACCATGGAAATCACCTCAGGAATTCTCGACTGGGGGAGGGACCTTTTGGTATCATCGCAGGAAAGCGGGGCTTTCTTTTCTTTAAGACAAATTTCAGATTTCTCCTTCAAAAAAATACGAAGCAATCCCCATAGAGAGATGCACATCCACCATCTGCTGGAGACGGAGAATACTGGCAGACTGGGGTCATTGCAGGGTTATGTATACTGTGACGTCAGCTTGCTCCGTCTCCATCTGCAGGCAGGGAAGCATAACTCAGTGGTCCTGAGCCCATCTGTCTACACACTAGGATACGATATAATAAAAACAGCAAAAATTAAAATAAAAGGACCCAAACTTATCTAATAGATCTAATTAATCATGAGTAGTATTTAAATGTTATAACTGATACGCTTGTGTAAATAAATAGGCCTTTTACACCTGTAAAGTAGAAGACTGGGGCAAATAAGGAGAAAAGAGGGAGAACAGATCCAAAGCATCCCCAGCACCCACTGCTATTGAGGCAGGACAAGACTAGATTTGGCCAGGAGATTGGAGAGAGGAAATACCCTGCCTAGGATCTGACAGTGGCACGAAGTCTGAGACAGCCAAGAGCGGAGAGAAGTCCGGCAGCTCAGCCAGTACCAGACCAGGAAGTAAGCCTTCTCCTTCAGACGGTTCTCCAGAACTTGTCAAAACCTGCTTCAGAGATAAACAGAGGGAAACCGCCTGAAGTTGGGGCTGGGGATAATAAGCTAGCCATAACTATTAATCTAACGTGCAGGCTAAGGACCATGGCATGTTTAAACCGCTAACAGTAAAGAGCTGTATTTAGAATAAACTGGTGTCCAGTAGCAAGGATGTTAGGGACATGTGCTGTTATCTTCTAAATACTAATCCTGCAAACTCTAATAAATAAATGTCTAATTCTGTGGATAAAAACTTTGTCTTTTTCTGAACTTAGGGTCGTGAGGTGACATAGGAGGAAAGAGGGAGAACTGTCTGTAGCAGGAGTAAACCGAAGTGCCCTGTAGCAGACAGGTTCCTGAACTCCTAAACTTACCTACAATATGAAAGAAAAACAAAAATTGTCTTCATTTTTCATTATCATTTTCCAAAGAAAAACAGGCAGTAGCAGCCAGCCCTGGGACCCTCCACCATGGAGATCCTCTCAGCCCCAAAAATATTTGCATGTCCCCATCGCCACTGTCTCCACCACTTTGCACCTCCTCCTTGTTATCCAGCTCCATTGGTCACTCCTCTGCTGCAGAATCTTAAATGACTTTGGCTGACCCGAGGCCTGCACCATTATCAGCTTCTTCCATATAAGGAAATGGCGCTAGTGGGGGAAGAGAGACTGGGAATCACTCCTGTGCCATGCAGACCCCATGGAGGGGGGAAGACACTGAGCAGGAGATCTGGATGCATGCGGGGAGGATGAAGGGAGGGTGGGTGCATGGTCCCAGAACTCCTCTTTCCCCACTCTCCATTTTTACATTCATTTTATTTTTTTGGTTCTTTTTTAAAATTTAATTTTGTTTGGGAGAGATCAGAGAGGGGAAGGATTAGAAATGGCTGAAAGAGGAAGACTGGGTCTGTGGCAACTGAATACTCATTTGCTGGCCAGTCTCATTTGCTGGCCAGTTGGGGAATGTGGACATGGCCATCACAAGCCATCAAGGGGCTGGGAGTGGAGGGGTTCAACAGCAGCATGTGGGCACTTTAAGATCATGATCGATTGCACATTCTTGCGAGCAACAGCAGTGCCAGATTTAGAAATGTGTAGCACTCAAGCTCTACAGTTTAGTAAAATCCACAGGAATGTTCTGTTTTACCACAGCTTAAAATGGCCCCAGTGTGATCACAGCAGCACTCGCACATTTTTCACCCAAATCTCATCAGGAAACTGTCTCATTCAGAACTGTCTTTATCCTGATGTCCCAAGCTGCTAATACACATTTAGTTGGATTTATTACCCATGCCTTAGAATAAGAAATTCACCCAAATCAGAGTACAACATACTAAAATGGCAACATACAGTCACAGACTAAACTTGAAAATAAACATCTCAGCACAAGAATAGGCTGCAGCAGCAAGCTCGAGGCACTCATAGATAAAATTGTCCCTTACCCAGTGATCTGAGCATCTGATAATTCTCCTTCATCACTTTCTTGTGAAGCTCCTTCTGCCATTGTTCTAAATCCTCCCACTCCTCCTGGGAGAAATAGACAGCGATGTCCTCAAAGGTTATTGGGACCTGAAACACAAACACACTCGGCACCTTCTGCATCTCATCCATCAGGAGACCCCCTAGTGCTGGGGCTCAGCACGACAGGGAGAGTTTTCTGGGTAGAAATAGCTCACATAAAACA
This sequence comes from Rhinatrema bivittatum, assembly GCF_901001135.1. Lineage (NCBI taxonomy): Eukaryota > Metazoa > Chordata > Amphibia > Gymnophiona > Rhinatrematidae > Rhinatrema > Rhinatrema bivittatum. The sequence continues at coordinate 37,408,536 of NC_042616.1, read as the reverse complement.
GCGCAGGCAGGAAATTGGGGGCAATCTCCTACCTGAGCAGAAGCTCTTGCTGGCATTTTCCTCTCTGCTTTTTGCTGCTTTCAAGATTAGTAATAAATTGGGGGCTCTTTCTCGGGTTGGGGAAGAGCTGAGTGTTTGCCTTTTGCAGTGCAGCTCAGGGGCGGGAGAAGGGATAAAGACAGGCAGAAGCTGAGATTTAGGGCAGAGGGTTTCTGATTTCCAGCTCTAAATCTGGTAATAAAAGAATGAAAGGGGGGGGGGGAAAGACTCTGCATCTCTCCTGCCTCCAACATCACACGGAAGCCCCGCCTCCTACTGGGCGCAGCTTGATGACATCACACAGGAGCGAGAGAAGCTTTACACTAAGCCCCGTCAGTGCCATTTCTGATTCTTTATGAATATTCATTGGCTCATTCTTCCATCTGGGCTTTTACATAAAGTTACTAAATCACATTCTGCTCCCCCGTCTTTAATATTAAACCTTTCCTTGCCTGCAAGCAACAGCATCTTAATCATTTATTTGTCTCAAGCTTTTCCAGCAGAAGCTTTCAACGCATGTTATAGCATAGTACAGCATGGCATGAGGTCTACGACAGACACAACCTACGTCTATAATACAATACTGAGTCTTTATAAAAGAGTGGTAAATATGTAATCCCTGTCCTGGTCAGCTTTTTGGCACAGGACAGTGGCGAACCGAGAGTCTCTGGCACCTGGGGGCCAATGTATTTGTGTGCTTCTCCAGCGCCCCTTCTTGTATTAATACTAGTTGCATCTCTAGACAGAAGAATTTGAGGGTGGAGGGAGCCAAAATAAAATGTCCTCATATTACACTCACCTCCATTTCATGGACCCCTGCTTTAAAATTGACTATAAAAAAAAGTCTCCATAAGAAAGTCCAAAGGGTCTTCTGCGTAATTTTAAAAAGCTGACCAGTTTCACACTTCTAGTAAAACTACTCTTAAAATTATTTGATGGCTATGAAAGTGAAGTCTGAAATGTATATAGGAAGGGACAGAATGTCAATATAAATCTTGCACTTCCAGTTCTGTAATACATTGTGCATCCACGAAAATTCCTCCAACAACGGAACTTGCATGTTTCCCTTACAACACATCATACAAAAAAATATTTTCAAATTCTAGTGTCACCTCACAATAATAGCAGACACATAACGCCCGAATTTTCAAAGCCCGTCGTGCATAAAATCTGGGAGAAACGCCCGTGGCCGAGCCAAGCACATTTTAGAAACAACCCAGCCATGCACATATCTCCTGGTACGTATAGACGTGCCGGGCCATCGAAAAGGGGCAGGGCGGGGCAAAGGAGCAGTAGGTAAGAAAACAAAAAAATTTACGCTAGCTCGGTAGGGGTTAGGGAGAAGAGGGGAAAAGAGAGGCAGAGTAAGAAGGGGAATAGGAAACTGGGAAAACCCTATTTGCGACGCCGCTCATATTTTTGTAAAATCGCCCCCGTTGCGCGCGTGCGAGGTTATCTGCCCGCACATGTACGCCGATATTAAAATCGGACACTATCAAGCTAGGTCGAGAGTACATTGTACAAATCTTATTTTTGTGTACCTTTCTTCACTCCAAATCACATCAAATCTTTCCTGATGTATATTGTGCCGTTCGTACTTCTGACTGTGCATGTAAAACTGGCCACTAAAACCTAGGCCACCACCAGACCCTCACCTCGAGTTACTAGTTGCCCCTCCTACAGTGGTATAAAAAGTTGACTAATATCTGTGGCACCCCAGAGGCTCGCTCTCTCTCCCCCTCCAGCCATCATGGATGCAAAATTTATAGCAAAATAATAAATCTAGGTCTAAGTGTGTAACAATGGAAAAACAGAACCACCATTCCTCATGAAATCAAGAAACATAAGGCATCATTTATAATAGTAGAACCATTCTAATAAAAGGATATTCTAAAAGTACTGACAAATAGAATAACTTCTTTTAATTAAAATCATATATCTTTTTTTTAAATTTCCCAAGCATCAATAAAATATTTCAAAACAGTACACATTTCAAATAAAACCCAATAATTAAAACTGATAAGGATTTTAAAAAGCCTCTTCTGTCCATGCCTGGGAACTCTTGATTTCCAATCACCCTGAGATTGTTGAGGATTAGGGGGTAAGGAGATAAGGAGGGGGGGGGGGGGGGCGCACAAACTTTATCCTCTCTCTCTCACACATACTCGCATGTCCATTCTCTCTCACACATACACTGTCACATATACATACACACATGGCTGCCCATAGTGAAACGCATAGAATACAAATTACTTACCATAATACACAAAACCATATATTTATTTATTTATTTATTTAGAGATTCTTATATACCGCGGTACGTATAGTTATACATCACCTCGGTTTACAGTAAACATTAATTTTAGCAACAGGCTTTACATTAAACAGTTTATACAATAAGTAAACAGTAAAGTAAATATAAGTTAGTAACAACTTTACATATAACAGTTTATAGAGTAAGTAAAAAATTCGCAGCTTGAGGCTTTATATGAATAATGTTTCCATAGACCAAGATATAATTACTGTAACTATAATCAACCATGTGTGTTTCATTTAAGTAATTAAACGCAAGAGTAACTTAAGCCATTAATCTGTTGGAGGTAACATTAAAGTCAAGTTCAAGTTGTTTCACAGAAATTGTAAACATGGGAAGGAAGGGGAAAGGGGAACAGTGGGAATCTCAGGGTAACACAAACATAGGGAGTGGGAAGAACATGATCAGAACATGGATCAGGTGAGAAATAATACAAGGAAACTGAATTTTAACAATTTTACAACAATTTTACAACAATTTTACAACAATGAAAAAGACTGAAAAAGAAATTTTACAACAATGAAAAAGAATGCTTAAATTCTATATTCCAGAAACATATCCCACAGCACAACACCAGATCAGCTAATAAGGCTCTGCTCACCATACCATCAGTAACAACTGCTAGCCTAACTACAACTAGAGAAAGAGCTGTTTACAGTGCTCCTGCTGATTTTTCCCCTCATCCATCCCCGGTTGAGGAACAGTCGTTCCCTGTAAATAGTTACCCAGTTTCCATATGTTCATGTTTTTCTCTTGTATGCATAGTTTACTGTTCTATGTAATGTAATGGCACTGCCAAAAAGTTCTATGTAATGACACTGCCAAAAGGTTTTAAGTTATCTGTAAACCGACACGATGTGCAAACGGTTGTCGGTATATAAAAATCTATAAATAAATAAATAGATAGATAGAGAAAGAGCAGCTTCAATAGCCGGACCTCGCCTATGGAACTCACTACCTGAAAACCTCAGGTTACAAAACGACACGAAACTATTCAATAAACAACTCAAAAAAACATTCCTATTTAAACAAACTTACAAAGACGGCATCTGTTAATAAAATCACCACCAAATATTCACATCAAGATTAGAAACCTTAGCACTGAAAAAAACTCGGACAAATAAATATTATCAATGCACAACAGTAACCATCAACTACCTAAACTGCTAGTACAGTTAAATGTATCCAATAACTACCCTGACTGTTTGCAAAGTTAAATGAAACCAAGCTACCTTTAACAAATCAAAATATCACCATGTTACTTATAGTAAAGTTAAATCTTAACTAGTGTACCTGTTTTTAACTGCTATGACACCCTTTCGGGCTGATACAGTAAAGCGCGGCTGTAGTTACCCTATTTTTAACCCGCTTTGAACGCATATTTTGGACGCGTAAAGCGGACCCCGCAATTCAGTATCCAGTTTTAAGTGTCCTTACTCCTTGCCGAAATGGACGCGAATCCATCTCCGCCCGCCGCATGTTTATGATATGTTAATGATCGATTTAGCTATTCCCTCCGATACAGTAACATGCGCCCAGATTACCGCCTCTTTAACCTGAATATTTACCGCCTACCCTGACCCTGGCGTTAGTGTGGCGTTTAGTCAGCTTCGCCCGGCCGAAGGTCCAAGCTGCGACCTTGGACGTCTGACCTTGAACATCCGGCCGGGTGCTCAAGGCAGCGGGGCCTACAGGCGGGAAGGTCCATGGAAGGAAGCCACGCCTCGGACTTCCAAGGTCGCGGCGTCCGTTCATGGATCTTCCCACCTGTATCCGGGCATCCATGATCGGAGGCCCCGCTGCCTTGAGTGCCCGGCTGGACGTCCAAGGTCGCGGCTTGGACGTCCGGCTGGGCGCTCAAGGCAGCGAGGCATGTAGAAAAGAACTATCCACTTACCTGGTGGAATGACATTTCAAATGACAGGTACCAGCGCACCCTGGATACTGTATAGGCGCTGCATACCGCTCTATACAGTAAAACTGATTGCGAACACCTACCGCTTCATTGACGCACTTTGGATGCTGCTTGGATTTGCGTCTAATTTGAATACCGAATCGAGCGGCTTGTGAACCAAAATGTGCGCGCGGCAAACGAGCGGGCGCCCGGCCCTGCCGCACTGTTTCTTACTACGCGTCCTTACTGTATCGGCCCGACTGTAAGAAGTTGTTATATTTATATTTGCTGTTATATCTGTTATGACATTCATTGTAATAAGTTGTTTTACTTGTAAACCGGAGTGAAGGCATGTACCAAACTTCGGTATATAAACACACACAAATAAATAAAATAAATAAACATGCTCTTATACATACCCAGAGCCTCTCTTTCTCACAGACACAGACACACTCTCAGGCTCTAAGACCTTCTTTCTTCCCCCAATGCCCACAAACATGCTCTTACCCCCCCCCCCCCCCGATTCTCTCATACACCCACACACAAGCTCTCAATCTCACTGGCTCCTTCATAAACACACACACATTCTCTCTCTCTCTCTCATACTCTCACACACACACACACACACACACACACACACACCCCTATTCTCACACAAACTCTAGGAAGGCACCCATTCATTCTCATATACAGACACACCCCCAGGCAGACTCCCATTCATACACATGCACACACAGAAGGCAGACCCCCTCCTCTTTCTTTTGCCAGCAACCTCAGAGCCTCTCTCATTCCTCTGCTGCTGCTGTCACTGTTGCCGTGTGTATATTTGGGGAAGTGCCAATCGCTGTTACTGGCATTGAAGGTAGGAGAAATGGTATTGTATTGGAAACTTGTAAAACAACCAAACATCGTACAAAAAGCTACGGAGAAATTCAAGACCAGTGCCAACAGGAGATGTGCCCCGGGCTTCAATTTCAACCAGGGATAAAAAGTGTGGTTGAGCACAAAAAAAACATTCATTTAAAACAGATTCCACAAAGTTCATGTCCAACTTTATAGGACCTTACCCTGTCACCTGACAGTTGGGACCAGTGACTAACCACTTATGTCTACCTCCATCTCTCCAAATACACAACTCCTTTCATGTGTCACTCTTAAAACCTGTGGTCCTAAAATGAAAACAAAAGAAACCACCCACTTCTACTCCTGTAACCATGGAAGGGACAACAGAGTTCAAAGTACAGAGAATCCTGGACTCCAAGCGCTCCCAGGGGAGGATTATTTACTCGACACATTGGAAGGGCTATAGCCTTGAAGAGAGCAATGTGTGGAGCAAGATGAAGAAATAGCAGAAATATTAAATATTTCAGTTCAGTGTTTGCCAAAGATGACCCTGGAGAACGACCGTTGCTGGTTGTCCAGAGCATGGATATGAGTGGGGTAGATGCAAGCCCATTTACAGAATAGAATGAATGGGAAGAGCTAGGAAAACTGAAAGTGGACAAGGTCATGGGGCCGGATGAGAAGTATCCCAGGATACTAAGGGAGCTCGGGGGTAAGCTGGTAGGTCCGCTGAAAGACCTGTTCAATAGATCCCTGGAAATTGGAGTGGAGCAGCAAGATTGGAGAAGAGAAGTTGTGGTCCCACTTCACAAAAGGTGATAGCGGGGAAGAGGTTGGAAACTGCAATCCAGTCATCCTCACCTCGGTGATGGGAAAATTAATGGAGACTCCGCTAAAGGAGAGTGCAGTGAACTAAAATCCAGTGCGTTTCTGGATCTGAGGCAGTATGGATTCACCAGGAGGAGGACCTGTCAGACAAATCTAATTGATTTTTTTCATTGGGTGACTAGAGAATTGGATCAAGGAAGAGCACACAATGTGATTTACTTGGATTCAGCAAAGTTTTAATACGGTCTCACACAGGAGGCTCAAGAAAAAAATTGAGAAGATTGGCTGTTGGCACCAAGGTGGTAGAATGGACTACAAACTGCTAAACTGACAGGAGACAATGTATAATGGTAAATGGAACCTGCTGTGAAGAAAAAACAGTGTTAAGGAGAGTGTCTCAAGTATTCTTTTAGGACTGGTTCTGTTCAATATCTTCATGGAACGTCATCGCGGAAGGTTTTAGACGGAAAAGTTTAAATTTTGTGTGGATGATACTAAGATCTGCAATAGAGTGGACAAGCCCGAAGGAGTAGAGTGAAGGAAGTGTGATTTATGAAAGCTTGAAGAATGGTTGAATATTTGGCAGCTGGGATTCAATGCCAAGAATTGTAGAGTCAGGCACCTGGGGTGCAGTAATCCAAAAGAGCTGTATGCTATAGGGGAGTGAAAGACTAATATGCACGGACCAGGAGAGGGACCTTGAGGTGATTATGTCAGGTGATCTGAAGCCAGCAAAGCAATGTGACAAGGTGATAGCTAAAGCCAGAATTATGCTGGGCAGCAGAGAGAAATAACCACCAGCAGTAAAAAGGAGATAATGCCTTTGTACATTGTCCTTGGTGAGGACTCACCTGGAGTACTGTGTTTAGTTCTGGAGACCCTATCTCAAAAAGGAATGAGACAGGATGGCAGTGGTCCAGAGGAAGGCAACCAAAACAGTAGACAGGAGGTGCAGGGGAGATATGATACAGACCTTCAGATACCTCAAGTGTACTAATGATGCACACACATCAAATCTTTTCCATTGGAAAGGAAACTGTACAACTAGGGGTCATGATATTTATTTATTTAAAAGTATTTCTACACCATTTTTACAAATAAAATTTTATCAAAATGGTTCACAAGGGTAATATTAAAAATCAAATCAAAATAAAAAGAATAAAAATTACACAAAACAGGTATAATAAACAAAGTAAGCAAATTTACAAAATTAAACTACTCTTAAAAAAGCAAAAGAGAAAGGAGACAAAAAGACAAGTGCCATTAAATTACCCTAAAAATAGGGAAGTATGAGGGGTAAATTGGTATAATGAAAAAATAAAGAAGCAGAGGGGAGGGGGAGGGGATATGAAACTCAGAACCAAAATAAGGAAATATTTCTTCACAGAGAGGGTGGTGTACATCTGGAATGCCCTCCTGAAAGAAGTGGTGAGGACAAGAACAATAAATGAATTAGAAAGGGCATGGGACAAACACTGAAGATCCTTAACATGTTGAGTTTGGAAATGAAGAAAAGGAGCAACCTTTGTTATCATTAGGTGTTACATTTCTGCAGGGGGATAACCTGCATAGAATGGCATTTATTACCCTTAATGGAATCTATAAAAGTAAACTCCATGAAGCAGCTTACTATCATCAGTAGTTACCTCAATAAGCAACTTGCTGGGTAAACTGGATGGACCATTTGGTCTTTATCTGCCATCATTGCTATGGTTACTATGAATTCTGGGTAAAACATAAACAGAGTACCCTAGGAGAATCTGCAGCCAAAAACGTTGCCTCCTTATCAGTGATGAAACTTTGCATAAGAGCTGACAAAAGCAATGATGAAATTTCTTTCATTAGAATTGGAATTATTCAAACACTATTATTCAATTGATGACAGACCACCATCACTATCGGGCACCCTGCAGCACCCACATCCAGGAGAAAAAAAGAAAAACAAAGTAAGAATTCACCTGGAACTGAAAAGGAAGGGCCATGTAAGAACCCCGATTGGGAGACCCGCCCCCCCCTGACATCACTGATGACAGCGCTGGACCGTTAAACGGCACCGGAACACCAGGCGTCCCGTGCCGTGCGTCGCGCGCCGAAGGGACACCCCCCCTTTGTGCCCCCCTTCGTGCAATCCATAGTGCTAGTTCTAGTTAATATCTTTGTAATCGGAGGTCTCTCATGTGTGTTTAATATGCATCCTGTTATACTTTTTGCTCAATTGTTAAATGTATTGCAAGTTGAACCTTGTAAACCGTTATGATGGCTTTTCTGAATGACGGTATATAAAACTCAACAAATAAATAAGTTCAATTGATGACAGACCTCAACTTTATACATGCTCTTGTCAAGTAAAACTGTACAACCTCTTTTATCAGTTTGCTTAATAATGAAGTTTCTATTAGCTGCCAATATTCAAAAAGTATAGCATTCATCCCGACATAAATTCATTGACCAAAATTAACATGATCACCGGGGGCCAGAGGGCCCCAAGGGAAGCATTTACATGCCACCGACTGATCTGCCTCAACCAAAGTATCAGACTTATCCTGAAAAAAATAATTATGTAAGGACTTTTAAGTTAAGAGAAAGGTGCAAAATGTGAATGGATCATGTAAAGAGTTAGCATAAATGATGGACCCTTATTAAGTACCTGCAATTCATAAGGGTTGATAAATCGAGAAGTTAAATTCACAACAGACTAGGAGATCCACGAACCTACCGAGGATGAGTCCTCAGGTATACCGGACTCCAAATTCTCCATCGCTGTACCCTCTTTTGTGTTTCTTAAGCCTCTTTTGCCTTACGTACCTTCTAAAGAGGAGCCAAACCCAAGTCCTCACCACAGAAATTGTCAGAAGAGAAAGAGTCAAAGGTCACAGTTTGTTTACCATGTCGATTAGACATCCAAGGATATACAAAACCTTGGCAATAATCATCTTCATCTCTTCTAATTTAATTTTTTAACGTCAGTTGTTTTAATTCATTACGGAAAAGATTCATGGAATGAGTGAACTCAACAAACTTTAAATTAAACGCATCCTCATCAAAACCCAATTTCAAGGATTCCATACAGTTATCGCTGTTACTTTTGGTCTCAACCATGGAAGCCTGGGTGATTTCAATTAATAAAACCATTAAATCCATCCCACACCAAAAAAACTGAATACATTTATCTAAACATTAAAAAATAAGACAAACTAAAGCAAATACAAAATTTAATAAATCTCATATTATACAAACACGGAAGCACCTGCAAAGAAATAAACACAAAAACACCACAAACATCAAAAGTCAAACAGAAAAAACCATCTAAAAAATAATGGTATTGCCAAAAAGGGGTCATAATGAAGACCTCAACAAATGTAGAGATCATTGTGGCTTAGTAAAAACCCTATAGTCAGCCCCAATTTAAAAAAAAAAAAAAAAATAATAGAGGAATCGTTCAATTCACCATTCTCAAGGGATTCACACATTTCCCAGTTCTTGACATGCAATTGCCCATGGATCTCTCTCATATTATATTAGGTGGAAGACATCATTTAAGAAAATAAGCAATGACCTCATTCAAGTAGGTGAGCAGCAATTATATTAACCTAAAATGCTTCACTCCAAGCTTCATAGAAAATTAATAAACAATTCCTGAAGAGAATTAGGGTGGGAAGCTCACCGAGACCTCATATATCGTATACCCTGTGTCAGGGTTTAATGAGAGCTTATAATGATGCAAGCTGCTGATAGTTCATTCACGGCACAGCGACTGACCACAGCTTTTTGACAAGAGTGTTCACAGAGACGCCATCCGGTTCAGCAAATTGTGTCAACGTTTTGCACACATAAGCAAAGTATCTGCGGTAAGAAATACAAAGCAGTCACCAGTGGTACCCGACCCCCTGAGGAAGGAGGTTTCCTCCGAAACACGTCGTGTCGGTAATAAAGTCGGATTCGACCACTTTATCACCTTCATCTTCAGCTTTCTACAACTTCATGCCGGATATCAAAGCTGCAAGTTGCAAGTTAAGTACAACTCTCCAGCACATTTAGAGACCTTAAGTGCGTCGGGACAGCTCTCCTCACAGCGTCCCACAATAATTAGCCCACTGAGACCTATGATTATAATATTACGAGAAGCTTGCATCATTATAAGCTCTCATTAAACCCTGACACAGGGTATACGATATATGAGGTCTCGGTGAGCTTCCCACCCTAATTCTCTTCAGGAATTGTTTATTAATTTTCTATATTGGTTGTTTCCTGGCATTAGTGGATTTTGCAATTTTTTGTATTCACTCCAAGCTTCTTCAGGGGAAGAAAACACTGCCACATTTTCATGGTCTCTAATTGCATCATTTGATATTTGAGGATCTTCTCTCTCTCCATATGATACACAGAATAGTTTCCTGGTACTGACATCTCTATCAGCAATGACATTCTTGTGGTTTTCTCCTCTATCACAATATCCAGTTTTGTTGCATCAAGCTGCTTATTTATTGAGATGCGGGAAGTCCCAGATCACAACTTCTTTATTCTCTACAATTCTCTCAGGGTTGTGTTCCCAGTGCTTTTCTGGCTCAGTGTTACAATATTTACACAAATTCCAGTGGATTAGATGTGCCACTTCATTATGCCATCTTGTATACAAGCCTTCTGACAGCAACACTAAACATAAGGTGTGTCACTGGTAAACAAAGTTTTTGTTTCCTTCAGGCTTTTTGTTGTTCCAAAAAGTGTTTTTTATGCTGATCACAGATATTACTTCGAAATTTGTACATCACGTAAGGTTTTTGAGAAACAGTCAATTTTGTGTTACAATAATTGTGAAATTTTAAAACATAATCTCGCGTACATATATTTTCTTGCTAGACAGTAGTTTTTATGATTTTTAACATTGTCGTATTTTTGACGACCATAAGTAACGTAACATGTAACAGAGACTAACCTTTTAAAAAATACACCAAGAAACTCTGCCTGATCATGCCAGAACTTGCTCAGCCAAGCCCCAGCTCGGCTGCAAGATTCCAACTGGTTTCCATGACGAAGCAGTCTTATGTAAGCAGCAGCAATGAGTCGTCTCCTATGCAACATCTGTGTGAATGAGCGAATCGTATTGCTAAAACTGTTGAGTTTAAAGCTCGTGGATTTAATTTCATATACTTTATGAAATGTCGCGCCAATGTCGTAATAGCCGTGACACGTTTTGTTACATCTGTGGTGAATTTACTCTGAAAGCACAGAAAAGGAGTATGATTGTACTCATTAAGAAGGCATACGAGGCAGCTGTTTGGATTTAATCACGCCTGCATTGCCAGAGAAAAGAACTTTTACCGTGCCTGTGGATACAGAGTAAAGAACTTTTTCCTTGGTCCCTGGACCCCGTGACGCTTGGAGGAGGAGACCGCCTATAAAACTGGCGGGGCTGTAGCAGGAAGCTGCAGCTGTTTGGATTTAATCACGCCTGCATTGCCAGAGAAAAGAACTTTTACCGTGCCTGTGGATACAGAGTAAAGAACTTTTTCCTTGGTCCCTGGACCCCGTGACGCTCGGAGGAGGAGACCGCCTATAAAATAGGCGGGGCCGCGGCGCATCATCGCCACCGGCACTTCGCCTAAGGGGCGCGTGCGGCTTTGTCCGGCTTAGTCCGAGCGTGGACGGAGTGGAGGCGGAGAATATAGGTCCTCTCAGCTGTCCTAGAACCAAAACGTGAGTTTAATTTCGAGGGAATAATTACCTGGGAATTTTCTTGAGACTTATGCCCCATACAAAGAGAAAGGGGAAAGTCAGAGGGGACCCTCCAATCCCTCCGACCAGTACCCCCTCGCAACTTACCATAGGAAAATTTTTCCCACGAACTGGTTCCACATATCCAGGAGAGATGCCAGATGTTGGTGAAAGTATAGAGCAAATACGATCACCTCTGGATTTTAACATCTCATTGAGCCCTGGAGAACCCGTGACCCCTCCACCGCCTAGCCTTGCACAAGCTCCGCTTTTGGGAGGTGGTTCTCTACCTACTGGGTTGAGTGAATCTACCCCTAATGGAGGAGAAACGGAGAGAGAAGGTGCGAGGCCCAAAATTGGGGGGAGTATAAAGGAACCCCTCACAATTTTACCATCACTAGCGTTGGAAGGGAGGGCAGAGGATTTGGAGGAGAGAAGTAGACTCTGCCCTTTAGGATCAGTAAGTTTAAATAACCCTTTAGGTTCACAGTCACACCCGATAACGCTGGAGACTATTTGGTCCACCCTAACTGATTTGAAAGTATTAATTTTGTCCTTAAATGCATCCGTTAATGGAACAAAAGATCAGATATCTAAAGTTGAACCCTTAGTGGTACAACATGAGGAGAAACTAGTTAGTATCTCCACAAAATTAGAACAAGTGGAGAAAATTCAGACTACTCTGATACAGGGAGACCCCATAAATACAAAGAAAATAGAAAATATTGAAAACCTTTTGAGGTATAACAATCTGAGAATACTAAACTTCCCTAAAGTGAAGTTAATTTCCCCTTATGAGCAGTATAAACAATATCTTATGGAAAATTTGAATTTAAAAATAGGTGAAATTCCAATTATTGAAAAAATCTTCTTTGTTGTAATGGGGAAAAAGAAAAATGAAGTAAGTCAACATAATGTGCAACAATTAGAAGCAGGTAATTTGACTGCTTTTCTGGAACAGTCAATGACTGAACAAGTAGAATATCGAGGCACATTGTGTGTGAAATTTCAGAATAGTGGAGATAGAGATAAGATATTAAAACTTGCATTAATAAATAGGGAAAAATTATATTTAAATCAAAAAATCTGGACATATCCTGATATAACCAGGATGACTCAGTTACGTAGAAAGCATTTCCTTCAAATGAATCCTGAATTAAATTCTATTGGTGCTCAGCATATGTTATACTATCCCAGTACGTGTGTGGTAAAATACCAGCAGGAAAGGTTTGTGTTCTTTGAACCCCTAGAGTTACGTAAGTTTCTTGATGCCAGATTACCTGTTACTGTACCCTGTCCGAGTTGAATTATTATAAAAATAGGAACCATAAATATTTCTTACAAATAATTTACTTTATTTTGCTCATATTATTAACACGCAATGGTTCTATTTTCTTTATAACAGGGATAATACTGTATACGTAGAGTGGTAAAATAATACTATCTCTTGTTTTGTTCTACTTATTTCCTGTACCTGTTTCAAATGGCAAGTGGATATTGCTGTCTGTATTGTTTAAAAATTGTATAAATAAAGAATTAAAAAAAAACAAAACAAGAAGGCATATGAGCTATTCTTTGGGTGCAAAATTGGTGACCAGGACAGAGAATGGGCTCCTCATATATGTTGCGCATCTTGCGCCAGTAGTCTGCGAGCTTGGCTGAAAGGTGTGTGACCATCCATGCCGTTTGCCATCCCAATGCTATGGATTGCCATTATAGCTTATGTCACTACAGACCAGTAACAATGCTTAATGTGTATCGCACTTTTCTGGCAAACGGTACGTGATACAGACATAATAAATGCATATTTGTGTTCAGCTTGTTAAAATCTACTTGTTTCACCGAAGGTTGTGGAGGAAACAAAATGTTCCCAGAAATTTGTTTATCAAATCCCACAAGAGTGCAATAAACTCATAGGTCACTTAAGTCAGACTAAACCAGTTCGCTTTCAGGACCCTCATTTCCTCACCCTCATTTCCAGACATCTACGCGCAAGGCACCAGAAAGATATGCGCACAAATCGAGACTAAACCAGTTCGCTTTCAGGACCCTCATAGCGAACTGGTTTAGTCTGACTTAAGTGAGCAATGGAGTTGCCGTTTTGGATTTAAAATAAACTTTTCTGGATGAGAATTTAAAGGAATTTTGGACCTATGAGTTTATTGCACTCTTGTGGGATTTGATATTGCTATATCTGGAGTGTTTATCCTGCTCCTTCTTGTGTGATTGGATTTCCCCAGAAATTTGTTTACCAGTTTCTTGTTCTGTTTTACAGAATCTAAATTAATCTGTTTTATCAATTGTTTCTATGCTGGCTGTAAACCATTTCGTCTGTAATCTGTTATCTTGTGCAGCAATTATTAATCTTTCATCTTCAGATGTAAGATTACCTCTCCTTAACCATTCATGAGTCTGATCTTGAACATTGTGGTGTCTCTGAAGCAACTCTCTGTATTTCCTACTGCAGGATGGCCCATGGAAAACATAGCCTGCCTCCAATGCACTAGTATTGGAGGCGGGCTACTTTTCCATGGGCCACCCTGTATAATGTACCTCATTCTAATCTACCTCATTGTAATGTAATGCACCTCCCTCTAATCTACCTCACTATAATATAATGTGCCTCACTCTAATCTGCCTCTCTGTAATGTGCCTCACTCTAATGAAATGCACCTTCCTCTAATCTACCTCTCTGTAATGTAATGCACCTCATTCTAATCTACCTCTATAATGTACCTCACTCTAATTCACCTCACTGTAATGTAATGTGCCTCCCTCTAATCTACCTCTCCATAATGTAATGTACCTCATTATTATATTTATGTACTTGCCAATTGATTTTCATTGGCAGCCATCATTTTAAAGAGTTTATCTTGTTTTGAAAATTCCGTTGCCTCTTTCCCAACATGAGCTAGTAAATTCTCACTCATTCCTTCCTCTTGCTGAAATGATCATCCAAGTTAAAGGAAGGACACTAGTATTGGCCATTTACTTTTGTACTTCAGTACTTTTTGAGTACTGGGATCTGATGATGCTGTTAGGTATGCTTGAAGGTCTAAAGTATGAAACAGATTTGCATGTACTGCCTCTGTTGTATACAAATCTCATGCATATCCTTAAAACCAGGCCTACTTGTGGCTCTTGTGGACTGGAATTGGCCACTCCTGCTATAGAAGACTAAAACTGATTTTGAAAAATGCTTTTAACACAAAATAATTTATAAGCTATTGATCAACTTGCAAATCCTTCACTGTCCTATAATTTTGAAATACTGTACTAGATTGACCAGATAAACAATTTAAAACATTGGATGTAAGAACAAGAATATTTCTTCATACACATCATATAATTTGTAAGAATAAGCATATGCTGAGATTGTATATCCCCAGAGTTGAAGGCAGTATGGACCTTATAGAAATAGATTATACATATAGAACTGCTCATATTCATTACAGATCTCCTGAAAAACCCAGTGTACTTGTGAATCTTGAGGACTGGAGTTGGCCACCATTATTCTATAGTGCTCTTTACTAGATTTTTGTCTTAGTTACTTGTGCACCTACATCCACCCTTAGATATTTGTCTGCACTACTCAAGTTCTTTTATGCTACAGTCCTCAGTCCAAGAGAGATTTTTTAGCTTTGCTTCATTTTTTTTTTTTTACGGAAAGTCGCCTTTCAGTCCTGTGTAGAATTTCTGGAAACTCTTGAATTATTACTCTCAGTGAAAGCTTTTACTCCAGTATGGTTTCTTAGGTGAATTTTGAGATATGACACTTGAGTAAAGCTTTTCCCGTTGATAGCAGGGCAGAATTAGCCATGCTGTCATGGGATCTGTCAATCAGGCCCAGGAGGCGGAGCTTTACCAAGCAGAGATTAGATTTTAGCTCTCTGCGGCTGCGCGTGTGTTTCCGCGCAGGAAAGTAGCAGATTCTCCTCAGCTGTTTTTTCCACAAGCGGGATCACACGCGGAGCTGACTTCTCCTCAACGTTTTCTCAAAAATCTAAAATGTCTAAGAAATCGGGGTTTAAACCCTGCACTTGCGGCAAGGTAATGTCAGTCACGGATGGCCATGATTGATGTTACCGATGCCTAGGGCCAGATCACGATCTCCAAGCCTGTCAGTTCTGTGCCCGAATGTCACCGAGAGCCCAGAAACAACAGGCCTATCGAATGAAAGAACTTTTTAGCCCATCACAGCCATCGGAGGCTCATTCATCGCCTGGCCCTTCAAAAACAATGCCTCCAACACAGAAACGGGCATCTTCGTGGAATCCTCACTCCTCCACAGTAGGAGATAAGGACTCGCCACAAAGGCATTGGCCATCGGATTCGAATGAACCAACAGTGCCAGAAGTATCGGTGCAGGAAGCAACGGTGCCTAAAATTCCAGTGCCTAAAATGTATGCGTCTAAGATGCCTTCTGCACCTAAATCGCCATTGGTGCACACAACTTCTGCGCCCAAGACTTTATTGGCGCACAAGATGTCTGCGCGCACGGTGCCATCGGTGCGCACGTCGGATGTGCGCACGGCGTGGGATGTGCACACAGCACCGGAATCAACGGCAATGCAGACATCTACATGCAAGGCGCCAGAAAGATATGCGCACAAGTCAAAATCTGCATGCAGAGCGCCGGAAACATCGGCGCACATGGCGCAGAAGACATCAGGTACAGTATACAAGATGGCACAGCATCGAGAAGTCCGACGCCTATACAACACGTTACAGGCCTAACGATGCATAAGCTTACGGTGTCGCAAGAAACACCACAAGAAGCTGGAGACAAATCCAAACAACCATCTCATTCAATAAAGCATGGCCTAAAACAACGACATGAGTCCTCAGAAAGGTCTCGTTGCACCTCTCCAGCTGTAACATCATACTGCTCGAGCTCTTCCTACTCTTCGAGCTTGACAACAAAACATAGGAAATGATCGCCTTCGTCACGTAAGGACCATACAGGATCTTCATCACACCATCATAATAGACATACACATCACTCACACCATAGGAAACCTATGAAGACGAGTGAAACATGGCAAGTAAGCCCTTCTACTTCTGCGTCGTTGCATGCACAAGCTGCAACACCCTTATCTCATAGAGAAATAATACAGGTCACTTCCTCTGATGCTTCTACTATCTCAGATGATTCCATGGGAACAGTAGACAACAAGATGGAGAGAGAATACAACATGCCAAGTACTTTACCTCAAATACCTATGATGCACCCCAAAACATGTGACTTACCAAAACCATCTATTCGTTTAACAATGCCTCCTCACACAAAAGAGGCATTTCTACAATTATCACAATCATTGGCAGGATTTTATGAAACTCTTCAATCATCCTTTAAGATGCCTAATGATCATTCTATGAGTTCCCCAGAACATAATAATCATACCTCTAGGGGTCAGTGGAGCCTCCGGCATCCCCAATAACAAAACGACCAGTTTCACCAATTCAAAACCAAACTACACCTATCGATACCCCATCTCCACAAACCTCCCCATCATCATCTACTCTGTTTCCATCGGACCCACAGGAACCACCGAAAGAACCATATTCCCCTCCAGAGGACCTTGCGTACCCCAAATGTTTGGAGAAATTGGGTACCATATTACACCTAGAGGTCCAAAAGGAGACAGACCCTAGATTAGAGACCTTTGGTCTTCTGACAATGTTCGATACTCCAGGAGAACCTACATCTCTTCCACCACAAGAAATTCTACATACAGTCTTAAAGAAATCGTGGGAAACACCTTACTCTCTGTCAGCGGTCTCAAGGAAAACGGATATAAAATTTCGCATGCAGAGAGGAGGTCACGTGATGCGGTGAACCAGGCAGTTCGTGTACTGCTCAGCTCCGGGTACCACTCCCCCTAAAATCGGGCCTCCCCGCTTACAAACCGAAGATTGTGCGGTGCCGACGACGGGATCCGACCTCCAAACTGCGGCGGATCAGTTCAGGCACGGTGCCGAAGCCGGTGATGTCCAGTAAAGCGGTGCGCAAAGACAAAACAAAATCCACCGAAGCTGAAAACAAAATGGCGGCTGTGCGGGGAGGCCCGGAGGCCAGAGGGCTGGACGAACAAGCTATATCCTGTCTAACCACGGCGGTTATCACGGGGCTGGAGCCTAAATTCGCTGGGATTAATGAAAACCTTCAAGCCCTGAAAGAATCGATGGGAGAGGTGGGACGCCGGCTGGACATTGCAGAAGGGAGGCTTTCTGCGGCGGAAGATGACAATATGGCGCTGGCTTCACGAGTCTCAACGATTGAGAAGGCGATCACAGCGGCAGAAAGTAAGCTGGAAGACCTCGAAAACCAAGCCCGTAGGAACAATTTAAAGTTTATGGGACTCCCTGAACTTATTCCTGACAGTGACCTTAAAAGTATACTGGAAGAATGGCTTCCCCGGGCTCTCCACCAGCCCTGGAAGGAAAGCTGATTGTGGAGCGGGCCCACAGACTAGGTCCCAGGAGAGAATCCACTAACCGACCGCGCCTGGTGATCGCCAGATTCCTTGATTGGGCACATAAAACCCAAATCCTAGCAGCATTTAGAAAGCTGAAGGAACTTGTCTATAAAGAAGACAAGGTAATAATTTTTCAAGATTTCTCCGCGGCAGTGGCAGCTAAAAGAAAACTTTTTACGTCTACATGTAATGTTCTATTTGCAAAGAACATTCGCTTCGCGCTCCAATTCCCAGCAATGGAGGGATGGGAAGATCCTGCAATTTGAAGCTCCAGAGCAGGCGGGAATTTGGCTGAATAGTTTGAACAGGTGACTTAACTTGAAAGCACCTTAGACACAGTTACTGGAAAAAGGATGCCCGCTGTCGGGAAGACGACCGGAATGGGATGGAGGATGGCCTGGGAGCGGTTAGCATTGTACTAGGGCTCTAATGGACCGTCCTCAAATATAAAAATCTTTTTGTTTCATGTGGGCACTACTGTTAGTTCATAAGTGCCGGATAAATGTTTTTGATGTTAATGTTGAGGATATTCTTCTAAGAAAGAGGGGGTGGTACCCGAATGCATAATTCCACTGACCTCGAGCCCCAAATGGTTTGGAGTGGGACAATTATTTCTATTTGGGGGAGAGTTGATAAGGGGAAGGAGGGAGGTTGGGGTGTTTCTGGGAAAGCAGGGAGGGCAATAGGGGGATGAGTGGTTAAGGAGTGGCTGAAGGTTTTGTATGTGGCACGAAGAGCGCTACAAGGGGAAGGACAACAAGTGCTAAATGAGTGTTGGTGGGGAAGAGTACATGCTAGAGGCCTAGGCTGGGGGGCCTTCCAGCAGGCATTAAAATCTCTGTTATGGAAACAAAACTTCGCTAAAGGAATAGGATGGGTCACCTACGCATTGGTACTTGGAATGAGGGAGGCTTAGGCAACCCAGTAAAGAGGCAAAAGATTCTGAGCACCCTGCAGAGAAACAAGATTGAGGTAGCTGCTATTCAGGAAACCCACCTCACTACAGTGGAAAGTGAAAAATTAAAGAGGGGGTGAGTAGGGCACTGTTTCTTTTCACCGGCAATAGGGCGGAAGGCAGGTACAGCGATATTGATCCATAAAAATATACGGTTCAAACTCATTCAACAAACCGTCGATACTGAGGGACGGATTATTATAGTTATGGGAAAGCTGCAAGGCCATGAGGTCACTATATGTTCTGTGTATGCTCCTAACAATTATTCACATTTGTTTTTCCAAGACCTGGTTGGCAAGATATTGCCTGTGCTGAAAGGCCCTCTTATCCTACTGGGTGATTTTAATGGTGTTCATGATCCACTTTTGGACAGGTCTCATGCTAATGTTATGGGGGGATATGTAGAACATAGGGGGGTTCCGTATGTCTGTCAAGAGCTCCAGGCAATTGATATCTGGAGATTCCTGCATCCTACAGAGCGTGACTATACCCACGTGTCTAGGGCACATGCGACCATGTCGCGGATAGATTACATCTTGATCTCTGACTTTCTTTTTTCAAGGGTGACTGAAGCTCGGATAAGGGCTATAGCGGTCTCCAATCATGCTGTTTGGATGGACTTGCTAGATAGGAACTTAGAGCCAGGGGAAAAAGCTGTGGCGCTTTCCAGGTCATTTAGCAGAAGACAAGGACTTTCAAAACTTTTTACAAGAACGTTGGACGGAGTATGACAGGCATAACAAGGCACACCTCACCACTCTGGGGCTTTATTGGGAAGCCAGTAAAGCTATTATGCGGGGAGAAATCACGTCCTACATGATAGCTAAATCCAAAGCGCTACACAAAACCATATTGTCTTTAGAATACCAATTAGGGGTGGCAAAACAAAGATTAGCCCAAAAGAATGATAGCATGAACCGCACTGCATACTATGATATTTTACGGGCTTTAAATGCCCTCTTACACACTAGAGCCCAAAAGATGTTGAGAACCGGTGCTCACAAACTTTTCAGATTTGGAAACAAAGCAGGTAGGCTCTTAGCTAATATGGTCCTTATACACAGAGGCAAAACCTATATATCTAAATTACAGGATGGGAAAGGCTGACCACTTACCTCTGGTAAAGATATCTGTGCCCGCTTCCGGACATTCTATGAAGCGTTATACCAGGAAGATAGGGCGGGGGGTATGCCAGAAGAGGAGGAATTCTTTAAGGAATTACAGATTCCACGTATCTCAGGGGAACAGCTTGAACATCTAAATGCTTCCATTAGACTGGAGGAATTAACTTCGGTTATAAAAGTTAGTAAAAATAGCAAAGCTCCCGGTCCAGATGGTATGACGGCCGAATATTATAAGATACTACTTCCACAGGCAGGAGAGAGAAGTGGATCAACAGTGGACCAATCTAAAAGGAGCAATTGCCAAGTCAACTAATCTATATGTTAGAAAAGTAAAGAAAAGCAAAAGAAAAATGAAACCTATCTGGTTCTCAAAGGAGGTGGCTGACAAAATAAAGGCTAAAAGAACAGCGTTCAACAAATACAAAAGATCCCAAAGAGAGGAGCACAAAGAAGAATATCTGGTAGAACTGAGGGAGACGAAGAAATTAATCAAGAGAGCAAAAAGTCAAGCAGAAGAGAGGATTGCCAAGGAAGTAAAGAGAGGTGACAAAACATTTTTCAGATACATCAGTGAAAAGAGAAAAGTTCAAAGTAGTATAGTGAAATTGAAAGGTGGAAAGGATCAATGTGTGGAGAGAGACGAAGAAATGGCAGAAATATTAAACGAATACTTCTGTTCTGTGTTCACGAAGGAGGACCCTGGAGAAGGACCGTCCCTAGTTAACAAGATACTGGAGGGGAGTGGAGTAGATGTAACTCCATTTACAGTAGAAAATGTATGGGAAGAGCTGGGGAAACTGAAAGTAGACAAAGCCATGGGACCTGATGAGGTTCATCCCAGGATACTGAGGGAGCTCAGAGATGTGCTAGCGGGTCCGCTGTGTGACCTGTTCAATAGATCCCTAGAAACGGGAGTGGTGCCGAGTGATTGGAGAAGAGCTGTGGTGGTTCCGCTTCACTAGAGTGGGAACAGAGAGGAGGCTGGTAACTACAGACCGGTTAGCCTCACTTCGGTGGTGGGAAAAGTAATGGAGTCACTGTTGAAAGAGAGAATAGTGAACTATCTACAGTCGGGAGAATTGCTGGACCAGAGGCAGCATGGATTCAGCAGGGGAAGATCCTGTCAGACAAATCTGATTGACTTTTTTGACTGGGTAACCAAGGAATTGGATCAAGGAAGAGCGCTCGATGTCATCTACTTGGATTTCAGCAAAGCTTTTGATACGGTCCCGCACAGGAGACTGGTGAATAAAATGAGAAGCTTAGGAGTGAATGCTGAGGTGGTGACCTGGATTGCAAACTGGTTGACGGACAGAAGACAATGTGTGATGGTAAATGGAGCTCTCTCTGAAGAGAGGGAGGTTTTAAGTGGTGTACCACAAGGATCGGTGTTGGGACCGGTCCTGTTCAATATATTTGTGAGCGACATTGCGGACGGGATAGAAGGTAAGGTTTGTCTTTTTGCGGATGACACTAAGATCTGCAACAGAGTGGACACGCCGGAAGGAGTGGAGAGAATGAGACGGGATTTAAGGAAGCTGGAAGAGTGGTCGAAGATATGGCAGCTGAGATTCAATGCCAAGAAGTGCAGAGTCATGCATATGGGGAGTGGAAATCCAAATGAACTATATTCGATGGGGGGAGAAGGGCTGATGTGCACGGAGCAGGAGAGAGACCTTGGGGTGATAGTGTCTAATGATATGAAGTCTGCGAAACAATGCGACAAGGCGATAGCAAAAGCCAGAAGAATGCTGGGCTGCATAAAGAGAGGAATATCGAGTAAGAAAAGGGAAGTGATTATCCCCTTGTACAGGTCCTTGGTGAGGCCTCACCTGGAGTACTGTGTTCAGTTCTGGAGACCGTATCTACAAAGAGACAAGGACAAGATGGAAGCGGTACAGAGAAGGGCGACCAGGAAGGTGGAGGGTCTTCATCGGATGACATACAAGGAGAGATTGAACAATCTAAATATGTACTCCCTGGAGGAAAGGAGGAGCAGGGGTGATATGATTCAGACTTTCAGATACTTGAAAAACTTTAATGATCCAAAGACAACGACAAACCTTTTCCGTCGGAAAAAAATCAGCAGAACCAGAGGTCACGAGCTGAGGCTCCAGGGAGGAAGACTAAGAACCAATGTCAGGAAGTATTTCTTCACGGAAAGGGTGGTGGATGCCTGGAATGCCCTTCCGGAGGAAGTGGTGAAGTCTAAAACTGTGAACGACTTCAAAGGGGCATGGGATAAACACTGTGGATCCATCAAGTCTAGAGGGCGTGAATAAAGAGGAGGCATTCAAACACTGCATGGAGCGGCAGTAGCCACAGAGGCATTCACGGAGCAGGATGCCAGTGGCCAGTAGTTGGTGTTCCACCTTCACGGAGCAGAAGGATGGAGGGCTGCTATCTCAAAAAAAAAAAAAATAAAAACAGGGGTGGGTAAGAGTATGGGGTAAGGGTGTGGCCTGCTTGTTACAGCGGTTGCTACCCCTAATTGAGCTGGACGTTCACTTGGATGCAGATACGGCGCTGCTCTCTAAATTGGTGGTGGGGTGGAGGGGAATTAGGGCTGGAGGGTACTGGAAGCCAATAGTAACAGGTGGGAGAGAAAAAAAGGGGAAAAAATGGATAAAATGCGTAGCTTGCTGGGCAGACTAGATGGGCCTGGAATGCCCTTCCGGAGGAAGTGGTGAAGTCTAAAACTGTGAACGACTTCAAAGGGGCATGGGATAAACACTGTGGATCCATCAAGTCTAGAGGGTGTGAATAAAGAGGAGGCATTCAAACACTGCACGGAGCGGCAGTAGCCACAGAGGTATTCACGGAGCGGGATGCCAGTGGCCAGTAGTTGGTGTTCCATCTTCACGGAGCAGAAGGATGGAGGGCTGCTATCTCAAAAAAAAAAAATAAAATAAAATAAAAACAGGGCTGGGTAAGAGTATGGGGTAAGGTGTGGCCTGCTTGTTACAGCGGTTGCTACCCCTAATTGATTAGGGCTGGAGGGTACTGGAAGCCAATAGTAACAGGTGGGAGAGAAAAAAAAGGGGAAAAAAATGGATAAAGTGCGTAACTTGCTGGGCAGACTAGATGGGCCGTTTGGTCTTCTTCTGCCGTCATTTCTATGTTTCTATGAGAGGCTCTTCTGAATTTCTATAGGGAAGCTCAAGCAAACCGCAAGTTCCCAGAAGGATTGACCCGGGCATATATAAATAAGGTGTTAGAAAAACCGGGAAAAGACCTCGCATCCCCGGCGTCATATAGGCCCATATCCCTACTAAATTTTGAGGCCAAAGTTTTTGCTAAAATTATGGCGGACCGTTTGAGTAGTGTCTTTCCCCATATAATCATGCCACAGCAGGCCGGGTTTGTTAAAGGCCGAACCATCAGTGCCAATCTAACCACTCTTATCACCTCCATGGAAGAATGTAAAAGACGAGAGAGAGACTGCAACCATGATAGTCGGGTTTGACTCCGAAAAGGCGTTCGACTGGGTATCCTGGCCCTACCTATTCTCGGTCTTGGAGAGATATGGCTTTACAGGGGAAATTGTTCAATGCATTCACATGTTATACCACGACCCCAAGTTGGCGATCCTGGCCAATGGGCAACTTTCAGCAGACTTTCAATTGTTTAGAGGTACGAGGCAAGGGTGCCCGTTGTCCCCATTATATATACTGTCCATCAACCCACTCTTACGTAAAATCGCATCAGACCCGCAGATCAAGGGTTTCGAGATATGCTCGCATGAGTTTAAGGTATCGGCGTTCGCAGACAATGTTATGGTATTTTTAACCAAGCCACAGACATCCCTAGATAGGGTGCTAGCGCTACAGCGTAGTTTTGGGTCCTTTGCGGGATTAAAAATCAATACCGATAAGTCAGAGGAGATGGCTTTAACCCCGTCTGTCCAAAAAGATTGGGTTGGCTCTTTTCCCCTAAAATGGGTTGACAATGAGATGAAATACCTAGATATCCTGCTCCCAAAAGATATAAAAGACTTACGTAGAGCAAATATAGACCCCTTAATGCACACTATGGAACAAAAGTTAAAGTCCTGGACTCTGTTACCCCTAAATCTCAAACAACACATATCACTAAAGGTAAAGGAAGGATACGCAAAACTACTGATACTCAGAAAACTTAAACCATTACTATCCCTGCCAAACTTTCGCACTGTCCTTCAATCTCTGATATTTGCCAGCACAGACTACTGCAATGCTTTGCTACTAGGTCTACCCAACACTACACTAAGACCACTTCAGATTTTACAAAATGCTGCAGCCAGAATTCTCACTGGAAAAAGCAAAAGAGATCACATATCTGATACACTTGCCGCCCTACATTGGCTACCCATAGAACAAAGAATTCAATTCAAAGCACTATGCCTAATACACAAACTCATCCACGATGAAAAAGCAGAGTGGCTAAACACAGCACTTAAAGTACACGTCCCACACAGAAATCTAAGGTCAGCAAACAGAGCACTCCTACCCATTCCATCTGTAAAAACAGCAAGACTTACCCAGGTGAGGGAACGTGCATTATCTCTAGCTGGTCCCACTTTATGGAACTCCATGCCCCTTGACCTCAGACTTCAGAGCAATCATAAATTTTTCAAAACACAACTCAAAACCTGGCTCTTCAAACAAGCTTTCAAGAAGGAGAGCGATACAGGCAATTAAAGAGAACAAATTAATTAAGGTTAAGCGGCTTAAAGCACCTAGCGCCCTATTTCCAGCGCTCAATGGAATTAGTTCAACTTAGTTTTAACTGTAGTCAACCAGCGAGACTAATTTCTATTAAACACCCAACCACAATTAATGTCTCTTGAAATAAACTCTCATATGTTACCGAATTCTAATGGCACCACCCATGTTATTTATGAACTATATTTTACTTTGTTATAGGTGCCCATCTGTAAACCGTTATGATGGTGAATAACAATGACGGTATATAAAAACTCTTAAATAAATAAATAAATAAATAAATAAATAAATAAATATCGCTCTCAGGCAGAATTTTTCTCTTAAAAATGATGGAACTGCCTAGATGGCTTTATGTGTTACAACAAGTCCCCTTGTGGCTCTCAAAAACTGAACTAAGACGAATACACAGTATGATAAGAGTATTTCTATGGGGGGGGGGGGGCCATAAAGCTTGCAGTCCCCTTCAGACTTTAATGTTACCTAGAGATCAAGGCAGACTGGCGTGCCCCAACCGGAGGGAATAGAACCTAGCCTGCCTTTTACGTCACATATATGACTGGGTTCATGGAACAAATTTCTGCTCCCCATACACATTCCTAAGGGAATGGTTACATCCGTTTAGGCCTATCAACCTGATTCAGATTCCGAGCGCTTCCATACCTAGTAAATATAGGAAAAGCCTACTCATACATACGGGTCGACAGGCGTGGAAGCTATTATGTAAAAAAACGTGTGGGCTGAGTTCTACAGTGACACCGTATCTTACGCTTCTGGGGAACCCGACATTTCCAGGGGGGTTGGATTCAAATGTGTTCCTAAAATGGGAGGAAGTGGCGTCACCCGAGGTGAATGGCAGCATAACTGCGGAGCTCTGTGTAGCTGAGCGTTCTATAGGGAGAAAACTGTGTAGATGAGCGTTCTATAGGGAGCGAAACTGCCCTCGCTGCAGACCTGAAACGCTGCCTACATCGGGGAAGGAGATGGCGACTCGCCGACGAGTAATTGACCTGTCGGAGTTTTCATATAGCGGCTCAGATGCGCGCCAAAATAAGCAGCCCAGCGAGGAGGAAGACAATATGGCGGAGGAGGAGGACTCGGAGACGGGGAAAAAAACAGACGAGAGTAACTGCGCTCCAGGAAGCAAAAAAAGAAATTATACAGCTCGGTGAGAGGCTCCACGTGGTCGAACAAGGCGCCGATGAGCATGCGGAGGCCATACAGCAGCATGGCAAAGAAATACAGAACCTGCAATCAGCTAAGGAAGATCTGCTTTCTAAAATTGAAGATCTGGAAAACAGACAGAGGAGGTGTAATATCCGCATCAGGGGGGTCCCGGAGAAGGAGGGGACCACTGACTAAGTGGCCCTGGTACAAGATATATGTCAAGCAGTGCTGGGAGCTGAGACACAAAAGCCATCTGAGGAGACCATAGCGATAGACAGAGCGCACAGAGCTTTAGGTAAGCCAGTTAATAATAAGCCCAGAGACATTGTGGCATGCCTCCATAACTTTCCAATAAAAGAATTAATAATGACAAAGGCACGCAGCCTGGGACAGATTAGATAGAGGGGATCGGCGATACAAATTTTTAATGATTTATCTTCAGTCACGTTACAAAAAACGCAGAGAGATGAAAAATATTACAGAGACACTGAGGGCCGAGAATGTACGATACAGATGGCTGTACCCGTTTGGGATCCTATTCAATATAAGTGGAGATTCCTGTGTGGCTAAACACCCAGAAGGTGCAGAAAAGTTTTTGAGACAACATGGAATCGCAGTAAAAGGACATGAGGCGGGAAGCCAGACGGGAAGAGCAGGACCAGGACCCAGATGGCAGCGTGCGGGAAAAGGAGGGAAACGACTGTGCAGACAGGAAGGCACTAAGGAGCGACGAGAGGACACTGAGAACTGATTTGTGCCTGGAATTGGGAGAGTCTGGGCATTAAAGGATCATATCGCGAGCTGAAGATTTATATGAATGGTCTCTTTAAGTGAGATATATAGTGGCAGGGAGTCCAGTACGCCGCTGAATGCAAATTTGATGGAATAAATAGGATTATGATCTTGGGGGAAATATTGCATTGAGGGTTGGGGGCCCGGAGAAGGGCTGTTTCTGAATTTGCACTAGCAGTTATCACGGTTATTAAGGTGTAAAGTTAAAGCTACACTGGATGACGTCATTCCATCCAGATGGAAGAATTGAGGGTGAATACCTCATTATTGATGGTTGGGGTTGGGGGAGGGAGGGGGGAGAATTACAGGGTGGCTATGTGGTATGTAATGGTATGATAACCTGGGGTGATTACAGAAATATATCTGGCTTATTGAAGGGGATATCATCCAGAAAAGTGCAGATGTATAGATATGATGGCTGACTTAAGGATTGTATCCCTGAATGTGAAAGGCTTGAATCATCCCAGAAAGCGCCAATTGTTATTTAATGAAGCAAAAACACTTAAAGCCTCAATTTATTTTATACAAGAGACACATTTATTGAGAAAAGATGAGAAGTTATTGCGAGATAAAGCATACCCACATATTCTGGTAGCTAAAAGCCTCCGAATTGAGATATTGGATTGTAAGAAAGATAGAAAGGGCAGATTTATTGCGGTGGTGGCTCAACTAGATAATGTTCTAGTTACACTTCTGAATATATATGCCCCAAATCAACAACAGGGGGAATTCTTTATTCAATTGGAACAAACTTTGAGTGGTTTCATACAGGGCGCTTTATTAATGGGAGGAGATTTTAATACTATCTTAAATACACATCTGGATCACAGTAATTGGAAAGGGGGGGCAGCAATACACATAGGGCAAGATTAAAACTTTTGATGGAGCATTGGGGATTAGTGGACATCTGGCGTATGCAAAATACAAATTACAGGGGCTACACCTTCTATTCTAGAGTTCATGAAACTTATTCTCGAATCGACCTGTTGCTGGGAAGTAAGCATTGGTACACGTGCTGTAAGGACTCTAAGATAGGGAATATTATGTGGTCCGATCACACTAGCATCCAAAGCACTTTCTGTCTTGTGCCGGATGTACCGGGGCCTAAGTTCTGGCGGTTAAATAATAGTGTACTGGCAGACTCGCAATTCTGCGAGTCCTTACTGCAGGATATCACGGAATACTTTGATATAATGATAATGGCACAGTCCCAACAAGGACAGTGTGGGACTGCTTTAAGGCGGTAATCAGAGGAAAGTTAATAGCCAGAGCAGCTACTAGGCGCAGGGAGCAAAGAAGGGCGAAAGATGAGTTAACCTGGGAAATAGAGAGGCTGGAACGGAAACATAAACAATCTGGAGGGTGGCGCATACTTCGAGAATTAGATAAGAAGAGACATGAATTGCAAGTCATCTTAGATGGGGAGATAGTGGACAAACTGGATAGGCTTAAGGGAACATATTTTCTGGAAGGCAATAGACCGGGAAGATTGCTGGCCAGACAATTAAAACAGCAAATCGCACAGAGTACTATACTTAAAATTAAAGACCTTAAGGGCCAACATATCTGGGACAATCAAGGGATACGGAGTAGGTTCGCTCAATTTTACAAGGACTTATATACAGCAGGGCCGCAGGTACCACACGAGCGGATTGTTGAATATTTACAGGGGGTTCAGATGCCGGCTCTTACTGAGGTGCAATCTCAGATTATGGATAAACCTATCACTAAAGGGGAGATAGCGGACGATATAGCTACCCTCAAACCCCATAAGGCACCAGGCCTAGATGGGATTACGGGTCTCTTTTATAAGAAGTTTAAGAAGATCCGGGACCGGAGGGAAGCGCCGAGGAGAAGGAAAAGGAGTGTGCCTGGAGCGGACACGGCCCTTTAAAGGGCTTAGAATCGCCGGAAATTGACGTCAGCGAGTGGTAGGCGGGCTTACCGGCTCCCTTCTTTGTTTCTGTTTCAGCCGGGGTTCAGTTCCTTATTTCGGCGCTGCGATTTTTTTTTATCGCTAAAACAAAAAATCGCAGCGCCGAAATAAGGAACTGAACCCCGGCTGAAACAGAAACAAAGAAGGGAGCCAGTAAGCCCGCCTACCACTCGCTGACGTCAATTTCCGACGATTCTAAGCCCTTTAAAGGGCCGTGTCCGCTCCAGGCGTCGCGCGCCTAAGGAGCGCAACAAAGGGGCCAGCCCCTTTGTGCGCCCCTTCGTGCGCACCAGACCCTAGCAGTGGCAGACACTATAAGAACCTCATAGAAATTCCCACACACATCTAACAGAAGCTCTCCCAAGAATCCTCCAGACACCTTAGTATTTATCCAGGATCCTCAGCACTCTTCCAGTGTCCTCAACACTCTTCCAGGATCCTCAACACTCTTCCAGGATTCTTCCAGGATCCTCAGCACTCTTCCAGGATCCTCAGCACTCTTCCAGCATTCTTCCAGCATTCTTCCAGGATCCTCAGCACTCTCCCAGGATCCTCAGCACTCTTCCAGCATTCTTCCAGGATCCTCAGCACTCTTCCAGGATCCTCAGCACTCTCCCAGGATCCTCAGCATTCTTCCAGCATTCTTCCAGGATCCTCAGCACTCTTCCAGCCACCATCTGCTATCATCCACTCATCCCATGATCTCAGTTAACCAACACTGTACATTCCAGTCTCCCCATTACTCATTCAGCAAAAACCAGCACCGCCATACTACTTAATCATTTTTCCCTCTAAGATTCCTCCTCAAGTCTTCAATTCCTTTACGCCTTAGAATATCATCTGCTGGCAAATCACTTCAAAGTGTTCTTTTATGCCCAACATGATGTCTGCATACCCGATACACACATTGCCCCACAACATCTGCTTCAAGACGAAGACTTTGCTACGTTATCAACCAATATCTCGCAGAAACCTCACTCCGGTGATGATCTCTCCCTTTACACAATTGCTGGGACTGGCCCTCTTTACCTTAACACTTTTCAATGCTCAGTCAATCACCAAAAAAACTCACATACTTCACGACTATCTGCTCGATGCTAAACCTGACATTTGTGCCATCACGGAGACCTGGCTGAAGCCAACTGACACAGTCTTAATTAATCAACTTCCTACACAGATATATGATATCTTCTCTCTACCTAGAAAAAAGAGAAAAGGGGGAGGTCTCCTCATAGCTGCAAAAAAATCTCTCAACTGTGGGAAATATGCGCTTGCCAGCAAGCCATTTCATCAGGGTTTAAACACTAACTTCCCTTCTCCCTGACATTTGCCTGAATAAAAGCATCACTTGTGCTTAAGCCTCTCTGCCTAGGAAAGGATACCTGACATCATGTATTTCTCTGGCTTGTGCTTAGCCCTGAATTCCTGGGGGAGGGGCTGGGTGTTCCCTAGTCAGAGGCAGGACAAAGTCAGGAGGTATAGATTTCAGCAGCCAATGAAATGATCCGTGCACACCCCCTGAGCCAAAGCCAATAGTGTAAGGACTCGTCTGTTGCTATGGGAAAGTAGCCAATCATGTAATGACACATCATCTGCCTTTGTATGAATGTACAATAAAAGAGAGTGCTACACTGTGCTCAAGTCCTTTTGCTGCCTACCATGAAAGCTGTCTGATGCCTCTTCATTAC
This sequence comes from Rhinatrema bivittatum, assembly GCF_901001135.1. Taxonomy (NCBI): domain Eukaryota; kingdom Metazoa; phylum Chordata; class Amphibia; order Gymnophiona; family Rhinatrematidae; genus Rhinatrema; species Rhinatrema bivittatum. The sequence continues at coordinate 37,378,065 of NC_042616.1, read as the reverse complement.
TCCTACACTCAACCTCACTCTTCAATCTATCAATGCAATTCCCAAACTGGAGATAGGTTTTTTCAAATCTAAGTCACTCCAAATCCTCCTCACTTACGCTCCACCTGGATTTTTAGAACAAGATGCCTCCTCCATGGTGGAAATTGTAGCAAAATATGTAAATCCAGATTCTCCAGCCATAATCCTTGGAGATTTTAATTTTCACATTGATGCCAATCCTCGATCTTCTAACTGCGAAGCCTTCCTATCAGCCCTTTCAGATATGGGCTTCAAACAACACATCAACCAACCCACACATAAAGCAGGTCATACCCTGGACCTTATCTTCACAAATTCCAACCTCACCCCAGTTACACCCCCTTTATGCCTCCCGGTTCCATGGTCAGACCACTTCATGATCACCTCCACCATTAAACCATTGACAGGATTTTCTGCCCCACATCAAGCGACCACTCTGCACTACAGGAAACCATGTCCTTCAGAAGACCTCGGCAATTCTCTAATCAAAGAACTTCCTAAGCTGGATCTATCTAACCCCAACTCTGCTATCACCTCTTGGCAAACTATTACTGAAATGATAGCCAATAGTTTATGCCCACTGTCTAAAAAAACTATAGACCCTTATCGAAAAAACAAACAACCATGGTTCTCTAAGGAACTCCGTACCCTGAAGCAAAACCTTAGACGGAAAGAAAAAGAATGGAGGAAGAACCCCAACCCCCAATCTCTAACCACATATAAAGCCGCTCTCCACCATTACAGAAAGACAACGCTTCGAACAAAAAGAGATTTCTATGCCCTCCGTATTCACGATATGATCTTCGATGCGAAGGCCCTTTTCTCGTACGTATCGGAACTTACCAAAACTGCTCCCCCTACTATTCCAGACGATACAGCCCAATCGAAAGCCAATGATCTGGCCTTATTCTTTCAGAATAAAATCTCAAACACCCTAGCTAAATTACCTACCAACCCAAATTCACTGCCTCTGGATACCCTTCACAGACCAAACACAGACATAAGCCTGGAATCCTTTGATCCTACCCACACTATAGAAGTGGAAAATCTGATTAAAAAAAATGAAACCGGCGGGGTTGGTGGGAAAACAGGTTATTCTGGTAAATTGGTTAAACCCGGACCCTCCAAGCCAGGAACATTGGTTTCGGAAGATGGTGCAGTTGTGCTCTATGGAATATGCCATTTTGACGACAGCAGAGCCAAAGAGATCTGTACGTATCCCGTTAATATGGTTTGCTTTCACTGAATACCTTCGCCCTAAAATGTGCCAGAACGTGGATCCGTGGTGCTGAGGCTCGGTTTTCCTTTCCTGTCTACATGACCTGGGGGAGCCATGCCAGTGGACGCTTATCGTGGTCATAGACTCATCGTGAAACAGGCTGGACAATGCCATACTGAGGGGGGAGGGTGGGAGGGGGAGGGGAGGGAAGGGGAGAAAACTATTGTGGGTTCTCAGTTTACTGGTTAAAGTTGTTTCATGTACTTGAAAAATGTTAATAAACAAAATATTAAAAAAAAAAAAAAAAATGAAACCTTCGACCCATCCGCAGGACCAAATCCCTTCCAAATTCCTGATTCTCATACCAGAATACATTTCCAAATATCTAGCTGATATTATCAATTGTTCCCTCTCACAAGGAATTTTCCCAGACGCTCTCAAATTAGCCACACTTAAACCCATTCTAAAAAAACCGAACCTGGATCCGGATGACCTCAACAACTACCGCCCCATCTCGAATCTCTCGTTTATAGCTAAGATCATGGAGAAAATTGTAAATAAGCAGCTTTCAGACTACCTGGAGGACCATAATATTCTACACCATTCACAATACGGCTTCCGAAAAGAACACAACACTGAAACCCTCCTCATCTCTCTCCTGGATCAAATTCACATCGGCTTTGACAAAGGTCAATCTTTCCTTCTAGCCCTTCTTGACATCTCTGCAGCTTTCGATACCGTAAATCACAATACCCTACTAAACCGGCTGTCAGATATAGGTATTACTGGATCAGCTCTCAGATGGTTCGACTCCTTCCTTAGCAATAGAGGCTATAAGGTTAAAATCAATAATAAGGAATCCTCGCATACCAATGCCCCATTCGGAGTTCCTCAGGGTTCCTCCTTATCGCCCACCTTGTTTAACATCTACATACTCCCTCTCTGCCATGTACTCTCAAACCTAAATCTTAAGTTCTATATATACGCCGATGATGTACAAATTTTAATCCCCATATCCAGGTCACTGGACTCTACACTCAAGTTATGGAACTCTCATTTACAAACGATCAACTATCACCTTTCAAGCATTAACCTGGTTCTCAACACTTCTAAGACTGAACTACTGCTAATAACCCCTGAAGGCAGTCCATTTCATAACCAACTGTATTCTAACATTCAAATATCCCATGCCCGAGATCTTGGAGTTATAATACATAGTCACTTGAATTTAAAGCAGTTTATAAAACACACAACAAGGGAGTGCTTCTACAAGCTACAAGTACTCAAAAAACTCAAACCGTTACTATTCCACCATGACTTCAGATCCGTCCTTCAAGCTATTCTTTTCTCCAAGATAGACTACTGCAACTCCATCTTGCAAGGTCTACCGTTTTCCACTATAAAACCCCTCCAACTGCTCCAAAATGCAGCGGCGAGAATTTTAACAAATACTAATCGGAGAGCGCATATCTCCCCCATCCTAAAGGACCTCCACTGGCTCCCAGTAAACTTCAGGATCCTTCATAAATCTCTGACAATTATCCACAAAAATATTCACCATCAGACTCCTGTAGATCTTTTACACCCCTTCAAACTACACTCGACGACCAGACCCTTAAGAGATGCCTACAAGGGATCCTTAAATGTTCCCCCAATCAAATCTGTACAACACGCTAACATCAGAGACAGGACATTCTCCACCGCAGGACCCTCCATCTGGAACGCTATACCCCCGGACCTCAGACAGGAAACCTGTCTACTAACTTTTAAAAAGAAACTGAAGACTTGGCTATTCTGCCAAGCCTTCCCTGCCAATAGCCCAACAGTCTGATTTGAATTATCATGCCTGCCTCCCATTCTCTATTGTAAATATTAATTTATTTATTGTATATAGTAATCTATCTTCGTTCTCCCCCTCTTTTTTCCTTCTCCCAGTTAAGGCAACCTTGTTAGAATGTAACTTTTATGCTCCTTCAAATTGTCTCTTGTTATATGGTTGGTTATAGTTCTGCTTTCGTTTGATGTAAACCGAGTTGATTTGATCTGTATCAAGAAAGTCGGTATATAAAAGCCTTAAATAAATAAATAAATAAATAAATAAATAAATAAACAAAATAAAGATATTCTGGTTCCGCACTTACAAATAGTATATAATGATCTACTTCGCACGTCTACCTTACCAGAAACTATGGAGTTGGCCGGCATAACGGTGATTCCTAAGCCTGGTAAAGATAAAACAGTGTGTGGGTCATATAGGCCTATATCGCTACTTAACGTTGATTTAAAGATTATGGCCAAGGTCTTGGCTCACAGACTGAATTTGGTTTTGCCAATGCTTATACATCCAGATCAGGCTGGGTTTATTCCGGGTCGACAGGCTGGGGACAATATTCGGAAAGTAGTCAATTTAATATGGACAGCACAGATGCAGAAAATCCCATCAGTGTTACTCGGGGTAGATGCAGAAAAAGCCTTCGATAGGGTAAATTGGGATTTTTTGTTTGAGGTATTGAGAAAGGTGGGAATCGGGGACAATTTTCGGAAATGGATTAAGGCAATGTATGCATCCCCGAAAGCATGTATAAAAGTCAATGGGTCCTACTCCCCTACCTTTGCTTTGGGAAGGGGTACGAGACAGGGCTGCCCTCTCTCACCCCTATTGTTTGCGCTATTCCTGGAACCTTTTGCGGTTCGGATACGGCAGCAGGGGGATATTAAAGGAATCCCTAGTGGGGAGGAACAATATAAAATTTCGCTGTTTGCGGATGATATATTGTTTTTAATTGCTCACCCACAGCTGACCCTACCAATTTTGATAAAGGAACTGGATTGCTTTAGTTCTATTTCTGGCTTTAAGGTTAATATGTCCAAATCAGAAATTCTGAACCTAACACTCACGGAGGCTCAGAAAAATAGCTTACAAGCCCACTTCCCTTTTAAGTGGGCTAGACAGGGCTTAAAATATCTTGGTATTACATTACACGCGAACTGGACGAATTTGTTTAAGTTAAATTATGTACCGTTGATGGTTAAAATGAGTAGGGATCTAGAAATATGGAGCCCATACCGACTAACATGGATGGGGAGAGTGGCCACTATTAAAATGAATGTGTTGCCGAGGTAGCTCTATCTATTCCAGACATTGCCAATTGATTTACCAACAAAATTTTTGAAAAAATTGCATACTAAGATTTTCCATTTTATTTGGAGGAGGAGACCCCCTCGCATCTCTCGACAGGTATTATGTAACTCACGAGAGAGGGGAGGGCTGGCGGTCCCGAATTTTATTCGGTATTTTCAAGCTGCACAATTACGAGTTCTATATGAATGGAAAGGGGGACAGGAGTTGAAGCAGTGGGTGAGGATTGAACAAGCTTCGGATAAAGAGGAGCCCCTGATCCATAGAATATGGGGATGCCATGGAAAATTCCTAATAAGGAACTGAGTAATCCTTTTACGTTAGTTACAGTAAAGACGTGGCAGAAATGTAGACCCTTACTGTCTGGTGTAAGCCAGATTACACCTTTGTTGCCCCTAGGCTTGTATAAAGATAATACTTGGGTATGCCATGAGGGAAATAGACCAGATAGGTGGGGGAAATGGGGAGTATGGTATTATGGACAGTTGATGCGGTAGCAGGGTATTCTACCTTTCGAGGAACTTCAGAGACTTTATGGACTACCAGCATCGGAGTTCTACTATTATTTGCAGTTACGGCAATGTATACAGGCAATGCATTTAGATAAGGCGTTGAGTCGAAAGAAGACTGCTTTTGAAGCAATGTGCAGTCCCCACATGGGAGCGAAAGAGGTCATTTCCAATATATACATCTGGTTGATGGAATAGACATCAGTAGAGGGACGTTACCAGGGGCAATGGGAAAAGGACTTATTATTACAATGGACACCTACACAATGGACGCAATGCTTTGAAAATTTGTCACAAAGATCCATTTCTGCCAAAATTAAGGACACGGTGGAAGGCAGCGAGGAGGAATTGGGATGGGACATTAATATGAGGGTGGACTTGCTGGAGAAGGGCCGGCAGAAGATCCTTGGTGTGCTGAACAGTGGCTCTCTTAAGGAGCTAAAGTGTCTGCATATGATTGGAGACAAGAAAGCCAAGCTTATTATAGGCTGGAGGGAGGTCAATGGACCCTGTGCCAAGGTGGAGGACTTACAGAAAATAGGAGGCTTCTCCGAAAAGTTCATTGCTTCCTTGCTGAAGGCGAACATCCTGACCAACATTGCATCTTGAAGAATCAGCTTTTCCTTTTTAATTACTCTCATTTTTCTTACCCCCACAACTCCATTTTGGAGCTCTTACTATTGATCTCCATCCTCTGTTTTCAATATTGGAATGACCATCTTTTTGGGATGCAGACAAACTGTGATTGGAAGTTGAAGCTGACCCTTTCTGCAAGCAAAGAATTTTGGGGACTCGAGAAAGGAATCCAAATGCAGTTGGAAGAATGGGAGCTTCTAAAGATCCAGTTTAGCTCAACCCATGACCTAAACAGAACTGTGGATACAGGATGACTAGAACTTTCTCTCCAAGCTAAGCTTGGAGTCAGTATCTTATGAGATCCCCAAGAATTGAATCAATATTTAAATTTTAAAAAAAAGGATAAAATTGAAACAAATGCAATGAAAGCGAAGAATCCTAGCCTTCTCCTCTACATTATCTATGGACTTGAACATTTCCCCTTGCTTCTCAACAAGCATTTGATCCTAGCCCACGGCATGCCTCTTTAAGACCATGTTGGGCCCTTAGGGATCGTGCAGTCACCCATGAGAGTTTCTCCTTTTACCAACCAGGACCCAAGTATAGCACAAGGAAAAGACAGCAATTCCAAAATGTAATAATGTTAATTTTACCCACATCTAATATCTCAAAGATTTTCTCCCTCCTAAATATTTATTTTTTTAAATGAAAGCTGTTTCCTAATTTTACAGTTTTCTTTATTTTTTTTCATGTTCTTGGTTCTATTGCCTGCATATTTTCTTGTAAAATATCATCTTTTATCCCAGCCCATTCAATACAGTATTTGTTCAACAAGCTAAGCCTGGATTTCTGTTTCTTAATGATTAATTTTGATTAATTTTGACTCAGCCCACAACTGGTTCAAGTCCTTCCTCTGCAATAGAACCTTCAGAGTCAAAATTAACAATAAGGAATTACCCCTGACAAATTCCCCATTGGGTGTACCACAAGGATCTTCCTTATCTCCCACGCTGTTCAACATCTACCTCCTCCCCCTCTGTCAGCTGCTTACCGACCTCAATCTAATCCACTATCTCTATGCAGATGATGTGCAGATCTTGATCCCTATAACAGATTCCATCTCAAATGCCCTCACTCACTGGAACAACTGCCTTATATCTATTACAAACCTTCTCAACAGCTTAAACCTGGTCCTTAATGCCTCTAAGACGGAGCTCCTCTTCATCTCCTCAAACCAAAACAATTTCCACCATCAGACCACCCACAATACTCTTTCCACTCATCAATATATAAGAGACCTCGGGGTATTTCTTGACAACCGCCTAAACCTGAAGAGAATGGTCAATACCACAACCAAAGACTGCTTCTACAGACTCCAGGTTCTAAAACGCATCAAACCCCTCCTATTTTTCCAAGATTTCAGGACAGTTCTCCAATCTTTGTTGTTCGCCAAAATTGATTACTGCAGCGCCCTCCTTCTAGGCCTCCCTAAATCTACCACCAAGCCATTACAGATGATACAGAATGCCGCAGCGAGACTACTGACCAATACCATCCGTGGAGACCACATATCACCCATCCTCAGGAACCTACATTGGCTACCAGTGAATTTTAGAATCCTACACAAATCAATTACTCTAATTCACAAATCCATCCACCACCAACTTCAATTAGATCTTGAAATCCCTTTCAAACTACATTCTCAAAACAGACCAATGAGAGAAATTCACAAAGGAATACTGCAACTTCCCCCTACCAAAGCCACACGCCTTACCTCGACAAAAGACCGAGCCTTCTCGATAGCAGGCCCAGATATCTGGAATAACATCCCCGCAGACCTCAGATTGGAACCCTGCCTCCTACCTTTTAGGAAAAAACTCAAGACATGGCTCTTCAGTCAAGCCTTCTTTGAACCCCCTGACATTCATTAGTCTGCCCTTACTCTAGACTTGAAGGACATGAGTGAATGTTTAGCCTATCTCCTGCCTGGACAATAGACTCCGATTCTCCTAAGCGCCTTAAGCATTATCTTAATAATAGTATTATAGTTATAAACTTCAGCATGCTATAACCTATCTTTCCAGCTGATTAAGCTTCCAAGTTCCATTTTCCTTGTTCAATGTAACTTTGCCTCTTCCACACTTTTGTTTTAAGTTTGTTGTCACTTCAGTTGTTTACCCTTGTTCGATGTAAACCGATCTGATATGGCTTGCCCATGAAGGTCGGTATAGAAAAGTGTTAAATAAATAAAATTATGGAAACCAACTAAAAAATCCTGTCGAGGTGGTACCTCACACCATATAAACTGCATAAAATCTACCCCAGCCAGGGGGCACAGTGTTGGAGGAACTGCGGTGACGAAGGGACTTTTCTACACATTTGGTGGTCATGTCCTAAAATTATGCCGTACTGGCAACGGATTCAGATATTGGTTAGGCAGATGTTGCATATCCAGGTGGTATTAAGCCCGGAGATTTATCTCTTATCTGCATATCAGGATAATTGAACAGGACCCAAGCGGACTTTGTTGCATCAAATTCTCAGTGCAGCTAGGCAGGAGCTGGCTGCACATTGGAAAACAGAGCGGCTGCCAACAGTTCTTACAGTCACGCAGAGACTCTGGCAAATGCACTATTGGTATTACCTTAGAGCACAGCAGCAAGATAAGATGGACAAGCATGTTTTGATATGGGAACCGTTTTTGCGGTGGTACAGGAACTCTTAAGGAAGTTGGATTAAAGAGAGGGGAGTATAATAAGGATTGGGTTACGGACTGATCTTTTCCTATCCCTGAATGGATGAGTAAGGGGGGGCCCAAGGGAAGTTAATCAAGAGAGGGTTGAGGATGAACACCACACTTTAGAAGCTCAAATATATAGTTGCAAATGGGAAATTAAGGATACCACTAGGGGAGGGGGAGGGACAGAAAAGACACTGACACCATGGTAAAATGTATGAAGTTTATTGTAATTTGTTCACATACCAATCCATGTTTAGAATTCTTGCACTGTTTGCCTGGAATGTGTCAATAAAATTTCAATTAAAAAAAAAAAGTGTTCCTAAAATGGGCTGATCTGGGTCTAACTCATGTGTACCAATTTTTTGACTGGGGGCTGAGGGAGATCAAAAGCTTCCAAGATCTAAAGGGGCTCTATGAGCTGGACAATAAAGATTTTTATGGTTACTTGCAGGCCAGACATTTCATCCAGTCTCTGAAGATGTTGCCAATAGATTTGCAGAAATTTGCAGACTTAAGAAGAGTATTTGCCCTCAGAGGACGTAAATATAACTCTTGTGCAGTGTTCTCTAAAACTCTTTGCAGCTTTCCCGATACCTCTGCCCTGAAATCAATACAAACCAAATGGCTAAAACAAGCGAACATAGATCTAACTTTGGAAGAAATTGTTCGGGTTTTGAAAGGATGTCATACAGTGTCTGAAAATGTGTTGTTGAAGGAAATGGGGTACAAGGTTTTACACAGTATGTATATGTCACGTACAGGAATGTTCGCTGCCAAGTTATGCGACTCTGCCTTATGTATCAAATGTGGGAAAGTTATAGGTTCTTTCTATCACTGTTTATGGTCTTGTGAGGTGCTTAGTAAGTATTGGACGAATATATTAACGGACATCCAGAAAGCCTTGGGCACCTCAATCCAGAAGGACCCCCGGATCTACTTATTCCGGCTGTATGAAGGGCCTCTGAAGCTCTTACCGGAGTCAAAGAAACTATTTCTGAGCAAGGCTCTCTTGACAAGTCTACAAGTCATTTTAGCGGTCTGGATAACCGATACCAGGCCACAGATATCACACTGGAGGAACAGAATGGACACTCTGCTTCAATTTGAACTCATGACCGCTAGTAAGCAAACTCGCCGTTTACAAAATAAGTGTGAAGAGATATGGCGTGGATATTACGCTTTACTTCCACAGACCAAGAAAGACTTAATTCAACAATTGAGATTTCAAACCTATAAAGCTTCTTCCCAGAGACCGCACTCCTTGTAGTACACTCCACCTTGAGGACAATTAGCTCGTCCTGACCAAGGGAGGGGGAGGGGGGTGGGAAAAGGGAATACCTATTGTTCATTGTACACTGGTTGGTGTTGTTTATTACGAATGTTTTGATATGTGATAGTTGACAATGTTTACCATATGGGTTTCCTTTATTGTGAAAACTCTAATAAAGAAATACTTAAAAAAAAATTTAAAAATTTGTATGCGGAAAACACTGCCTTGCTCTCTGCCACAATTACCGCATGCTTCAATTATGGTAGAGTCTGCGATGCAAAGATTCAAGAAAACAAAGTCGCACACCTCATATCCACCAGGCAAGGAGAACAGATATTTAGATGAGTTTGGCAGGAAGATGTACCACAACTCCATCTTGAACGCCCGTATTATGCACCATCAATTCTACATGGTACAATACCTATATGAATGCATACAAGCCACAAAAGGTATGCTTTCCTCTACGGCAGATCAGGTACCACAACCTCTTCACGATATGGAAGAGTGTTCTCACCACCTTCTGCAGTCAATATATGAGGGTTTCGAAACATCTTCTAGGGCATCTGCAATAGCCATTGCAGCCCATAGAATGGCATGGTTACGTTCCAGTACAATACGGGAAGACTTGCATGAGAAACTGGCGAACCTCCCATGTACAGAAAGGTGGAAGGAAGGCAAAACGATTACCGTCATGGTTAAAGGGTGAGGTGAAAGAGGCTATTTTAGCCAAAAAAACATCCTTCAAAAATTGGAAGGATCCATCTGAAGAAAATAGGATAAAACATAAGCATTGTCAAGGTAAGTGTAAAACATTGATAAGACAGGCGAAGAGAGAATTTGAAATGAAGTTGGCCACAGAGGCAAAAACTCATAATAAAAACTTTTTAAAATATATCCAAAGCAAGAAACCTGTGAGGGAGTCGGTTGGACCATTAGATGACAGAGGGGTTAAAGGGGCTCTTAGGGAAGATAAAGCCATTGCAGAAAGACTAAATGAATTCTTTGCCTCCGTGTTTACTAATGAGGACGTTGGGGAGATACCAGTTCAGGAGATGGTTTTCAGGGGTGATGACTCAGACGAACTGAACGAAATCACTGTGAACCTGGAAGATGTAGTAGGCCAGATTGACAAACTAAAGAGTAGCAAATCACCTGGACCGGTGATTGTATGCATGGTATGCATCCTAGGGTTCTGAAGGAACTAAAAAATGAAATTTCTGATCTATTAGTTAAAATTTGTAACCTATCATTAAAATCATCTATTGTACCTGAAGACTGGAGGGTGGCCAATGTAACCCCAATATTTAAAAAAGGCTCCAGGGGCGATCCGGGTAACTATAGACCAGTGAGCCTGACTGCAGTGCCGGGAAAAACAGTGGAAACTATTCTCAAGATCAAAATCATAGAGCATATAGAAAGACATGATTTAATGGGACACAGTCAACATGGATTTACCCAAAGGAAGTCTTGCCTAACAAATCTGCTTCATTTTTTTGAAGGGGTTAATAAACATGTGGATAAAGGTGAACCGGTAGATGTAGGGTATTTGGATTTACAGAAGGTGTTTGACAAAGTCCCTCATGAGAGGCTTCTACGAAAACTAAAAAGTCATGGGATAGGAGGCGATGTCCTTTCGTGGATTACAAACTGGTTAAAAAACAGGAAACAGAGAGTAGGATTAAATGGTCAATTTTCTCAGTGGAAAAGGGTAAACAGTGGAGTGCCTCAGGGATCTGTACTTGGACTGGTGCTTTTCAATATATATATAAATGATCTGGAAAGGAATACGACGAGTGACGTTATCAAATTTGCAGATGATACAAAATTATTCAGAGTAGTTAAATCACAAGCAGACTGTGATACATTACAGGAGGACCTTGCAAGACTGGAAGATTGGTCATCCAAATGGCAGATGAAATTTAATGTGGACAAGTGCAAGGTGTTGCATATAGGGAAAAATAACCCTTGCTGTAGTTACACGATGTTAGGTTCCATATTAGGAGCTACCACCCAGGAAAAATATCTAGGCCTCATAGTGGATAATACTTTAAAATCGTCGGCTCAGTGTGCTGCAGCAGTCATAAAAGCAAATAGAATGTTAGGAATTATTAGGAAGGGAATGGTTAATAGAACGGAAAATGTCATAATGCCTCTGTATCGCTCCATGGTGAGACCGCACCTTGAATACTATGTACAATTCTGGTCGCTGCATCTCAAAAAAGATATAGTTGCGATGGAGAAGGTACAGAGAAGGGCAACCAAAATGATAAAGGGGATGGAACAGCTCCCCTATGAGGAAAGGCTGAAGAGGTTAGGGCTGTTCAGCTTGGAGAAGAGACGGCTGAGGGGGGATATGATAGAGGTCTTTAAGATCATGAGAGGTCTTGAACGAGTAGATGTGACTCGGTTATTTACACTTTTGAATAATAGAAGGACTAGGGGGCATTCCATGAAGTTAGCAAGTAACACATTTAAGACTAATCGGAGAAAATTCTTTTTCACTCAACGCACAATAAAGCTCTGGAATTTGTTGCCAGAGGAGGTGGTTAGTGCAGTTAGTGTAGCTGGGTTCAAAAAAGGTTTAGATAAGTTCTTGGAGGAGAAGTCCATTAATGGCTATTAATCAATTATACTTAGGGATTAGCCACTGCTATTAATTGCATCAGTAGCATGGGTTCTTCTTAGTGTTTGGGTAATTGCCAGGTTCTTGTGGCCTGGTTTTGGCCTCTGTTGGAAATAGGATGCTGGGCTTGATGGATCCTTGGTCTGGCCCAGCATGGCAATTTCTTACGTTTCTTACAGGAGACAACCTGTTCGGAGAACGTTTTCAGGACACAGTGGGCAAATTGAAGGAGTAAGCTCTAGCAGTTCAATCCTTAACATCACAACCTCACTACTCGACCACACACCGTTATGTCGGAGCCACTCGTCAACAATCATATGCCCGTAGACCTTACAGGAATTATCAGTCCTTTCGTACACAGCTGTATCCATCTTACCAGCGTTGTACGCCGCAACAGCATACCCCGAACCAACATAGGGGCAAAGCACGTAACCAAAGACAGCAGACACAATAACTGGCTGCTGCAGTAAAATCAACGCTATCTTTTTAATAACCCAGCCACCACAACACCAAGCACCACCTGGCAAAATCCATTCTTGCCTGGCAGCCTGGGAAAGAATAACATCCGATCAATGGGTTTTAGAGATAGTGCGACATGGTTACCAACTCCAATTTATCACAAAACCCATGCTACCTCACCTTTTCACTCTGAAGATTCAAAACTTCCAACCGCAACAGGGGAGGAAATTGCTTTGCTTCGCAAACAGGCCATTCGACAGATTTTCCCGAAAACCCAACAGGTGGGGTTTTATTCCCCATACTTCCTCATACCCAAAAAGTCGGGTGGCCTTCGTCCCATACTAGACCTGCGAGAATTGAACAAATTTCTAACCAAAGAGAAATTCAAGATGGTATTGCTGAACTTGATCCTACCTCTGATTCAACCCAACGACTGAATATGTTCTATTGATCTAAAGGATGCTTACACACATATTCCAATCCATCCATCCTCCTGGCGATACCTGTGCTTCTGCTACAAGAGTCACCACTACCACTACCACTACCAGTACAAAGTTCTTCCCTTTGGACTATCGGCTGCACCCAGGGTTTTCACCAAATGCATAGTTGTGGTGGTGGCGCATCTCAGACAACAGGGTATAATCATATTTCCATATCTGGACGATTAGCTGATAATTGCCTCGACTCCGGAAGTCTTGATCGATCACCTCTGACGAGTGATGCAGTGCCTACAGGAGTTGGGACTAGTGATCAATTTCCAAAAATCACATCTACAGCCAACACAAACATTACAGTTTATAAGAGCATGCCTGGACACCACTCGCAACCGGGCACACCTCCCAACCGAGAGAATAACACAAATGCGTCATCTTCTCCAGGTATTGGAACATACTCAGAGACCTTCAACAAGACAAGTTCTAGTAGTCCTAGGCCTCATGGCAGCGGCTATTTTCACGGTTCTCAATACCAGGCTACACATGAGATGCCTGCAATGGGGACTAAAACGTCAATGGAAACAACACTCACAACCGTTGACACAGAAGTTATCATTGACCGCCAAGATGAGACAGGACATAACATGGTGGCTCCTAGACTCCACCCTGTCCAAGGGGGCATTATTCAGTTCCCCTCCTCACAACGCAGTCTTAACCACAGATGCGTCTCATAAGGGATGGAGAGCACATCTCGAGATTTACGAAACGCAAGGTTTATGGACAATTTCCGAGCAGAACCTGCAGATAAATTTATTAGAACTCAGAGAGATTCGAAATGCACGGCAAGTGTTTCAAGACCACCTAAAGGGTCGCAGGGTCATGATCTACATGGACAATCAAGTGGCGATGTTTTACATCAAACAAGGAGGGTCTGGTTCATGGTCCTTTTGCAAGGAGACCCTGCAAATCTTCGAACATGCTCACCGAAATTGCATACATCTACAAGCAACTTACCTACCAGGAGTGTCAAATACAAGAGAGGGCAGGCTAAGCCACATTTTTCATCCTCACAAGTGGGCACTCAATTCGGATGTAGCCCAAGACATCTTCACACAGTGGGGAACGCCTGCGATAGATCTATTTGCAATGGAGATCAACGCTCAAGTTCCCAAATTCTGCTCGATAAGACCGAGCCAGTTCAGGATCTCTCAGGATGCCTTCCTCATACCGTGGACGACAGTCCTCCTGTATGCCATTCTTCCTATACCACTCACAACAAGGACAATTCAAAAGTGCATAATGGACCAAGCTCAACTGATAGTCATAGCCCCGGCCTGGCCGAGGCAACTGTGGTACAGTTTCCTTCTCAGACTATCCATAACTGACCCAATTCGATTACCGAATCGCCCAGATCTTCTCTGCCAAGATCAGGGGACGCTCCTACATCCACTACACTCGTCTCTCCATTTGACAGCATGGAGATTGAGAGGCTCCTTTTAACAGAGCAGGGAGTTTCCACTTCGGCACAGTTCATCTTGTTAGAATCCAGGAAACTCTCAACGAGGAAAAATTATAGCTATAAATGGAAATGCTATTCTACCTGGTGCATTTCCAAAGGCATACCACCATTGGACTGCTCACTTGAAATACTTATGGATTATCTTCATACACTATACGTAGCTGGTCTCGCTACATCATCCATTAGAGTTCATATCAGTGCCATAGGCGCCTATCATAGACCAGTTAACAATATTCCTATATTCAATCATCCATTACTCTCTCGTTTCATTAAGGGATTAACTCACCTTCGTCCTCTGATCTCTAAGCCTCCAGTTCTGTGGAACCTCAACATAGTTCTTGAACAGCTCATGCTTTCCCCGTTTGAACCCATAGACTCCGCACACATCAAATACCTTACATGGAAGGTGGTATTTTTGGTTGCAGTAACATCAGCTCGACGAGTCAGTGAATTACAAGCCTTGGTCCTTTACTCTCCATATTTACAGTTTCATCACCAAAAGGTGGTTCTCCGAACTCACCCGTCCTTCCTACCAAAGGTGGTTTCTCAATTTCATCTCAATCAAACCATAGAACTACCCATCTTTTTCCCTAAACCTCATGAAAATGATAGGGAAAAATTACTGCACACACTGGATTGCAAAAGAGCCTTAGCATACTACAAAGAGAAAACAAACTCGGACTCCCGTGTTTCTCAACTCTTTGTCTCTTTCGACCCGAAGGCACCTGGACTACCAGTGGCTAAACGCACCATCTCCAGCTGGATAGCACGATGCATCACGTTCTGCTACAACAAGCAGAAACTACAACTACATTCTACTCCTAACGCTCACCAAGTCAGAGCAGTGGCGGCTTCCTTGGCACATCTTAAAAATGTACAGCCCATAGACATTTGTAAGGCAGCTACATGGTCATCGCTCCATACCTTCACATCTCACTACTGCCTTGATCAACAAGCAGCCACTGATGCGAAGATAGGACATGCAATTCTGCAATCTCTATCCTCTCGTTCACGGTGACTGCCACACTGTTAATGATCACGTACAAACATATATATATATCATAAACAATGTGATCGGGAGTTTGGGACTCCCATGACAGCATGGCTAATTTAGCCCTGCTATCAATGGGAAAAAGCAAGTTTGCTTACCGTAAAAAGTGTTTCCGTAGATAGCAGAATGAATTAGCCATGCTGACCCACCCACCTCCCTGGCAGTCGCCGTCTCTTCGATTACACTACAGCTTAATCACAGACTGAGGAGAATCTGTTACTTTCCTGCACGGGAACACACGTGCAGCTGCAGAGAGCTAAAATCTAATCTCTGCTTGTTAAAGCTCCGCCTCCCAGGCCTGACTGACAGATCCCATGACAGCATGGTTAATTCATCCTGCTATCTACGGAAAAACCGTTCACGGTAAGCAAACTTGCTTTTTCCCACACTCAGTACATGTAAAGGATTTTACTACAGAATGGATTCTCTAGTGGATTTTGAGAGATTTTGAGTGTTTGTATCTTTAACCATTCTCTGATGCCTTCTGAGACTGCTCTTCTGACTAAAGCCTTTAACATACTCAGTGCATGTAAATGGTTTTATTCCAGTGTGGATTCTCTGATGAAATGCGAGAGATACTCTGTGACTAAGGCTTTTAAAACACTCAGTGCACAAGAATGGTTTCACTCCAGTATGAATTCTCTGGTAGATTCTCAGATATTCTATGTGAATAAAGCTTTACCACACATATGAGTCTTTATAGTCCATTGTGAATTCTTTGGTGAATTTTGAAAGATTTTGTGTATCTGAATCCTTTACCACAATCAGCACATTTAAATGGTTTCACATTACTGTGGATTCTCTGGTGGACTGTGAGACTTGCCTTCCAACTGAAGCTTTTACCACATTCAGTACATGTAAATGACTTCATTCCAATGTGGATTCTCTGGTGGCTTTTGAGATAGCTCTTGCGACTGAAGCTTTTACCACACTCAGTACATATACACGGTTTCACATTACCATGGCTTATTTGGTGGTCTATGAGGCTTATCCTCCAACTGAAACTTTTACCACATTCTGTACATTTAAATGGCTTAATTCCAGTGTGGATTCTCTGGTGGCTTGTTAGATGGGTCTTCCGATTGAAGCCTTTACCACACTCACTACATGTAAATGGTTTTATTCCAGTGTGGATTCTCTGATGACTAGTGAGAGCTGACTTCAGAGTAAAGCTTTTGCCACACTCAGTGCATGTAAATGGTTTCATTTCACTGTGGATTCTCTTGTGGAATGTGAATTTTCTTTTCTCATTAAACCTCTTACCACACTCGTTACATGCAAATGGTTTCAATTCAGAATGCAGTCTCTGGTGGCTTATGAGGCTTGCCTTCCAACTGAAGTTTGTACCACACTGAGTACATGTAAATGGTTTAATTTCAGTGTGGATTCTATTGTGTACTGTGAGGTTGGACTTATAACTGAAGCTTTTACCACACTCAGTACATGTATATGGCTTTAGTCCAGTGTGGATTATCTGATGGCTTGTGAAGCCTGTCTTACGACTAAAGCTTTTACCACATTCAGTACATGTAAAAGGTTTCATTTTACTGTGTATTCTCTGGTGGACTGTAAGGTTCGCCTTTTGACTGAAGCTTTTACCGCATTCAGGACAGGTAAATAGTTTCACTCCAGTGTGGATTTTCTGGTGAATTTTGAGAGATGTTATGTAACTGAAGCTTTTATCACATTCAGTACATGCAAATTGTTTTATTCCAGTGTGGGTACTATGGTGGCTTGTGAGATGGCTCTTCCGGTTGAAGCCTTTACCACATTCAGTACATGTAAATGCTTTTACTCCAGTATGTATGCTATGGTGCCTAGTTAGAAATGTCTTTTGACTAAAGCTTTTACCACAGTCAGTACATGTAAATGGTTTCATTCCAGTGTGGATACTCTGATGGACTGTGAGGTATGCTTTCCGACTAAAGGTTTTATTACACTCAGTACATGTTGGTTTCATTCCAGTATGAATTCTCTGGTGGTCTGTGAGGTATGCTTTCCGACTAAAGGTTTTATCACACTCGGTACATGTAAATGGTTTTATTCCAGTGTGAATTCTCTGGTGGCTTGTGAGAGATGCCTTCTGACTAAAATTTTTACCACACTCAGTACATGTAAATGGTTTTACTCCAGTGTGGATTCTCTGGTGGATTGAGAGGCTTCCCTTCCGACTAAAGCTTTTACCACACTGAGTACATGCATATGGATTTAATCCTGTGTTTATTCTCTGGTGATTTGAGAGTTTTGTCTTTTGACTGAAGCTTTTTCCACTTTCAGTAGATATAAATTGTCTCTCTCCTTTGTGGATTGGCTGTTGTGGGAGTTCTGCCTGCCTACTGAAGCCTTTTACAGATTGACTAAAGGAGAATGGTCTCTCAACAATATGGGTTTCTATTTGTTTTAAAAAGACTTTCCTTTGATTGAAGCTTTTATTGCATTCATTATTTGAATTTTGTCGTCTTTCTCCTTGGTACAATTTTGGATGTTTTGTGAAGTTTTCTTTCTGATTGAAGATTTTGTCACCATCAGTAGAAGAAACTGTTCTCTCTTCTGTGCAGCTTATCTTGGATTTTTTGGGGCTTGCTTTATTAATAAAGCTTTTTGAATGCTCTGCACTTGTACATTTTTTTCCTTTATTGATTTCCTGGTGTTGCCTTAGTTCTTGCTTACTAATGAAACCTCTCCCAGACTCAGAACATGTAAAAGGTGTCTCTCCTGTGCATGTTTTTTGTTGCACCTCTAGTTCCTCCTTATGACTGAAAGTTTTCCCACTGTCTGCAAATGTAGATGGTCTCTCTTCAGCATGAGATCTATGCTGTGATTTCAGAGTCACAGGATCCCTGAGGAGTATCTCACATACATCACATACACACTGTTCATCTGTTGTCTGCTCTTCCCCTGTATGTGGGATATTTTTGGTACTTTGTTCACTCAGAGCTGCTGAAGTTTTTTGCTTTTCTTTGATGGATTGACTCTGGCACTTTTTTCCCCACTCAGAACAGGAAGACTTATCCTCCACCTCTCTTTCTGATAACATCTTGTTGCCTTCTAGATTCTCATTGAGCTCCCTGTGATGTGTGTCTGTGTTATTGTATCTGGGATCTTCATTTTCTAGATAAAAAAAAGTAAACACTGGGCATTAGTGTAGGAGAAGGACAGTGGAAAGAGTTCAGTAATATAATAACATTTACATTTTCTTGTTGTGTTCTTGCTATTCTCCTGAAGTGATTACATTCAGGTACTGTAGGTATTCCCTGGTTCTCAGCACGGTACTCTAACCACTAGGCTACTCCTCCACTCCACCTAACATTGACCTGTAATGTTGTGTCTTGTCCTCTTGCATGCAAATGAAAGGGACAGGATACAGAAATATTTTAAGTCTTTGGGGATCATGGAGGACACAATTTAGTTATAAATTTCCCTTTCTCTCGGTCTAAATATATTTGTGAAGATTTAAACTAATTGAGCAGAAACATTCCCAGAGGTGGGTTTAGATTGGGGAAAGATTTTTTTTTTTTTTTTTTAACTTTTGTACTTTTTTTTCCATTTCAAAAGTGCCTGCACTTGATACAAGGTCCAGGGGTAAAAAGTAGCTGCAGACTGTCCCCCAGTGTGGACACCATGAAATTTCCCCATGATCTGCAGTGGGAGAGTCGAGATGGAGGAGTGAGCCTGGGACGCACAAGAGGTAACCCAGCACAGGAGCGACTATTACAGCTAAAGAGTGGGGGCAAAGGGGAGAGCGATGACACAACTGCCTGTCTACCCAAGACAAAGCCTACTTGATCATGATGAATAAGACTAGGTAATATGGTTTTCAATTGTTCTGCAAAAAGTTTTGCCAGCAACTTGCTATCTTGGTTGATCAAGAGAACAGGTCTATATGACGAAGTTAAGGTAGGATCTCTTCCTGCATTTTGTAGAATTGTTACCAATTCTAAGTTGGTTGTGGTGCATAAATTCCCAATTTGCAAGTTTTGGTAGTGTTAAAGAATGGTAAAACTCATCTCTATCAGTCATTGAATCAGAAATTGTGAACTAAAGATGTTCATAAACCCTGCAAAAAATGTCTTGTATTTAAGAACATAAGAAATTGCCATGCTGAGTCAGACCAAGGGTCCATCAAGCCCAGCATCCTGTTTCCAACAGAGGCCAAACCAGGCCATAAGAACCTGGCAATTACCCAAACACTAAGAAGATCCCATGCTACTGATGCAATTAATAGCAGTGGCTATTCCCTTAGGGGTAGATTTTTAAAAAGTGCGCCTTCGCGTACTTTTGTTGGCGCATCAGGCGCCAACAAAAGTACGCTGGATTTTAGTAGATACGCGCGTAGCCGCGCGTATCCGCTAAAATCCTGGATCGGCGCGCGCAAGGCTGCCGATTTCGTGTAGCCGGCGTGCGCCGAGCAGCCTACCTCCGTTCCCTCCGAGGCCGCTCCAAAATCGGAGCGGCCTCGGAGGGAATTCTCTTTCGCCCTCCCCTCACCTTCCCCTCCCTTCCTCTACCTAACCCACCCCCCCCGGCCCTGTCTAAACCCCCCCCTACCTTTGTCGGGGGATTTACGCCTCCCGGAGGGAGAAGTAAATCCCCGCGCGCCAGCGGGCCGCTAGCGCGCCGAGACGCAACCCGGGGGCGGTTCCGGAGGGCGCGGCCACGCCCCCGGACCGCCCCAGGCCAAAACCACGCCCACGGGCTCACCCCCGAAATGCCACATCCCGCCCCAAAACGCCACGCCGATCGGCCCCGCCTCCGACACACCCCCGATACACCCCCCTCGAAAAACCCCGGGACTTACGCGAGTCCCGGGGCTCTGCGCGCGCCGGCAGGCCTATGGAACATAGGCGCACCGGCGCGTAAGGCCCTGCTCGCGTAAATCCGGGCGGATTTACGCGAGCAGGGCTTTTAAAATCCGCCCCTAAGTAAACTTAATTAATAGCCGTTAATGGACTTCTCCTCCAAGAACTTATCCAAACCTTTTTTGAATCCAGTTACACTAACTGCACTAACCACATCCTCTGGCAACAAATTCCAGAGCTCTACTGTGCGTTGAGTGAAAAAGAATTTTCTCCAATTAGTCTTAAATGTGCTACTTGCTAACTTCATGGAATGCCCCCTAGTCCTTCTATTATTCGAAAGTGTAAATAACCGAGTCACATCACAGAGACTTGGTTTGTCTGTATAGATTCCCTTTCTTATCCTTCATATCAAGAATATAAGTTTGTTTCCTTTTTTGCTGTACTAATCAAGCTAGGAATTTACCAGCATGATTACCATATTTGTACAGCCTTGCCTTATAGTACAGAATGGATGCTTGCATTTTTTCTTACAATCAAAGATTCAAGTTTAGTCTACATGTCTCTTTTGGTGTCAAAGATACTATTTCTAAGTTGTTCTACCTTCGCAACAATTAGCTATTGGGAAAGATGTTTCCAAGGCATTTAAAAAATTGTTTTTCTTTCTGAACATATAGGAAATTATATCACCCCTGAGCACAACATTGATCATTTCCCAAAATGCCCTAGCATCCATTTCCTCACACCAATTGTTGGATTTATATAGGAGTAGCCCAGTGCTGTTCCTTGGGACTTTGGGCAAGTCTCTTTACCCTCCATTACTTTAGGTACAAACAGACTGTGAGCCCTCTGGGGACAAGGAAATAATCCGCTTTGACGTGCTGAAAAACATAATACAAATAAAATAAAAACTTGTAATGTAAAACCAGGGGGAAAACAATCAGCTATAGGATTCACTCCTATATTAGCACACAAGATGTATGCATATAAAGACTGTGATATCAGGAAATAATCTATCCTGGAAAAAGAACCGTAGACATGAGAGAAGAAGGAATATTCACACAAGCTTTCCCGGATGCCAATTGATCGAACACCTCCAAGCAACCCCTAATCTCCAACTATACCATGGTTAACTAATCTCCAACATGGTTAACTAATCTCCAACACGGTTAACTAATCTCCAAATACACCATGGTCATCCTTATCTTCTATCGTTTACCTGTGTGAATTTAATAACCTTTCCTTTCTCTTCCTTCTCAGCCAAGTTCTTATCACCCTGTTATATGTAACTGCCTTTTCAACACCATTGTTATAGTTATGTTTACTATGCACCCCTGTTTTATGTGAACCAGCACGATGTGACTGCTGTCTCGAATGCCGGTATATAAAAATTTGAAATAAATAAATTCTATTTCATCTGAGTGTAACCTTCTTCAAATATCGACCAAGTTTAATAACACTGGGAGACGCTATAAATGCGTTGGCCAAGACCCTCACCATAAAACGATACAAATGGAGGCTGCAGCTTTATTGTAAACATTAACAACCTATTCCAGTACTCGAGCCACGTGGTTACCCATGATGCCAGCTGTGCCAACATCACCTCGCCTTCCACCAAGCAGGACGACCTTCAAGTGCAGGCCTCCACAGTGTTTTCAAGCAAGGTGGCCGCCCTACGGGAAGCTTGCTGGCTCAAGAACCTGCCACAAGCTATGAAGCTGCAACAGCTTTACGAGTACACGTTCCACAAAGAAACCTCCGCTCAGCAAACAAAGCACTACTAACAATCCCTTCAGTAAAGTCAGCAAAATTAACCCAAGTGAGAGAAAGGGCTTTATCATTGGCTGGGCCCATACTATGGAACACGATGCCACCCGAACTCAGATTACAGAATAATCTCAAAACTTTTAAGAAAAATCTAAAAACATGGCTCTTTAAAAAAGCCTTCACTAAAGAGTGTGGAGGGTAGAGAATGAAAGTACAAGGTAATGCAGATGAGAATGAATTTAATCAATCCTACTTTTAAGAAGTAATATTTCAAAGCGATAGTAACTCAATAATATACCTGGACTTGACCAACATTACTCAAATAATGATTTTATTTATGAAATTGCAACCGAACTTTATTGGCACCTGTTAGAATGTAAGATATCCTACATTTACTTACCTTAGTCTATGTGCCTATTTGTAAATCGTTGCGATGGTATATAACTTAGCGACGGTATAGAAAAGTTTTTAAATAAATAAAACAAACATGTACAATAACGAGAATAATCAACTAACATGAACCGACTAACTACCATATGACAGTAACAAAATGCAATGACCATTAAGCAAGAGAATTTCTCATCCCCTCTCTGTTTTTTTACTTTTTTTTTTTTTTTTTTTAAATAGTTCCACAAAATCGGGAGGATGGATGGAAATGCCTGAGATTCAGCTCACCTTACAAGTTTCAGAGATCCCTCCCTCCACACTAAACATCCACTCAGCTACCAAATCTGAAAATGAGGATTTGAGTCCATGACATTTCTAGAGCAAAAATGTTTGGGTATCTAAAATGGCTGTAATGGACCCAGCTGCTATTTACCCCCGATCCCTGCCAGCAGGGGCCCTCATTGAGCTATGCTCAGGCCCACTCTAGCTGCCGTCTTACAGGCTACATGACTCAGCAAGGCATTCCCTATAAGAACCTCCTTCGTAGTTCCCTCTGTGCCTTTTAATGGAGTCACCTCGCCTCCTTGTTTTGGCCATCCTTGTGCTGAAGTGTGTCCTTAAGGACTCTTGGCCTTCATGTCTTGCCTTGCCTTAATTCCTGTGTGGCCCATGCGGCCCTTCTGCCTTGCCTAGTCCTGTTCCCACAATGGCCTGTTTCGGCCTACTTGTTTTTTTTCTGTCTTGTCCCTGTATTTTTCCTCCCTTGCTCTTTGTTCATGAATCCTTGGCTAATATACCTTGCCATCCCTCTGCGATGAACCCTGCCCTGTTTGGACCTCCGGCCTGCCTGCTCTGCCTTGGCTTCTTTCTTGTTCATGATCTTTGTTTTGTCCTTACCTTTGTGGGCCTTTCCCATCTGCATGTATTTCATGTTCTGTCTGGTCCAGGCCCAGCTAGCTTGTCTCGCTCCTGCCTTGTACCCCTGGTACTGTTCCTGCCTGTGTGTTACACTCTGTTCCAGCCGTGTTTCTCAGTGTTCCTGCCCTGCCTTACCTCTCAGCCCAGCCTTCTGTCCCTGTCCTACCTTACTTTGCCTTGCAGTCAGCCTCCCATGGACTGATCTCCTGTCCTGACTCAGACTCACCTTGCTCTTGTCTTGCTGTTTTCTATCAGCCCTGACCTCGGCCTAGACCCAGACTTTGTATATTCTATACCTGCCTTGAATTGGACCCAGACTCCCCCTTGTATTCGACCACTGCCTGCTTGTATTCTATGAGGAAAGTCCTGCCGGTTACCAGAATTTGCGGGCTCAACCCAAGGGGGAAGGTGGCTGGCCAGGCAGAAGACCCTGCCGTGCTCCACTGTAGAGCCCTGGACTGTGCCTGCTGGGGGAGTGTCCAGCCTGCCTGACAGTGCCATGGACTTTACTGCTTTCTGATATAATATATGGTTTAAATGCTTCCTTACGCTATCCAGATGTTCTTTATTTGCTAAAATCTTTGAATTAAGATTCTGCTGTTTTACGACTTAACTAATCAGTCAATTTTAATATTTTATCATCTCTGGCTTTATTTTTCTGTACTACAGAGACAACAATGTCTCCTCTTATCACAGTTATTCTCTTCCCCTGCTCCGAGTGATCCTTTATTAATTCCCACTTCCCCCTGGCCAGCAGGAGGAGATCAGCACTTTGTGCCACTTCTGCTTCCTTCTCTACAGGCTTTACTCTTATGTTTCAATGCCCAGAGATGGGGGTACCCCAGGTATGATGGAGCCCCATGCTTTCAAACATTGAGAATGAAGCCAGAAGAGGTGGCAGATGGGGCATGAAGTGCTGCTCTCCTCCTGTCAGTGGGATTAGGGGAGAAGAGCACTGAGCCAGGTCTGTTGCTACTGCGGCACAGAAGACTTTCCCCACAGTGCACCAGTAAACAAGCTCTGTCTCTGACTGGTGCCTGTAACAGAAACCCTGCAAGTGATTACAGAGATCTGCAGAGGAGCTTGTGCAGGGGTCTCTGCAGTTCTCAGCTGCTCCTTCTACTCTGCATCTCAGCAGTTTTACCCCGGTCCCTCTTATTCCTGCACTCACCTGAGCAGCTGCTTCTCCCAGTTCCTCTTTCCTCTGATCCCGGCTCATCCCTGATGTACGGCTCTTCCCCTCGTTCAATGTGGGATATAATATCAGGGGTGACAGTCGGAGAGCTTGATCCTGGAATAAGAACCATGAATTAGGTTTCTCATCATCACTCTGGGTGAGATTCCCCCAGATTGGAAAACTTTTCAGCACAAAGATATTCATCAGCCACAAGGAACAAAAATATTCAAACCCTCAGTTACAGAGGAAGAGTTTTGGGGTCCTGCAGGTCTCAGAAATCTCACATAAAATTCCTCTTCTCAACTTTTCAATCTAGCTCCCATTAAGAATAGCGTAATATATTATCTGCCTCATAATATACCCAAGCCTCATTATCCTTTATTCAGATATAGTAATCAGGTCCCTACCAAATAGGATTTATAACGGAGGTCCCCAAACTTGGTCCAGGAGGGCTGCCAACCAATCGGGTTTTGAGGATTTCCACAATGAACATGCTTTTGATCTATTTGCATTCTCGTCCTCTATTGTATGCCAAGAGATCTCATGCATTTTCATTGTAGAAATCGTGAAAGCCTGGCTGGGCTACAGCCCTCAAGGAATAGAGTGTGAGACTCCCTGGCTTACAATCTAAGTTGGTACCTAAAGGCAATGGAGGGTAAAGTGGTTTGCCTAAAGTCACAGGGAGCATCAGTGGGAGAAGTGGGATTTGAACCCAGGCTTCCTTGCTTCTGAGCTCGCTGCTGTATATTTAGCCCTACTTTTATAACTATTCCTCTGCCTTGAAGTCTCATCATCACAGCACCATCCTGTGGCAAGGATCACACAACCATCGTTTCCTAGGCATGTCCAAATGTGATCCCACCGTCTAGACACTAGGTGTCACTGCAGAGCAATGACAGAGGCTTCCCTCCCTGTGGGATGAGAGCTGCGGCTTACAGCCAAATGCACTGTGCAACAGATCAGCAAACCACAACCTGCTGTATATACAATAGCACCCCCTCATTTCCCAAAAACATTCACCACTTCTCACATTGCCCGCAAGCATTCGTAGCTTCTCTCCATCAGGTTTCAACCCCTTCTTTCCTCACTGACTTTCAGCATTCACCCCTCTTCCAGGCCCACAAATCATTCTTGCCAGACTGGAGCTCTGTGTGAATCCTTCCTCCCTTCTCAGTTGGAGCAGACACCACCCAGCAGAGAAGACAGGAGGGGAACAGAAGCTATTCTCTACTCTGTACTTCAGCTTGTCAGCTCTAGTTACAGTCACAGGACAAAGAGTAAGAGAAAGTCCGGGGCCAAGCTGAGGTCAGGGCAGGCAGCAGTCAGTCACTGGGTACATGCCAAGAGTCGGGACAGGCAGTGAGCAAAGCGTAGTCCAGATCCGAAGGAATGGTCAGTGGCATGCAGCAGGAAAGAAAATAGTCCAGGACCAAAGCGAAGGTCAAATCCGAGGAGGCAGGCCAAGGCAAGTTAAGAAGCAAGGCAAGGAGGATGGACTAGGCTGGATGAGGCAAGGTAGGAAGCAGGAACACAATGGCAACAAGTACTGCATGGAAAGCTGGAGATTTGTTGCTGAGGCATCAATGGAGTGCCGGGCTGGCCTTTAAATAGAAGAAGCTACTGACGTCATCTAAAGATGCCTCTACAAGCTTTCCCACTGCTGGACTTTCAAAGGCTAGCACACGCTCCTAGAAGCAGTGCCGGCAGGAAGGAGGAGGAGTGAGTAGCACCATCCCTGCCACAGCAAAGGAAGCCTTGCATCGGGGCAGGCCGATGGCAGTATAAGGTGAGTGTGGCTGGTCGCAGGATCACCTCACAACCAGCCAGACAATACAGTACCCCCCCCTCCTAAGCCCTCTCCATAGGCTTCTTGGCTTTGGCTGATGGAAATCTATCATCATTTGGGGGGCCTTGGAGAATGGATACAGGTTCCCACGAGTTCTCCTCGGGTCCAAAACCTTTCTAGGATATAAAATATTCAAGACAGTTTCGGCGTCAAATGGAGCGCAGAACTTTTATTTATCCTAAAATTCAGTATCAGTCTTGCATACGGCTTCAGAGAGGCTAGGAGATTGTCGTGATGGACAAGAATGGACAGTGTGAGTGGAAGTTTAGTTGGTACGCCATGGCCCCTACCTGTAAAAGAATAGGGAATGGCTTAATAAACCTGGGTGCGAACTTGGTTGATGGCATCTTTAGGCTCAGTGTTTTGGGTGCTTAACCATACTAGTTCTCCTGGCCTGAACTGTCACCTGTTTTTTGAATTGGCTAGTTGCTGTGGTGAGTGGCTAATTCGTCTTTTTCCAATGGTTCTTAAGATCTCGACTCATGGCATTAGCTGCCGGGCAAGATACAGAGAGTGGGACTAGAAGAGGTATCTTGATGCCATAGATGATTTGAAATGGTGATGATCCAGTGGAACTTCCCACATGTTTGTTGTAGCAGAACTCTGCCCATGGGAGGAGAGGAGCCAAGTTGTCTTGGTGTTTCTGGATATATGATCTCAGGAAATTCTTGAGGATCTGGCTGATCCTTTCCATCTGCCCATTATTTGCGGATAATAAGTGGATATGAAGTCCAGCATGATTCCAAACTTCTTGCAGAGGCCTCTCCAAACTTGAGCTGTGAATTAAACTCCTTGGTCCAAGAGGATATGGGAAGGGTCGAAAGTCAAGCTGCACAAAGAGGTGAGCTAGTTCCGGTGCAGATGGCAGACCAGATAGCGGCATGAAGTGAACCATCTTAGAGAAGCGATATACCTGGACCCATATCATGGTATGGCCATTAGAGAGAGGGAGGTCAGTGATGAAGTCAGTGGACAGGTGGGTCCAGGGTTTCTTGTGGGCCAGCAATGGCTGTAACAGATCCAAGGGCCAGCATGAGAGTTCTTTTGCTTCGCACAAATGGAGCAGGACTCCATACAATGTTTCAAGTCTTGCTTCACCTGGGACACTATTAATAATGAAAGATTAATTCCAAAGTTCTGGAAACCCCAGAGTGTCCTGCCAAATGGGAGGGACCCAAGAAGCAAGAAGGTAGGCGATCTAGAAAAGCCGTTAGGAAAGCAAAAGGATAGATTCCAAAGTCTTTTTCAATCCTTTATTGTAGTGGAGACATGTTAAAACAAACACCTGACTCAGGCTAAGTTTCGCCACTCTAAAAGCGGCTGCCTCCCATAGCGAGATATGCAGTCACACATTGATGTGAGCAGAGACTACATATCCCACTGTGGAGCGGAAAGACGCCATTAGATGAATGGAGTCTTCAAGATTGTGATTTGTTTCATATAAATAAAGATACGCTTCCACTGAGGATCACTGATAAATGACACTACATCATAAGCTTGAAGCCATTAATGGGTTTGAGTCCAAATGAGTGTTTAAGCCCTTGAGGCAGCCGCTTTTAGGAGTGGCGAAACTGAGTCGGGCGTTTGTTTTTACACGTCTCCACTACAATAAAGAATTGAAAAAGACTTTGGCATCTATCCTTTTGCTTTCCTGCCAAATGGGAGGCCTTGGCTCATTTGAGTACCTTTTCCCATATATATGTTTGTGAACCACGGTTTTTCCTGGTGGCATGAGGACTGCCGTTGTGGCTACTATCCTTGCTGGGTCTATAACGTGAACATCTTCAATCTCAAAGAAACGTGAAAAGGTGTCAGCCCATTGGTTCTTCTCCGTGGGTTGATAGCACAGCTCAAAGTCAAAGCAGGTGAAGAAAAGTGACCACCTAGCCTGTTGAAGGTTGAGGCATTAGGCCCGCTGCAAATATTTCAGGTTCATGTGGTCAGTAAAAATAGTGATCAGGTATCTGGCTCCTTTTTTAGGAGGTGACACCACTTTTTCAATGCAAGCTTCACTGCCAGGAGCTCCCAGTCCCCGATTGTATAGTTTCTTTTAGTAGGCATGAATTTCTGGGAGGAGTACAAGCACAGCAAGAGAGTCCCTTGGTCATTGTGTTGGGTGAGGACAGCCCCTAACCCAAGGACAGAGGCATCTACCACCAAGACAAAGAGTTTGGACAGGTCTGGGTGTCACAGGCAGGGTTCCTGCGAGAATTCCTGTTTGAGATGTTGGAAGGCCTGGATGGCCTCCTCTGGCCAGTGCTTAGTGTCCGCACCCTTCTTGGTTAAGGGCAGTAAATGGGGCTGCCTGTGAGGAATACCAGAGTATAAAATGCCTATAGTAATTTGGAAATCCCAGGAAATCTTGCAGCTTGGGGCCAGTCCTGGATGGCCTTTACCTTCATGGGTTCCATTTGAAATCCATACCAGGAGATAATGTAACCCAGGAAGGGAAGCTCTTCCTGCTCGAATGTGCATTTATTTTAACTTTGTGTACAGATAGACAGTGTTCCTGCAGCCTCTATAATACTTGCTTGACATGCTCTTGATATTGAATCAATGATAGATGACATCCTCATCTTCTAAGTACATCACTACGAGAGAATACAGAAGGTCCGAAAGAGCTCATTGACCAAATGCTGGAATATAGCAGAGGAATTACATAGTCCAAACGGCATAACAAGATACTCATAGTGGCTATCTTTTGTATTAAATGCTGTCTTCCACTCATTGCCTTCTCGTATGCGTATGAGGTTATACGCCCTTCATAGATCAAGCTTAGCAAAGATCTGTGCTCCTTGAAGGTGATAAAATAGCTCAGTGATAAGGGGTAAAGGATAGCAGTTCTTCTTGGTGACTGCATGAAGGCCCTTGATTCTAAACAGGGCCTAAGGAATCTGTCCTTCTTTCCAATAAAGAAGCAGCCCGCACCCTGCCAGAGACAAGGAAGACTGGATTAAACCATTTCCAAGATTTTCTTGAAAGTACTATGACATAAAAGCAGTCACAGGTGCCGATAAGGGGTAGACGTGCATGCTCTAAGCTTCAACGGCAAGAGGAAGTGTGGAAAAAAAGGATTTGCATTCACAAAAAGCGGGGAGTAGCTTGCTTGTTACCGCAGTTACTACCCCAAACCAAATAAGCCAGATACTTTACTTTCAATGCATATCCAGCATAGCTCTCTGCTTCAATGGCAGGGGAGGAAGTCTGATACTTCATGCACATCCAGCATAGCTCTCTGCTTCAAAGGCAGGGGAGAAAGTCTGATACTTCATGCACATCCAGCATAGCTCTCTGCTTCAAAGGCAGGGGAGAAAGTCTGATACTTCACGCACATCCAGCATAGCTCTCTGCTTCAACGGCAGGGGGAATGTAGAAAGGTGGATCTATATACAGACAATAACCAACAAGGACTGAGTTACATAGTCTGGGTAAACAAAGGCATGGGTGTAGCTTGCTTATTGCGGTGGTTACTACCCCTAACTATGATAGATATTCACTTGGATGCAGTTCCAATACTGCTCTCTACATTAATGGTGGGGGTGGAAGGGAAATTGAACCAAAAGGTTACTAAGAGCCAAGAGTAACAGAAGTATGGGAGAGAAAAAAAAAAGTGCATAGCTTGCTGGGCAGACTGGATGGGCCGTTTGGACTTCTTCTGCCGTCATTTCTATGTTTCTATAAGGTGGCATCTTTCCTGGTAGGAGGTCTACGGGGCAATCGTAAGATCTGTGTACTGACAAGGTCTCCAGCTGTTGCTTGTTGAAAACATTGGCGTAGGTGGCTTGCTGTGGCAGCAGTGCTGCATGACGGTGGCTAGAGCCACGGTAACAGGTGGCAGGTCCAGAGATAAGCATGCCTCGGCACACGTAGAACCCCACCGGGCCAGCTGCAGTGTGCCCCAGTGTATGGAAGGCTGGTGTCACTGGAACCAGGGGAGTCCCAAGAGAATAGGAGTTGACTGCCCTGGAGAGCACATAGAAGGTGAGGGTTTACTTGTGGAGAAGGCCCATTTACATGGCAAGAGGCAGGGTCACCTTGGTGAGCTGATCTGGGAGAGGCTCACTGTAGACTAAAGAAATGGTAATAGCATTGTCCAAGGTGGTTGTGGGCTGACAAACCAGTAACTCCTCAATAAAGTTGCAGCCTGCTCCAGAGTCCAAGAAAGCCTGTGTGGCTCATGGATTTTTTCATGGCAAGGTCAACAGGTACCAGCATCTGTGGAGAGGGAGGTATCTGAACTAAGGTTACTTCTCCAACCTAGGTGTGGAGGTTTTCCCTGACTTCTTAGAGCAGTGACTGGAGAGGTGGCCCCGGCCAGTGCAATACAGGAAGAACCTGAGTTGCCTCAGTCTCCATTTTTCCTCTTGTAGAGCCTCTAGCGCCCCAATTGCCATGGCTCCTCTGTGGGGTGGGGGGGGGGTGGCGATGGCTTCCAGTCAGGTGAGGCTGCCAGGGTCCGATGGAACCAGGGAGCCCCCCGGGAGGCCTTGCGCTCCTGAGCAAGCTCTTGAAACCTTATGACTACCCAAATGGCCAGGGCGATAAGACCATCTAAGGTAGACGGGATATCATGGACGCCTAGCTCATTCTTGATTTGGCCAGACAGCCCAAACCAGAAGATGGCTGTCTGGCTATTTTCGCCCCCTGTATCTGGTGGATACAAGGTAGTTCTGCAGTTGTGGAGGAGGTATGGCCAGGCTTATTGAAAAGCAAGTGGGAATAGTAGGAGAAAGGTATCCAGGTTTTGCAGAATCGCATTCCCATAATGGGAAAGCACAAGCAAGGGCAGTGCCGCCCATCAATGAGAGCATATACATCACTTTAGCCCAGTAGGAAGGAAACAGGGCTGACTGGAACTTAAAGTGCATTAGGCACTGATTTATAAAGCCCCTGCATTCTTTAGGAAACCCAAGATAGCTGGACAGTGGAGGCAAGTGCAGCACAGGGGAGCGAGACCAACTCAAGTGGAAGTGGGGCCATAGGGGCCAGAACTGGGAGCTGACCGGGCTGCTGAAAGGATTGGCGGTAAGGATGAAGGCCATGTCCATCCTTACTGGCAATCCTTCCAGCAGCCCGGTCACTTGATCCAAGATCTCGTGCTGCTGCTGAATGTCCTGCGCTAACCTTAGAACAGCCTGAAGAGCAGATGGTCCTGCCGAGTCCATGGCCTCAGAAATCTTGTAAGGAAAGTGAACTCTTGTGCAGTGGTGTGGTTGGCGCAGCCTAGTGGAAGAACCCTCTAGGCCCTCGCCAACAGCTGGTGAATGTGCCCTGGGATGGAACAGAGCTGGGAGTTTCATCTATAACAACCGCTTTCCTCACAGGTTGAGCTCTTAGGTTCCAGGGGCTGGCGGGACATAGGTGATGTCCCACAGAGCAAAGAGTAAGAGAGTCTTGAGCCAAGCTGAGGTCAAGGCAAGCAGTAGTCAGAGAGTCACTGGGTATAGGCCAAAGGTTGGGGCAGTCAGCTAGCGACGTGTAGTCCAAGTCTGTAGCAGTGGTCAATGGCAGCCGATAGGCAAGAGAGTTCTCCAGGTCCAAACTGAAGGTAAAATCCAAGGAGGCAGGCAGAGGCAAAGTAAGAAGCAAGGCTAGGAGGATGGACTGGAGGGCTGGATAAGGCAAGATGGACTGGACGAAGCAGGACAAGCCAATGACAAAGCAAGATATTGCAGACTGGATGAGATAAGGCAGTAAGCAGGAACACAACAGCAACATGTTCTGCATGGCAAAGCAGGAGACCCATTGCTGAGGCATCAATGGAGTGCCAGGCAGGTCTTTAAATAGGGGAAGCAGGTTTTCCCGCCACGGGGCTTTTGAGGGCTGACACACCTAAAGGTGGCACTGGCAGGATGGAGGAGGAGTGAGCTCCGAGGTCCCCGCGTGGGGACAGGCTGACGGCTTCCCAGGGCGAGTGCGGCTAGTCGCAGGAGAACCCAAGACCAGCCAAACAGTACATCTCTGGGCAAAGATTACATCATTTTTGCCTGCCACAGCAGTGCAGTATTTAGAAACATGTAGTACTCAGGTTCTGCAGTTTATTAAATTCCACAGGAATGACCCCAAAGTGATCACTATATAGGAAACAAAAGAAGAGGCACAAACATATAACTTTTTTAAGATATTCTCTAAAACATTTTAAATCAAGATCTCAAACAAATCTAAAACATTTTTTTTTAATTTATAATTTCTACTCAAAGTCACAGCCTCAGACACCAGGTGTTTAAAATTCAATAACCCATCTCTTGCCTTGCAATGGGCTACAAACGGAAGTCAGAAAACACCGCTGATGTAATCAATCAGCGATGCCGGGTTAGTCGCAAGCACTGATTACAAGGAGTCCCTGAGGCAGGCAACGGGTGGTTACCGAAACACTGGCAGGTGTCAGGTTACTTTTGGATAAAGTACAAAAAGGAATACAGTGTCCACATTATTGGTGTTCTAGTCGGATTGAAAAGCCAGTCTTTTTTCATATAGAGAACAAGCCAGTCATATTCAGTTAAGTAAAAAATGTTCTAGTAGAATAGTTTAGGCATAGCCGACTAGCAGATGATTCATACATTGGTGTTGTTTCCGACACCATTTGTATCCCATTGCAAGGCAAGAGACAGGCTACTGAATTGTAAAACACCTGGTGTCTGATGCTGTGGCTTTGATTAGAAATTAAACATTACATTTTTTTTTAGATTTGTTTGAGATCTTGATTTAAAATGTTTTAGAGGATATCATAAAAAAGTTATATGTTCTGTGCCTCTTCTTTTATTTCCTATATGTTGAACAATATACAACCCAAAGCGATCACTACAGCATTCTCCCACTTTTCAGTTTTTTGTTAACCAAATCTCACCAGGAGAATCTCACATTCAGAAATGTCTATCATGATGTCCCAAGGCTTCTAATACAAATGTAATTATTTGGGTTTATTACCAACCTCTTTGAATAAGAAATTCATTTAAATCACGGTACAACATACTAGAATAGAAAGATACAATCACAGAATAAACTTGAAAATAAACATCTCAGCATAAGAATAGGTTGTAGCAGCAAGTTCGAGACACTCACATGTAAAATTGCCCCTTACCCAGTGAGTTGAGCATCTGATAATTCTCCTGCATCACATCCTTGTAAAGCTCCTTCTGCCTTTCATCTAAATCCTCCCACTCCTCCTGGGAGAAATAGACAGCGATATCCTCAAAGGTTACTGGGTCCTGAAACACAAACCAGAAAACACACTCAGCTACTTCTGAATCACATCCATCAAGAGAACTCCTAGTGCAGGGGTTTAGCCAGATGGGGAAGAGTTTTCTGGGTGTAAATAATACCCAGTCCCAGAGCAGGATTAGATGAACTGGAAACCAGTTACACACAAAATCTTACTTTATAGGACTCTTGAATTCTCTCCTTACATTCAGGAGGATCCCATAGGGTCTTTTCTGCACCCCAGGTCTGCTCGGGGTCTTATTACAGTCAGGGCTGACTCTGCAGTGTCCCAGGTTAGAAAGCTGCAGCAGTGCTTGTATAGAGAGGGCAAGACGTTGGGGGCAATCTCCTACCTGAGCAGAAGCTCCTGCAGGCATTTTCCTATCTGCTTTCAGGATTAGAAATGAGTTGGGTGCTCTTTCTCGGACTGAGAAAGAGCTGAGTGATTTCCACTTGCAGTGCAGCTCAAGGGCTATTACAGGGGTAGAAGCTGAGACTTAGCGCTGGTTTCCAGCTCTAAACCTGCAAATGAAAAGACGAAGAGAGAAAAGACTCTGTGCCTCAGTCTCCAGCACATAGCAGCTCCACTTCCTGTTGGGCGCAGCCTGATGACGTCACACAGGAGAGGGCAGGGCTTTACACCGAGCGCTATCACTGCTGCTGAGAGCCTTTTCTGGTTCTTTATGAATATTCATTGTCTCCTGCTTTTAGATAAGATTACCAGATCACACTCTACTTCCCCTCCCTTTAGCATTAACCCTTTCCTAGCCTGTAAGCATCAACATCATTATCTTGTATTTGTTTCAAGCTTTTCCAGGAGAAGAGTTCAAAGCGTGTTACAGCAAGGTATGAGGCTTACAATGGGCACAGCCTTTATCACTAATACAATACTGAGTCCGTCTAAATAGGAATGAATGGTAAATTTGTAATCCCTATCCTAATCAGTTCTTTGGTTCAGGAGGACCATGAATGGCCCCCATGACCCTCCCGGGTTCCCGCATGGGGGGGGGGGGGGGAACAATGTCTTTTCATGGCCCTTAAGGTTTGCTCTCTTTCTCTGGGGCTCTTTTGCACACTGGTGTAGTCACATTAATGAAACCAAGAGCCATTTTTGATTAACAGTAAGCCCTTAGTTGACCAGATAGTATAGGTTAGTGTGTGGGGGAGGATCTTTTTCCTTTCAGCCCCTCCCTCTGTGGGATCTGAGAATGGCTGTTCCCCCTGAAAGGCTTTATAACAACTCTCTCCTGAGATCCTAAGAGTTTTTGGAGAGTTAGGAGGCGGTGAGTAGTGTTACCTTTTTTTGTGTTTTCCATGCCCATTCAGAGGAATCAGGCTAACCCAACCTGGGGGGTCCTGACCAAGGTCAGGGGAGACTTTCCTTCCAGTCTACTCACTAGCTGGTTGGGATATCCCTCTGTGTTGTTTTCTGGTTTTAAGATATTTCCTGGTAGGAGCCCTACTGGTAACCTGGCCCTTTCTTGGATTTGGGGTATGGGGCACCCTGTGTCTGGGATGCCCAGGGATAGGGAAGACCTGCCCATCAGAGGTGGTAATCTATTGTAAGGAGTAACTCCATTTTTTTGGGGGGGGGGGGGGGGGGGGTTAAAGGAAAAGGACATTAAGTTGGAACATCCAGGAGGAAGATTGCTTTTGGCTGCCCCCTACCTTCCTGCATTGGAGTAGAGTAAGAACCATTATCCAGGGATCCACAAGAGAGACTGAGCTGAGTAAGGAGCTAAAAGATCCTGAGTACAAGAACTGTGATTTCGTTGAGGATGTCCATCCTGTGCCTTAATGCCTGGGGAGAGAGAGGTTGGGGGACTCTGCGAGGACGGGATTTTTACTATCTTTGGAGCGGCTTTACCCACCCATCTTAGGGATACCCTGCCCAGGGGGGACCTCCACTTCACCTAATTCAGAGGGTGGCCGGATCCCTTGCCCGCAAAATAGATTCCTGCACAGACAAGAGTGCAGGATTGTAAAGAGAGCCAGAAAGACTATGGTGCTGGATTCCTATTTATTGTGCCATTATTTATCAATGTTTACAGTTAAGACTTTTCTTTTGGACACAAATCCAGTGAGTCCAGTGTGGTGATTTGGCACTAGCACACACAGTGAAAGTAAATACCCCTATCCCAGGGACAAACTGAAGGGTCCT
The DNA here is from genome assembly GCF_901001135.1 of Rhinatrema bivittatum. NCBI lineage: Eukaryota > Metazoa > Chordata > Amphibia > Gymnophiona > Rhinatrematidae > Rhinatrema > Rhinatrema bivittatum. Next base: position 37,342,256 of record NC_042616.1, on the reverse strand, counting down.
GAAAGATAACTCTAATCCCCCTCCCCCCATAAAAAGGATGCACACTCTGGGAAAAGAGTCGCAGAGAAGAGCTAGCCAGGGTCCCTGCCTCAAAGAGACAATACATTCTTTTATGGTCCCACCCATGCAGGACAGTCACACCGGTGTGGGGTTACATAAATAAATTACTCTTCAGACCAAATCTGTTCTTCAGAACAAAATCTTTACTGAAACTGCTAGCAGGAAACACAAAATCCAGCACAAGTACATCTGGGGCAACCAACTCCTGGATGGCTTCCAGTATCAGGAAATAGCAAGAGGCTTTCTGTAGAGACACCAGGATGGGATTCCTTTTTGGTTCCGATGTAGGGTCCATACCAGGAACCAGAGTTTTCAAGGTCTGGGAGACGAGAGCTGGCAATTTATCTCTGTGGAAAAATCGTAACATGGTCCGGTATGGCTCCAGGCCTGGGGGAATTTCCCCATCCTCCAATGAGTCTGCATCCCCATCATTGTCCGTGGTGTCTCCGTCCCTGAAAGAGATACCTTTGGTGAGGCGGAGGCATGTCCCGAGGCATGCTGATAGGGCTGGGAGGATGAGGCCTTCCCAGCTGGGGCTCAGACTGGGCAGGTGCAGCAGCTGACTGCGCCTGGACAAAGGCTTGAAGGCCCTGAAAGAATTCCACCCAACGAAAGGTTGCCAATCCATACTTAGCCCAGGAGGAACTGGGGTAGGGGCCACTGAACTGCCCTCTCCCGGGGAGGTCGCAGCCCAGGGTTTGCTCAGATCCAGGGTGCTACCAGTTAAGGTCGTGGCTGACCCATCCTCTGACTGGGAGGGGCCGGGCTTGGAGAAGTTCTGAGAGTCCAGCCCTCCCTGGGCTTCCTCTTCTAGGTCAGACTGTGCAGCCTTAATATGGCAGGCAGCACAAAGGGAGTGTCACTTGTGCTTCTTTGTTGCCAGAGCCATAGTTAACTGTAACTTGTGCGTTCATCCGGTTAGCGCCTGAGCTGGAGCTCACACAAATCCGCCCCGACCCCTGTTAAGTATAAGCATCTGGTTGTGCATGAATGTATGCGTGTGGTTATGTGCGGTTATGTGCACAGGTGTGCACACACTTTTGCTGGCGTTAGGCGCACAATAGGGCCAGCCCGCACCGCTCATACCGACGGTCAACTAGGGAAAATGGCGCCGCACCAAATTGTGCACAAGATGGCACATTTGAGACCTGCCATGTGGAGTGCCTACCGAGTCTGAAGCGGGGCCTAGCCCATCGAGGGGCTGCTCGACCTGCTCGGAAACCCCCTTTCCTTGCCCTAACGGGATCGGGAACATCGTCGGTACAGCACGCCAAGCAAGGAGTCCAGAGGAAAGATTTACTGAAGCTATTCCACGTCTCTGAATCTTTATTTACCTGGGCTCAGCGCTTACCGGCTGAGTACAGAGATGGTCTCCGGCTGTGAGGGGAGAGGGCTAAGACCGTCACCGCCGCTCTTGGCTTTCTGAACTCGCTATCTTTCAGCTGCTTCCGCAGCAAAGTGCATGCTGGGAACTGGCTACCGGACCAAGGCACACCTCTGAGGGATCTCGGAAATCACGTCAGGAATTCTCAACTGGGGGAGGGACCATTAGGTATCACCGTAGGAGAGTGGAACTCGAACTTAATCCAATTTAAAGGTAAAATTTCCTCTTCTAAAGAGTACTGTGTTCCCGATAGGGAAGGCACAATCCACTTCTGCTAGGAGACAGAGAGATATTAGATGGCTCAGGTCACTGCAGGGGTATATATCTAGGGTGACTCCGTCTCCATCGGGGAGCACATAACCCATTGGTCCTGAATCCAGCTGGCTACATGTTAGGAAATACTGAAATAATATCTGCCCCAGAGAGGAAGAATTAGTACATCGCATAAAACAATAGAAGAATGGGCATCCTCGGCGACAAACTCCTTGGCAGCACTAGAAAAGCAGGTGAAAACCCTTGACGAGGTGGTGGTGGACTTAGATAGATCCCACTGATCCAGTGTAAGAGTGATGATGGTTTCGGAGAAGTTGAAGGGTCAGAATGTAAGGGAGTTTCTGGAGAGATTTCTCCACGAGGTGCTCCATCCGAGAGAGAGCGATCCTCGTTTAGAAACTGACAGAGGCCACCGCATACCAGGATAGGGTAGATCTTTATTATTAAATCTCAGAGATATCAAACCATGGAGTGGGTTCTGAGAAAGACATGGGAGCTGGGTCCTCTGTCCTATCAAGGGAACTGTGTGGCCATATTTCTGTTGCGTCCGTCGGTCTCAGACGGCTCCGACCTCTGTGCCTCACCTTTTTTCCTTCTCTCTCCTCAAGCCTTGGGAAGATGGCTGCTGCTACATCTTCATGCTGCTCTCTCCGGCTTCCCCGGATCAGCAACGGCAACAGTGTTCACCATGATTTTCCTGAAGGCCTCCTAGGGTGTGTGTGCGCATGCCACCCACGCCTATATCCACGTCATGGCGGGAACCTCGGGGGCGTCCCCTCCGAGTGACATCATCACATCCTGGTATTTAGCCTGCCCTTCGTTTGCTAACAAACTGAGAAAAGGACAGTCATGTGCACCATGGTTGGATTGTGGTGAAGAGAAGCAACCAAAACAATACTATATATCGGTTTTACTTCTGACTGACAGTGAGACGGAGGAAGTCTGAACATAAATCTGCGGGCTATCCTATATCCTTTTATTTATTCATAACGCATATTTACAAATATTATGACCCTTAAGTGTGGTAAACCAGTGAGTTCAATAGGGAAAGGAGACAGAAGAGTATAAATACACATGTACTGGAAGACCCCAAGAGCCTGAGGGAGCAAATCCTTAAATGGGGATATGACTCCAAGCTCACCAGGCATCCTGGCATAAGAAAGACCTTGGAGTTAATTTCCTGTAACTATTGATGACCCCAATTAACCCAAGATGGAAAGAACTATGTATCGTCTTGTGAGAATTTTGCACAGAATAAAACATCTTATCTCTGGACCCTGGTGATTTCTCCAGCCTCTGCTAGTGCCCGTCCATCCATGGTCCCCCATCGCTGTGGGCAATATAATGGAAATCCCATATTCCATGGATCACACTATGATTTGGGTCATGTTAGACCTATTTTAAAAAATGGCACATTTTGTCCTACTGAAGTCCTTGCCCTCTGCTCCAGTATTTGGATAACTATTCTTCAAACACATCTTCAATGACAGACTAATGCGTATGGACCAGGACCTTGATGTTACTGTGTCTGGCGATCTGAAGGCAGCAAAGCAATGTGACAAGGTGATAGCTAATGCCAGAATTATGCTGGGCTGCAGAGAGAAGTGACCAACAGTAAAAGGGAGGTGATAATGCTCTTGTACAGATCCTTGTTAAGGCCTCATCTGAAGTACTGTGTTCAGCTCTGAAGACCCTATCTCAAAAAGGAATAAGACAGGATAGAAATGGTCCAGAAGAATGGAACCAGTGTTATGGCATCTGTTTCAGAAGACCTATGAGGACAGTGGACAGGAGGTGCAGGGGAGATATGACATAGACCTTAGGATACCTCAAAGGTATTAATGATGCACAAACATCAAACCTTTTCCATTGGAAAGGAAACTACAATTAGGGGGTCACAATATGAAACTCAGAACCAACATAAGGAAATATTTCTTCACAGAGAGGGTGGTGTACATCTGGAATGCCCTCCTGAAAGAGGTGGTGAGGACAAGAACAATAAATTAATTAGTAAGCTTTACTATCATTAGGTGTTACATTTCTGCAGGAGGATAACCTGCATAGAATGGCATTTATTACCCTTAATGGAATCTATAAAAATAAACTCCATGAAGCAGCTTACTACCATCAGTAGTTACTACCATAAACAACTTGCTGGGCAGACTGGTGGACCATTTAGTCTTTATCTGCCATTATTGCTATATTACTATGAATTTTGGGTAAAACATAATAACAGGAGAATCTGCAATCAAAAAAGCTGCCTCTTTATCAGTGATGAAACTTTGCATAAGAGCTGACAAAACCAATGATGAAAAAAAGTTGGATGTAAGAGCAAGAACATTTCTTCATACACATCATATAATTTGTAAGAATCAGCATATACTGAGATTGTACATCCCCAGGGTTGAAGGCAGTATTCATTGCAGATCTCCTGCAACCCAGTGTACTTGTGGATCTTGAGGACTGGAGTTGACCACCACTGTCCTATAGTGCTCTTTACTGGACGTTTGTCTTAGTTACTTGTGAACCTTTCATTAGAATTGGAGTTGATCACCCCCCTGTTGTCCATAGTAAACTCTGTTATTCAATTGACGACAGACCTCAACTTCATACGTGCTCCTGTCAAGTATAACTGTACAACCTCCTTTATCAGCTGGCTTAATATCGAAGTTTCTATTAGCTGCCAATGTTCAAAAAGAATAACATGATTACTGACAGTCAGAGGACACCAAGGAAAGCATTTACATGCCACCGACAGATCTGCCTCAACCAAAGTATCAGACTTATCCTGAAAAAAAAATTTAAAAGTCCTTTTATAATTTAAGAGAAAGGTGCGAAATATGAATGGATCATATAAAGAATTAGCATAAATGATGGACCCTTATTAAGTACCTGCAATTCGTAAGGGTTGATAGATCGAGAAGATAAATTCAAAACAGACTAGGAGACCCACGAACCGACTGATGATGAGTCCACAGGATGTGCCCTCCCTTGTGTGTTTCTTAAGTCTCTTTTGCCTCATGTACCTTCTAAAAAAGGAGCCAATCCCATTTCTTCACCACAGGAATTGTCAGAAGATGAAGAGACAAAGATCACAGGGTTCTTTTTGTTTACCATGTCAATTATTAGACATCCAAGGATATACTAAACCTTGGCAATAATTACCTTCATCTCTTCTAATTTTGTTTCTTAACGTCATCTGTTTCAATTCATTATGGAAAAGATTCATGGAACGAGTAAACTCAGCAAACTTTAAATTAAACATCTTCTCATCAAAACCCAATTTCAAGGATTCCATACAGTTATCTTTGATACTTTGGGTCTCAACCACAGAAGCCTGGGTGATTTCAATTATTAAAGCCATTAAAATCCATCCCACATCAAAAAACAGAATAAACTTTTCAAATCATTAAAAAATAATATTAACAAAAACTAAAGCACATACAAATATTTAATAAATTTCATACTATACAAACACGGAAGTATCCACAAACTCTAAACAAAACAAATAAAAACACAAATATCAATAATCAAACAAAAAATAAATCTAAAAAACAATAGTACTGCCACCCAAAAAAGGGGTCATAATGAGAGACCTGTGGCTTACAAAAAACCCCAAAGATAGTCCCAATTTAAAAAAAACAAAAGGAATCCTTCAATTCACTAGTCTCAAGGGATTCACAAATTTCCCAATTCTTGACATTCAATTGCCCATGGATCTCTCTCATATCATACTAGGAGGGGCCTGATTCAAGAAACTAAGATATGACCTAATTCAAGAAGGTGAGCAGCGATCATATTAACCCACAATGTTTCACTCCAAGCTTCTTCAGAGGATCCTTATCGCTGCCTCATTTTCATGGTCTCTAATTCGATCATTTGATACTTGAGGATCTACTCTCTCTCCATATAATACACAGAATAGTTTCCTGGTACTGACATCTCTATCAGCAATGACATTTTTGTGGTTTTCTCCTCTATAACAATATCCAGTTTTGTTGCATCAAGCTGCTTATTTATTGAGATGGGGAAATCCCAGATCACAATGTCTTTATTCTCTACAATTCTCTCAGGGCTGTGTTCCCAGTGCTTTTCTGGCTCAGTGTTACAATATTTACACAAATTCCAGTGGATTAGATGTGTCACTTCATTATGCCATCTTGTATACAAGCCTTCTGACAGCAACACTAAACATCCAGCGATAAGGTGTATAACTGTTTCTTGTTCTGTTTTACAGACTCTGCATTAATTTGTTTTATCAGTTGTTTCTATGCTGGCTGTAAACCATTTTGTCTGTCATCTGTTATCTTGTGCAGCAATTATTAATCTTTCATCTTCAGGTGTAAGATTACCTCTCTAGAATGTAATGTACCTCCCTCTAATCTACCTCTCTGTAATGCAATGTGCCTCATTTTAATCTCACTTTAATGTAATGTACCTCACTATTATATTTATGTACTTGCCAATTGATTTTCATTGTCAGCCGGTCAGATCTTTTAAAGAGTTTTTTCTCTTGTTTTGAAAATTCCGTTGCCTCTTTCCCAACATGTGCTGGTAAATGTTGTGCCAGGAAGTGGACCCTTGGCCTGATGCAGGATAGGTAACCCCTCCGGTCGGACCCGGAGAGTATCTGCCACCAGGAGGCGGAGCCCAAGAGAAGATAGAGGCTGTCAGGAGTTTCACCAATAGCAACCTGGGGTTCCCTTGGGTTAAGCCCTCGGTTACCTAGGCCACCTGGTCTTAGGCGGGCCTCGCAGGGTCTCCCTGAGAGGAGGCGCAGGGGCTTGCCCATCAGGATCAAGGGTACGCAATCAAGACTCAGGTTAGAATGTCCAGGAGCCACAACAGGCCAAAAGAGAGAGTCCGAGTGGATAGCGAGGATCAGGGCCAGACTAGAGAGCGAAGGGGTCAGCCAAAGCAAGGGTCAAAACGGAAGTCGTTCCAGGCAGAGGTCAGATCCAGGCGGCGGTCAAGGAAAATCAGAGTCAAAGCCAAGGTCAGTACCGTAAGATCAGTCCAGGGTACTACCTGAGAAGGCAGGGCAAGGAAGCTGGAGACACTGGAGAACACTGGAACGCTGGACAGAAGACACTGAACAAAAGACACTGGAACCGAAGACCCAGGAGCAAGGTACAGGAGCAAGGGTACATGAACGCAGAGGCAAACTAGAGACACCGAAGTGCAGACCCGATTCCCAAGGCCCCGAGCTAGGGGCCGGGCTGTGATATAAGTACCCGGAGTCGGTGACATCAGAATCGGGTGTCGCCCGATGGTTTCCCGCGCTCGGCCCTTTAAAGCAGCGCGGGTTCCGTGCATGTGCTAAGAGCGGGGCCGACGCAGAGGAGGACGCCGAACCCCGGCGCGAGGAGAGTTGTGACGAGGTAGGCTGTACGGGAGGCGGAGAGGCCTGAGGATGCTGTGAGCCGTTGGCGGAGAAGGGAGCAGTGCTGGAGCTCAAGGAGGGAAGTGCAAGGTGAGCAGAGCCAGCCGCGCAACAGTAACCCCCTTCTAGGCCTCCCCCTTAGCAGCCTAGGCTTCCCTGAATGGTCCCTGTGGAAGTCAGCAAAGAGTTTCTTGTTGTAGATGTGATGGGAGGGCTCCCACGAGTTTTCCTCAGGGCCGAAGCCCTCCCACGACAGGAGGTACTCCCAACAGCCATGATGGCATCGAACATCCAGGACTTCATGGACTTGCATGATGTCCTCCGGTTTGGCCATGTGCTGAGTGGGAGCTGGAAGCTTCCTGGAAGGCCAAGATAAAACCAATGGCTTGATGAGTGTGCCTGAACAGAAAACCAACATGGAGAAAAGAAAATGACCCAGAATTCTTGGTTTTTTTAGCCTACCTTGGCTGTATGAACTCTTAAGTGACTTATTGAGAATGACTTGCAGAATTCTCAGGACATCTGGACAGGCAGTCAAGCTGGCTCCATAAGGTTACGCCTCTTCATAGGGTCACACAAAGCAGAAACCAATGGCGGGACCTTCAAGCTATCCTGCCACAATAAAAGGCACTATTCTCAGAAGTATCTGTAAACACAACTTCAGATGTGTTAATTACCCTGACCAGCAAGATTCTAACAGAACAAAGGACTATCTAGAGAGTGATGGTAAATGGGGTCCACCTGGGAAAAGTAATCAGGGCAGTTTTACGGATAATCACATCATGCTGTTGACATGACAACCTATGTAAATGATTCTTTGGGCAGTCATGCAACTCTCTAGAATCTTCTACCCTTGTACAATGTGGAATGTTATCTATAAAAGAAGGATCACTTCCTGTATATGATGAGATGCTGGTGGACAGTTTGTAAGAGAAATGGCATCAGCATCTCCCAAGAATACTTAATAAAAAATTATGCTTTCTACAAAAATCTAAAAATTCTTGTATTCCTGGACATAAGGTCCATAAAAAATGGCATGGTGCTTAACAGGCTTGAGCAGGGACACGTGGAACGTGTTGTGGATGCCCATTGATGCTGGGAGTTAGAGTTTGTATGATACCGCTCCTACACGCCTGGTAACCGGAAAGGGCCTAATGAAACGAGGTGCCAGTCTCTGAGAGGGTAATTGGAGATGAATGTGCTTGGCACTCAGCCAGACCTTCTGTTCAGGTTGGAATACTGGTGCGGCCCGTCGGTGAGCGTCCGCGAATTTCTTGGCCCTTTCGGCTGCATGGGTCAGCTTGGCCTTTACTTGGTCCCAAAGTCTACATATGGTTAACGTGGTGGACTGCGCTGCCGGTGAAGGAACGGAGAGAAGGATAGGAAGTGGTAGACGTGGCTGACGTCTGAAGACCATGGAGAAGGGCGAGACATCGGTGGCAGAGGTGACATGGGTGTTGTGGGACAATTTCGCCCATAGTAACAGGTCAGCCCAGTTGTTCCGCTGGTCATTCACATACGATCTCAGGAAGGTCTTTAAGGAACGATTTGTTCTCTCGGCCTGCCCATTGGACTGAGGATGGTAAGCTGAGGTTAAGTTCAGGGTAATGTTAAACTTGGCACAGAGGGACCTCCAGTATTTGGCTGCAAACTGAGATCTGCAGTCTGAAATTATCTCCTTTGGAAGCCCGTGGAGACAGAACACCTCTTTGAGAAAGAGTCTGGCGAGTTCGGATGCAGAGGGAAGGCTGGGCAGCGGAATGAAATGACCCATTTTAGAAAATCGGTCTATAATGACCCATATGACTGTGTTTCCCTTGGATGGAGGCAGGTCTATGATGAAGTCTGTTTATATACTGGACCACAGTTCCGAAGGGGCCGGAAGCGGCTGAAGAAGGCCCCAGGGACGGCCTGTTGGCGGCTTCTGCTGTGCGCAGGTGGCGCAGGAGTCTATGTAGTTGCGAGAGTCCTTGGCCATGTTAGGCCACCAGTAGTGATGGCTCAGCATCTCAAGGGTTCGAGCACAGCTCGGATGGCCGGCCAGTTTGGAGTCATGGGCCCATCTAAGGACGCGCTCTCGGAGGCAACGTGGTACCACGGTCTTACCTGCTGGTACAGTATGGGTGACAGCAAGGGTGACACATGCTGGATCTATGATGTGCCTCGGAATCTCAGGGATATCTTCTGATTCGAAAGATCTTGACAGAGCGTCCGCCAGGGTGTTCTTTGCAGCGGGCCGATAGCGTAACTCAAAATGAAATCATTCGAAGTACAGCGCCCAGCGGGCCTGCCTGGGGTTCAGGAGCTGAGCATCTTTCAAGTGCTCGAGGTTCTTATGATCCTTAAATCGTGAACTTATGCTGCACTCCCTCCAACCAAGGTCGCCACTCTTGGAGAGCTAGTTTTGTGGCGAGGAGCTCACAATCCCCGATTGTGTAATTGTGTTCCGCTGGGGAGAATTTAGGCAAGTAGAAGGAGCAGGGTACCAGTGCCCCCTTGGTTGAGTACTGACTTAAGACGGCTCCGGCCCCAATGGCGGAGGCGTCCAGCCCTACTTCGAAGGGCCAGTGAGGGTCAGGATAACATAGGCAAGGGCTGGAGCAGAACGCTTCTTTCAAAGCTTGGAAGGCTGCCAGTGCCTTGGGACTCCAGGTTCTGAGGTTACATCCCTTCTTGGTCATGGCCGTGAGTGGAGCAGCCAGTGTGGAATAGTTTGCAATGAAGCTTCTATAATAGTTGGTAAACCCTAGAAATCTCTGAAGGGCACGGAGGCCCACTGGTTGGGGCCAGTCACGTATGCCTTAGAGCTTCTCAGGGTCCATGGAAAAGCACTTATTGGATATAATGTATCCTAGGAACGGAAGACGGGTTTGCTCGAATATGCATTTCTCCAATTTCGGATAAAGCCGATTGTCGCGGAGGCGCTGGAGCACTGTGTGCACATGAGCTCGGTGGGACTCGAGATCCCGGGAGAAAATAAGTATGTCATCCAGGAATACTATGACCGAGGAGTACAGGAGATCTCGGAATATCTCATTCATCAACCGTTGAATGATCGCGGGGGCGTTACACAGCCCGAAGGGCATGACGACGTATTCATAATGACCGTCCCGGGTATTGAACGCGGTCTTCCATATATCTTCCGGTTGGATTCGCACCAGGTTATAGGCACCTCGGAGGTCCAGTTTTGTAAAAACCTGTGCACCTTGTAAGCGATCGAAGAGTTTGCTAATGAGGGGTAGCAGATAGCAGTCCTTACGGGTCACGGCATTGAGACCCCTATAAGCAATGCAGGTGCGTAACCCGCCATTCTTCTTCTTCACGAAAAAGAAGCCGGCTCCTGCCAGAGAGTCTGAGGGTCGGATGAACCCCTTCTCAATATACTCGGACATGGCGTGAGTCTCAGGTAAGGAGAGCGGGTATGTCCTGCCCTTGGGAGGTGAAGCACCAGGCAGGAGTTCAATAGGGCAGTTGAACTTGTGTAATAGAGGCAGAGTGTCAGCATTCTTCTTAGAGAAGACATCTTGGATCTCAGTGAACTGGGTAGGCAACCCCGAGAGGGTTTTGGAGTTCACCATGGTGACTGCTGGGGTCACCCATCGTAGGCATTGACTCTGGAAATGGGACCTCCACTGGACCAGTTACAGGGATTGCCAATCAAACTGCGGTCTATGGATCTGGAGCCATGGAAGTCCTAAGATCATAGGATGGGTCGAGCATTGGAGGACATAAGAGGGAAATCTCCTCCTCATGCAAGGTGCCCACGGAAAGGCGAAAGTTCACCTTGCGATGGGTGATGCGTCCTGGGAGGTGTTCTCCCTGGATCGACGCAATCCGCAGTGGAACTTAAAGTGTTTGAAGCGGAATCTTGAGTAGTGTGACGATGCCTTCTAGGATGAAGTATCCATCATCGCAGTGGTAGCGAAGGAGCATGCCCCTTGTACGAGGGATACAGGTAGCAAGAGTAGGAGGCCAGATACAGTGACGCCCAAGCTTGGGACCCCCGCCGGGCTTAGGCTCTACAGTTTCCCCGGACGCACCGGGCATGCTTGTCGGAGATGTCCAGATCCACCGCAATACAGGCAGAGGCCCTCCTTCTTGTGGCGAAGGCGTTCTTCAGGAGACAAGCAGCCACGACTTATTTGCATGGGTTTTTCGGAGGAAGATGGAGGTGCCGGTAAGGCTTTCACGGAGGGGCTCACAGTGCGAACCGGTCGGTTAGCGACTGGTCAAAAAGCCTTTACCTCTTGATGTCTCTGGCGTAAACAGGGCAAGGAAGCTGGAGACATGGCGAACACTGGAACGCTGGTGGAAGACACTGAACAAAAGACACAGGAGCAAGGGTACAGGAACACAGAGGCAAACTAGAGACACCGAAGTGCAGATCCAATTGTCAAGGCCCCGAGCTAGGGGCCAAGCTGTGTTATAAGTACCCGGAGTCGGTGGCGTCAGAATCGGGTGCCGCCCGATGGTTTCCCACGTTCGGCCCTTTAAAGCAGTGCGGGTTCCGTGCTCGCTAAGGAGGCAGGGCCGATGCTGAGGAGAACGCCGAGCCCCGGCACAAGGAGAGTTGCGACGAGGTAGGCCGCGCGGGAGCTGGAGAGGCCTGAGGAGCCGCGAGCCAGCGGCGGAGAAGGGAGCAGTGCTGGAGCTCGAGGAGGGAAGCGCGAGGTGAGCAGGGCTGGCCGCAGAGCGGACGTTGCTGGGATGCGCAACAGTAAATTCTCACTCATTCTCACTCACTTGCTGGTTAAAGTTAAAGAAAGGACACCAATATTGGCCATTTACTTTTGTACTTCAGCACTTTTTGAGTACTGGGATCTAGTGATGTTGTTAGGTATGCTTGAAGGCCTGTAAGCATGAAATAGATTTGCATGTACTGCCTCTGTTGTATACAAATCTCATGCATATCCTTAAAACCAGGCCTATTTGTGGCTCCTGCGGACTGGAATTGGCCATTCCTGCTATAGGAGACAGAAATTGATTTTGAAAAGTGCCTTAACAACACAAAATAAGATACAAACTATCAATCACATTGCAAAACCTTCACTGTCCTCTAGTTTTGAAATAGTAGATTGGCTTGGTAAACACCTTAAAACTTTGGATGTAAGAACAAGAACATTTCTTCATACACATCATATAATTTGTAAGAATCAGCATATGCTGAGATTGTACGTCCCCAGTTGAAGGTAGTATGGACCTTATAGAAATAGATTATACAGAACTACTCATATTCATTACAGATTTCCTGAAAACCCAGTGTACTTGTGGCACTTGAGGACTGGAGTTGGCCACCACTGTCCTATAGTGCTCTTTACTGGTCTATTCTCTTACTTACTTGTGCACCTTCATCAACCCTTAGATATTTGTCTACACTGCTCAAGTTCTTTTATGCTACATTCTTCAGTCCAAGAGAGATTTTCTAGTTTTGCTTCATTTTCCTTTATGGAAAGTCACCTTTCAGTCCTGTGTAGAATTTCTAAAAGCTCTTGAATTTTTACTCTCAATGAAATTTTTACTCCAGTATGGTTTCTTACGTGAATTTTGATATATGACTCGAGTGAAGCTTTTCCCAACTCAGTACATGTAAAAGATTTCACTACAGTAAAGATTCTCTGGTGGATTTTGAGAGAGTTTGTTTATTTGAATCTTTAACCACACTCAGTACATATAAATGCTTTCTCAACTGTGGATTCTCTAGTGCCTTCTGAGAGTGCACTTCTAACTAAAGCCTTTAGCATATTCAGTGCTAGTAAATGGTTTTATTCCAGTGTTGATTCTCTGATGGAATGCAAGAGATAAACTGTGGCTGCAGCTTTTACTACACTCAGTGCACATGAATGGTTTCACTCCAGTATGAATTCTCTGGTGGATTCTCAGATATCCTATATGACTAAAACTTTAACCACATATAGGGGTAAATTTTAAAAGGGTGTGCACGCTACCCGGCGCGCACACATGTATGCCCAATTTTATAACTTGCGCGAGCAAGTTATAAAATTGGGAATTGGCGCGTGCAAGGGGGTACACACTTGGGCACCTTGCCCACGCCAAGCCGCACTGCCTTCCCCCATTCCCTACCCCCCACCTTCCCTTCCCCTACCTCCCCCGCCCTTTCCCCCCTACCTTTTCTCTCTTTTGTTTCACAACTTACTTCAGCCCTGAGGCTGAAGTAAGTTGCGCGCGCCGGTAGTTGGCCGGCGCGCGATCCCTGGCACAGAAGCAAATGGCCGCTGTACCTGGAGCCTCTGACCCCGCCCCTGCTCTGCCCCATCCCTTTTTGCAAGCCCCAGGCCTTACACGCGTCCCGGGGCTTTAGGCCTGGCATGTGTAACCCTTTGAAAATCCGGCCCATATAATTCTTTATAGTCCATTGTGAATTATCTGGTGATTTTTGAAAGATTTTGTGTAACACAATCCTTTACCATAATCAGTACATTTAAAATGGTTACACATTTCTGTGGATTCTCCGGCCCATATAATTCTTTATAGTCCATTGTGAATTATCTGGTGATTTTTGAAAGATTTTGTGTAACACAATCCTTTACCATAATCAGTACATTTAAAATGGTTACACATTTCTGTGGATTCTCTGGTGGAATGTGAGGCTTTTCTTCCAACTGAAGCTTTTACCACATTCAGTACATGTAAATGTCTTCATTCCAATGTGGATTCCCTGGTGTCTTTTGAGATAGCTCTTCCGACTGAAGCTTTTACCACACTCAGTACATATATATGGTTTCACATTATTGTGGCTTATTTGGTGGTCCATGAGGCTTATCCTCCATCTAAAACTTTTACCACACTCAGTACATGTAAATGGTTTCTTTCCAGTGTGGATTCTTTGGTGGCTTTTGAGATAGCTCTTCCGACTAAAGCTTTTACCACACTCAGTACATATACATGGTTTCACATTACTGTGGCTTACTTGGTGGTCTGTGAGGCTTATCCTCCATCTGAAACTTTTACCACACTCAGTACATTTAAATGGCTTCATTCCAGTGTGGATTCTCTGGTGGCTTGTGAGATGGTTCTTCCAATTGAAGCCTTTACCACACTCAGTACATGTAAATGGTTTTATTCTGGTGTGAATTCTCTGATGACTTGTGAGAGCCGCCTTCCGATTAAAGCTTTTACCACATTGAGGGCATGTAAATGTTTTCACCTCAGTGTGGATTCTCTGGTGGAATGTTAATTTTTTCTTCTCACTAAACCTCTTACCACACTCATTACATGCAAATGCTTTCAATCCAGAATGGAGTCTCTGGTGGTTGATGAGGCTTGACATCCAACTGAATTTTGTACCACACTGAGTGCATGTAAATGGTTTTATTTCAGTGTGGATTCGGTGGTGTACTCTGAGGTTGGACTTACATCTGAAGCTTTTACCACACTCAGTACATGTAAATGGTTTTAGTCCAGTGTGGATTCTCTGATGGCTTATGAAGCTTATCTTCCAACTAAAGCTTTTGCCACATTCTGTACAGGTAAATGGTTTCATTTTACTGTGTATTCTTTGGTGGACTATGAAGTATGCCTTTTGACTGAAGCTTTTACCACATTCAGGACAAGTAAATGGTTTTACTCCAGTGTGAATTTTCTGGTGGATTTTGAGAGATGTTTTGTAACTGAAGCTTTTGTCACACTCAGTACACACAAATTGTTTTATTCCAGTGTGGGTACTAAGGTGGCTTGTGAGATGGATCTTACGATTAAAGCCTTTACCACACTCAGTACAAGTAAATTGTTTTACTCCTGTATGTATGCTATAGTGCCTTGTTAGAAATGTCTTTTGACTAAAGCTTTCTCCACAGTCAGAACATGTAAATGGTTTCATTCCAGTGTGGATACGCTGGTGGATTGTGAGGTATCGCTTTTGATTAAAAGTTTTATTACACTCAGTACATGTTAATTTCGTTCCAGTATGAATTCTTTGGTGGTCTGTGAGGTATGCTTTCCGACTAAAGGTTTTATCACACTCAGTACATGAAAATGGTTTTATTCCAGTATGAATTCTCTGGTGGTTTGTGAGATGTGCCTTCTGATTAAAGCTTTTACTACACTCAGGACATGTAAATGGTTTTACTCCAGTGTGGATTCTCTGGTGGATTAAGAGGCTTCCTTTCTGACTAAAGCTTTTACCACACTCACTACATGCAAATACATTTAATCCTGTGTTGATTCGCTGGTGATTTGAGAGTTTTGTCTTCTGACTTAAGCTTTTACCACTTTCCATAGATATAAATTGTTTATCTCCTTTGTGGATTGTCTGTTGTGGCAGTTCTGCCTCCCTACTGAAGCCTTTTTCAGACTGAGTAAGGGAGAATGGTCTCGCATCAGTATGGGTTTTTGTTTGTTTTGAAAAGACTTTCCTCTGATTTAAGCTTTTATTGAATTCCTTTCTTGAATTTTGTCTCTCTGCTGGGTAGAATTTTGGATGTTTTGTTAAGTTTTCTTTCTGATTGAAGATTTTGTCACCATCAGCAGAAGAAACTGTTCTCTCTTTTGTGCAGCTTTTCTTGTATTTTGTGGGGCTTGCTTTAGTAATAAAGCTTTCTGAATGCTCTACACTTGCACACTGTCTCTTTCCTTTGTTGATTTCATGATGTTGCATTAGTTCTCGCTTACTACTGAAACCTCTCCCACACTCAGAACATGTAAAAGGTGTCCCTCCTTTAAATGTTTTCTGTTGTATCTGTAGTTTTTCCTTATGACTGAAAGTTTTCCCACTGTCTGCAGATGTAGATGGTCTCTCTTCAGTGTGAGATCCCTGCTGTGATTTCAGAGTCACAGGATCTCTGAGGAATATCCCACATGCATCACATACACATCTTTCATCTGCTGTCTGGTTTGTATGCTCTTCCTCTTTATGTGGGATATTTCTTGCACTTTGCTCACTCAGAGCTGAATCACCTATTGAATTTCTTCTATTCTTTTCTTTGATGGATTGACTCTTGCACTTTTTTCTCCACTCAGAACAGGAAGTAGTACCCTCTGCATCTCTTTCTGATATCATCTTATTCCCTTCTGGATTCTCACCGCGCTTCCAGTAATGTGTCTCTATATTACATCTGGGATCATTTTCTAGATAAAAAAAAAATAAACATTGGGTATTACTGTAGGAGGACAGTTGAATAAGTTCAGTAATACAATATCATTTGCTTTTTCATGTTAGACACCTGAAGAGAACACAGTGTGAAAGTTTTACAAGCGATGCGTTTGATTTATATTCCGCTTTTTTTTCCGCACTTCAAAGCGGATTACATTCAGATACTGTAGGTATTCCCTGGTTCTTAACCTGCTGCTCTAACCATTAGGCTACTCCTCCACTCCACCTAACATTTACCCTTAATGTTGTGTCTTGTCCTCTTGCATGTGAATGAAAGGGACAGGATGCAAAATTATTTTGTCTGTGGGGATCATGGTGGACAGTTTTCAAAGGAAATTATCCAGCTAAGACACAATTTAGATATAAATTGGTATTCTGTAAATTGCCCTCCCTATGTGAAGATTTAACCACATTGAGCAGAAACATTCCTGGAGGTGGGTTTAGATTGGGGAAAGATATTTTAAAACTTTTGTACTTTATTTTCCATTTCAAAAGTGCCCACACTTGATACAAAGTCCAAGGGAAAAAGTAGCTGCAGACTTTGCCCCAGTGTGGACACTGAAAATTTCCCTTCTTCTGCAGTGAGAGAGTCGAGATGGAGGCGTGAGCCTGGGAAGCACAAGAGGTAACCCAGCACAGGAAGGAATATTACAACTAAAGAGCGGAGGCAAAGGAGAGAGCTATAACGACACAACTGCTTGTCTATCCGAGTCAAAGCCTACTTGATCTTGATCAGTAAGACTAGACAATATGTTTCTCAATCATTCTGCCAAAATGTTTGCCAGCAACTTGCTATCTTGTTTGATCAAGGGTATTGGTCTATATGAAGAAGGTAAGGTAGCATCTCTTCCTGCGTTTAGTAGAATTGTTATCAATGCTAAGTTGGGTTTGGTGGGTAAATTCGCATTAATCAATATAGATTGGAAATTTGCCAACAAATGGGGAGAAATTGGAGAAACTACTTACCTGATAATTTCGTTTTCCTTAGTGTAGACAGATGGACTCAGGACCAATGGGTATAGTGTGCTCCTGACAGCAGATGGGAGACGGAGTCAGATTTCAATCTGACATCAGCCCCTAGTACATATACCCCTACAGGAAGTGCAGCTCTTCAGTATTCTCCTTGAAAAGCATTGTGGATATATGTGTGACTGAATGATTAACTTAATAATTTGGTTAACTTGGCTAACTTCATAACTTGGTTAAACGTTAAACTTGATTAACTTGAACTGGTTGATTGACTATAGCTGGAGACCGCCAGTGTACTCAACCGGAAAGCGTCGACACCCGGCAGGGTGGATGCCCTAGGTAAATGAAAACATGGTTTACCCTTGAATCATTTGAAAGACCATGCGTGACGGCAGCCAAGGGTGGGATGCTGAGTCCATCTGTCTACACTAAGGAAAACGAAATTATCAGGTAAGTAATTTCTCCATTTCCTAGCGTGTAGCAGATGGACTCAGGACCAATGGGATGTATAAAAGCTACTCCCGAACCGGATGGGAGGCTGCCTGTGACCCACTTAGTATTGCCCTTGCAAATGCCGTGTCCTCCCGAGCCTGAACGTCCAGTCGGTAGAATCTGGAGAAGGTATGGATGGAGGACCATGTAGCTACCCTGCAGATCTCGGCAGGTGACAGCATTCTAGTTTCTGCCCAGGATACTGCCTGGGCTCTGGTAGAATAGGCCTTGACCTGTAGAGGTGGTGGCTTGCCAGCTTCTACGTAGGCTGCCTTGATGACTTCCTTGATCCAGCTGGCGATGGTTGCCCGCGATGCCATTTCCCCTTGTCTCTTTCCGCTGTGAAGGTCGAAAAGGTGGTCCGTTTTTCGTACAAGTTCGGACATTTCCAGGTATCTGGATAGGAGTCTGCCGATGTTGAGGTGGCGTAGACTACGGGCTTCTTCCGAATTCTTCAAGCCATCCGTCGCTGGTAGCGAGATGGTCTGGTTCAGATGGAAGTGTGAGACCACTTTGAGGAGGAAGGAGGGGACCGGGCGTAGTTGGATGGACCCCGGGGTGAGCCTGAGGAACGGCTCATGGCAGGACAGTGCTTGTAGTTCCGATATGCGGCGGGCTGAACACAATGCCAGCAAAAACACCGTCTTTAAGGTTAACAGGCGGAGGGATAGGCCTTGGAGGGGTCTGAAGGCGGTTCCCGCTACAAAGTCCAAAACGAGATTGAGATTCCACAGAGGTACCGGCCACTTTAGTGGTGGGCGAATGTGTTTGACTCCTTTCAGGAAGCGTGACACGTCCAGGTGAGAGGCTATGCTGTCGCCTTCGCTCTTGGAGCTGTAGCATGACAATGCGACCACCTGAACCTTGATGGAGTTGAAGGACAGACCCTTCTGTAGTCCGTTCTGTAAGAATTCCAGGATCACGGGAACTGTAAATGAGCGTGGCTTGATGTTGTGGTCTTCACACCAGGCTTTAAATACTCTCCAGATCCTTATGTACGTTAGCAATGTGGAGAACTTGCGTGCTCGGAGGAGAGGGTCGATTACCGCCCTTGAGTATCTGCTCTTTCTCAGGCGAGCCCTCTCAATGGCCAGACCGTAAGAGAGAATTGAGCTGGGTCCTCGTGGAGGATCGGACCTTGTTGTAGCAGATCCCTGTGTGGGGGCAGGGGTAGGGGGTTCCCTGCCAGCAGTCTTCTCATGTCTGCGTACCAGGGTCTTCTTGGCCAGTCTGGATCCACCAGAAGAATTAGTCCCTTGTGTAGGTGTATCTTGTGAATGATTGTGCCCAATAGGGGCCACGGCGGGAAGGTGTATAGTAGAGTCCCCAGGTGCCAGGGCTGTACCAGGGCATCGATCCCTTGGGACTGCGGTTCCCACCTGCGGCTGAAGTATCTGGTTACTTGGGCGTTGGATTTGTTTGCCAGAAGGTCCATGTCCGGTGTCCCCCACTGATCCACTATCATCTTGAAGGCTGCGGATGACAGCCTCATTTCTCCTGGGTCTAGACTTTCCCTGCTGAGGAAGTCTGCCGTGATGTTGTCTTTCCCGGCGATGTGGACGGCAGAGATCTCCTGGAGGTTTGCTTCTGCCCACGCCATCAGGGGGTCTATTTCTAGGGACACCTGTTGGCTTCTGGTTCCCCCCTGCCGGTTGATGTAGGCCACTGTTGTGGCATTGTCCGACATTACTCTGCCCGCTTTGTTTCAAAGTCTGTGAGCGAACCGCAGGCAGGCTAGTCTGACTGCTCGCACTTCTAGGCAGTTGATGTTCCAACCTGCGTCTTCTGCGTTCCACTGCCCTTGGGCGGTTAGCTCCTCGCAGTGTGCTCCCCATCCTCGTAGACTGGCATCTGTGGTGAGTAGAGTCCAGGTTGGGGAGAATAGTCTTGATCCCCGGCTCATGTGGCTGGCCTGCAGCCACCACCGTAGCTGGGTCCAAACTCTGCCCGGGAGTGATAGACATACGGTGTAGTTGTGGAACCTTGGGCTCCACCGTGATAGGAGTGAGCGCTGTAGGGGCCTCATGTGGACTCGCGCCCATGGCACAACTTCCAGTGTGGATGCCATCAGCCCGAGGACTTGCAGGTAATCCATTGCTGTGGGACGAGGATCATTCAGCAAGGTTTCAGCCGGTTCCACAATTTTGATCTCCTTGTGGGGGTCAGGCTGACCTTGTCCTCTTTGGTGTCGAATCGGACTCCTAGGTATTCCAGCAACTGTGAGGGCTGTAGGGAACTTTTGTTTGTGTTGACTACCCATCCTAGGCTTTCCAGTAGTGTTATGACTCTGTTGGTTGCTTGGCGGCTTTCCTCCGGTGACTTTGCTCTGATCAGCCAATCGTCCAGGTAAGGGTGAACGAGGATTCCTTCCTTCCTCAGTGTTGCCGCCGCCACCACCACTATTACCTTGGTGAACGTCCGGGGTGCTGTGGCTAACCCGAAGGGTAGTGCCCGGAACTGGTAGTGACGGTTCAGGACTTTGAAGCGTAGGTAGCGCTGATGTTCCTGATGAATGGGGATGTGCAGGTAGGCCTCCGAAAGATCCAGGGATGTGAGAAACTCTCCTGGTTGTATTGCCCTTATAATGGATTGTAGGGTTTCCATGCGGAAGCAAGGGATCCTGAGGTAGCGGTTGACCGACTTGAGATCCAGGATATGCCTGAATGTTCCCTCTTTCTTGGGAACGATAAAATAAATGGAATAATTGCCAGAATTCATTTCCTGTGGAGGTACCTGGGTTATGGCCTCGAGGGCCAGTAGCCTGCACAGTGTAGCTTCCACTGCCGCCCTCTTGGACGGGTCGTGACAGGGGGAGTCCACGTACTTGTCCAGAGGTGTTCGAAGGAAATCCAGCTAGTACCCCTCCCGAATGATGCTAGGACCCACTTGTCCAAGGTTATCTCGATCCATCTGCGGTAGAATAGGGCTAGTCTGCCCCCTATGGCTTCTTCCCTTGGATGGGTCGGTTGAATCTCATTATGGGGTGCAGCTGGGGCCCATACCCGAGCTGGCTCCCCCCTCTTGTTGTGCTTGGTCCGAAAGGACTGGTTCCTGCCCGTAGGGCGGGGCGCTTGATAGTTGCTCCTGTAAGGATTGAAGCGCTGCGAACTTCTGCCCCTGGAGGACCTGGGGAAGGGTCACTGGTTTCTCTTCGTCTTATCTTCCAGCAGTAATGGCAATGGGGACTCGCCCCATTTGTCAGCCAGTTTCTCTAGTGCGCTGCCGAACAGGAGGGATCCTTTGAAGGGCATCCTTGTGAGGCGCATTTTGGAAGATGCGTCGGCCGACCAGCTTCAGAGCCAGAGTTGCCTCCTGGCAGCCACCGCAGATGACACTCCTCTGGCCGCTGTGCGCACTAGGTCAGAGGCAGCATCCGCTAGGAATGATAATGCTGGTTACATGTCTTCTCCCGGGGTGTTGTTCCTGGTTTGTGATAGGCAGGCATGTGTCACCATGGTCAGCAGGCCGCAATTTGTAGAGACATAGCGGCAATGTCAAATGACTGTTTGAGGATGGACTCCAGACGTCTGTCATGTGCATCCTTGAGCGCAGCTCCTCCCTCCACTGAGATAGTGGTGCGCAGACCATGGCATCCACTCTTGGGCATGCAAGAAGATCTTTGGTTGCTGGGTCCAGGGGTTACAGGGCTGCCAAGGCTCGTCCCCCTTTGAATGCGGACTCCGGAGCATTCCATTCCAGGTCAATCAGCTGTTGTGCTGCTTGTAACAGAGGGAAATGGCGAGAAGTCTGTCGAAGACCCTCCAGTAGGGGGTTCAGTTTAGGTTCCCCCGAAGTGCCTGGGATAGCAAGCTCCGTCAGACATTGACTGACCAGGTCCGGGAGCTTGTCCTTTGTGAAGAAGCGTCTCATGGTTCGGTGAGGCTCTGTCCCCAGGGGGAGCTCCCCCTCTTCTAGGGGTTCGGCTTCCTCCTCAAAGATGTCCGAGTCCCTATAGGTGGGGCTTCTGGGTAATGGGAGCCTGTGCCTAGGTCTTGAAGGGCCTGGGGCATGTGGGTCCTCCGGTGGAGCATGTGGCTGGTCAGCCAGAGGTTCAGTTTGTATTTGAACAAAGGCGTGAATCCCCTTGAAGAACTCCACCCATGATATCGACGCTGGATCAAAGCCGAGGGGCGCTGGTTCCTTGGGGGTCCCCGTCTTTGGGGGGGTCTCCCTGGCTAGGTCCAGGGTACCTACTGAGGAGTTAGAACTCTGCCCTGGGTGGGACTGGCCCTGAACTGGATCTCCCAGGGCCTTCTCGCACTGCGTGCACAGGGCATCAGCCTCCTCGCTTTGTGCGGTTCTGATGTGGCATGCTGGGCAGAGGCCTTGCACTTTAATTTCTGTTCCTGTGGGTGCCATGGCTGTCGGCGCGTAATCTTATGCTCTCCGGTGCGCTTAAAATGAGCGTGTAAGTTGTGCGCGCGGCTGTGCCGTAGATATGCGCGTTCAAGTTATGAGCACAAGGATTTGTGCGCGCGTAAGTCTATGCACACAAGTGCTTTGTGCGCCTGACTCGGAGATGTGTGCTCGGAGGCGAACGGCGCGGCAAGTAGGCCAAGATGGCGACGGCGAGCACGCGGGCAATATGGCGACCCCCTCGGAGAGTCTCCACGTGGGCAGACTCTTAGAATAGCCGGGACCTGGCCCTGCTAGGGCGGATCAACCCGGTGGCACTGGTCCCGGTCGGTGACCTGTGCTCCTCTCGATCCTCAGAGACCGGATTCAGGTAGAAGATTTCTACCTTACCTTGTCTTCGGCGCTTCCCGGTTTCGTCCCAGGCGGTCTCCGGCTGCGGGGGGAGAGGGCAAATACCTTCACCGCCGCGCTCGAGGGTACACCCGCTGCCTCTCAGCCGCGCCTGAAGGATCGGGGGCTAGGTCCTCGGTGCGATTCAGCCGCCGGACCGAGGCTCACCTCCGAGGGACCATGGAAATCACCTCGGGAATCTCAACTGGGGGAGGGACCCGAGGGTATCACCGCAGGAGGTTGTCTTCTTTCAATTTTGGGTTTTCTTCTTTGAATTTGATCTAACGCTTGAGAGCGTGCAGATAGTCCCTAACTGCTATGGAGACAGAAAATTTATTTTATTTATTTATTTATTTAAAAACTTTTCTATACCGTCGTTTAGTAATGTACCATCACAACGGTTTACATTTAGGCACAAATAGGTTTGGTTTCTAGGTTATCCATAGTGTGCCAATATTTACGGTTACATAGATCAATAATATAATCTAAATGACAGGTGGGATGAGGTTACCATTTATATGATTGTCAGGATAATCATATATGTGTATACTGTTTCCATTTAATATTTAATTGAGTAAATAAAATAAAATAATTCTACTTTTTTATGTATATATAGGTGACTTTCAGCTGGAAGTATTTGTTGCTGTTATTCAACGCTCTCACTGTGAAATGCTTTTTTGAATAGCCAAGTTTTTAGGCTTTTCTTGAAGAGTTTTAATTCTTTCATTAGTCTTAGTTCAAGTGGTAATGTGTTCCATAATAATGGTCCTGCCAAAGATAGTGCTCTCTCTCTAACTTGGGTCAACTTTGCTGTTTTGACTGAGGGTATGGTCAGCAGTGCTTTATTGGCTGACCTGAGATTCCCTTGAGGGACATGTAATCGTAGGGCAGTGTTTAGCCAGTCAGCATTTTCATCATTTATTAGTTTATGAATTGTGCATAGTGTTTTAAATTGCACTCTTTGTTCTATTGGGAGCCAGTGTAAATCCGCAAGTGTTTGGGTGATATGATCTCTCTTGCCTTTTCCAGTAAGTATTCTGGCAGCTGAGTTCTGTAGTATTTGCAGTGGTCTGATTGTGGTGTATGGTAATCCTAGGAAAAGTGTGTTACAGTAGTCTGTGCTAGCAAATATTAGTGCTTGTAGTACTGTACGAAAGTGTTCTTGAGTTAACAGGGGTTTTAGTCTTCTAAGTACCATTATTTATTTTATTTATTTATTTATTTAGTTTTATATACCGGCAACCGTTTGCACATCGTGCCAGTTTACAGATAACTTACAACCAAGAATATATAGGCAAAGCCTTTACAAAGGAACAGTTTGAATAGCCTTCTCTTACTTTAATTGATATGTGTTGCTTAAGGCTGAGTTCAGTGTCTATAATTACTCCTAGATTTCTAGCTTTATCAGTTAACTCTACTGTTTTATCATTTTTAAGTTTGATAGGATTCTGGATTTTTACAATGTTTTTTCGTTCGAGGTGTATGAATTCTGTTTTTTCTATGTTAATTACTAGTTCCATTTGGTTTAATAGTTGTTTAATTATGTCTAGGTATAACATTGCAAAGTTTAGTGTTTTCTCAATAGATTCCTCAACTGGTAGTATGATACCTAGTCCTGCCAGTAGGTGGCAGAGGGGGAGATTGTATGTTAAATAGAGTTGCTGAGAGTGCTGAGTCCTGGGGGACTCCTGTTTTTAGGTCGATCTTGTCTGATATTGTGTTTTTTAACTGTACCTGGTACGTTCTGTTTGAAAGATAGGATGTGAACCATTCAATTGTTTTCTTTTGTAGTCCTATTTCTTCCTGCAGGGGTATATGTACTAGGGCTGACGTCAGATTGAAATCTGATCCGTCTCTAACTGCTATCAGGAGTACACTATACCCATTGGTCCTGAGTCCATCTGCTACATGCTAGGAAAATTCTGTTTAAGATGTTTCTAGAATTCACTCCCAAAATCATCAGGTCCAGGGGTTTTATAAGTAGGAAGAGATAATTACCCTTTCCATATCTTCCATCATAATAGATACATTAAGTTTTTGAAGATCTGTATTTGCGAGTTTGGTAGTGTTAAAGAATGGTAAAACTCATCTCTATCAGTCAACGAATCAGAAAATGTGGACTAAAGATGTGCATAAACCATGCAAAAAATGTCTTGCATTTGCTGTTTGTCTGTACAGAGATTCCCTTTCTTACCCTCCATATCAAGAATATAAGTTTGCTTCCTTTTTTACACCTACTAATCAAGCTAGGAATTTACCAGCATGATTACCATATATGTACAGCATTGCCTTATAGTACAGAATGGATGCTTGCATTTTTTCTTACAATACAAGATTCATATTAAGTCTACATGTCTCTAAGTGGGGGTTTTTTTTATGTCAAAAGTACTATTTCTAAGGTGTTCTACTTCACAACAATTAGCTCTTGTGAGAGATATTTCCAAAGCATTTCAAAAATCTTTTTCTTTCTGGACATATAGGAAATTATATCGCCCCTGAGCACAACTTTGATCATTTCCTCACTCCAATTGTTGGATTTATATGTCTTCCATCGAGCAAGCAGATATTCTTTAAACTCAGGGTCTTGGAACCACACTGGATCAAGTTTCCAAGAAAATGGTGATCTATAGTGGAGGAGTAGCCTTGTGGTTAGAGCAGTAAACCACGAACCAGGGAAATCAAGGTTCAAATCCCAGTGCTGCTCCTTGTGACCTTGGGCAAGTCACTTTACCCTCAGGTATAAACTTAGATTATTTCCCTGTCCCCAGAGGACTCACAAACACAGTACCTTATTGTAATATGCTGAAAAGTGGAATACAAAAAATAAAAACTTGTAATGTAAAACCAGTGGGATTCACTCCTATATTAGCAGACAAGATGTATGCATATAAAGACTGTGATATCAGGAAATAATCTATCCTGGAAAAAGAACCGTAGACATGAGAGAAGAAGGAATATTCTCTGCTCTGCAAGCCTGGGGGACTCTGCAAGCCAGGATCCAGGGCTTGGATTGAGCTGTTTCCTGCACCCAGCCCTCCATTGGACCCTCTCCTCCTCCTCCTCCACCTCGTGGCTGTTGACCCCTCCCCCAGCTGGAAGACTGCCCTGCTTCTAACGAATGTGCTTTTAAATCTCCGTACAGGTACTTGCCTTTCTTTTCTCTGCTCTGCAAGCCAGGATCCAGGGCTTGGATTGAGCTGTTTCCTGCACCCAGCCCTCCATTGGACCCTCTCCTCCTCCTCCTCCACCTCGTGGCTGTTGACCCCTCCCCCAGCTGGAAGACTGCCCTGCTTCTAACGACTCCGCTTTTAAATCTCTGTGCTGGATGCTAAGACCCATATTGATGACATCACTTTTGAGCGACACAAAAAAGAATCATCTATAAAAATCTAACCTGGTCAAGCGTCACGCGCCGAAGGAGCGAAACAAAGGGGCCTGCCCCTTTGTTTCGCCCCTTCGTGTCGCCCCTCGCTCTCCCCGAGCAGTACCCCACAAGCACCGTACCAGTGCTAACCCAGCGCTCACCCTGCAGCAACCATCCAGCGCTCACCCTGCAACAACCATCCAGCGCTCATCCTGCAACAACCATCCAGCGCTCATCCTGCAACAACCACCCAGCGCTCATCCTGCAACAACCACCCAGCGCTCATCCTGCAACAACCATCCAGCGCTCACCCTGCAGCAACCATCCAGCGCTCACCCTGCAACAACCATCCAGCGCTCATCCTGCAACAACCATCCAGCGCTCATCCTGCAACAACCACCCAGCGCTCATCCTGCAACAACCATCCAGCGCTCATCCTGCAACAACCACCCAGCGCTCATCCTGCAACAACCACCCAGCGCTCATCCTGCAACAACCATCCAGCGCTCATCCTGCAACAACCACCCAGCGCTCATCCTGCAACAACCACCCAGCGCTCATCCTGCAACAACCATCCAGCGCTCATCCTGCAGCAACCACCCAGCGCTCATCCTGCAACAACCATCCAGCGCTCACCCTGCAGCAACCACCCAGCGCTCATCCTGCAACAACCACCCAGCGCTCATCCTGCAACAACCACCCAGCGCTCATCCTGCAACAACCATCCAGCGCTCACCCTGCAGCAACCACCCAGCGCTCATCCTGCAGCAACCACCCAGCGCTCATCCTGCAGCAACCACCCAGCGCTCATCCTGCAGCAACCATCCAGCGCTCATCCTGCAGCAACTATCCAGCGCTCACCCTGCAGCAACCACCCAGCGCTCATCCTGCAACAACCACCCAGCGCTCATCCTGCAGCAACCATCCAGCGCTCATCCTGCAACAACCATCCAGCGCTCATCCTGCAACAACCACCCAGCGCTCATCCTGCAGCAACCATCCAGCGCTCATCCTGCAACAACCATCCAGCGCTCACCCTGCAGCAACCACCCAGCGCTCATCCTGCAGCAACCACCCAGCGCTCATCCTGCAACAACCACCCAGCGCTCATCCTGCAACAACCACCCAGCGCTCATCCTGCAACAACCACCCAGCGCTCATCCTGCAACAACCACCCAGCGCTCATCCTGCAGCAACCACCCAGCGCTCATCCTGCAACAACCATCCAGCGCTCATCCTGCAGCAACCATCCAGCGCTCATCCTGCAGCAACCATCCAGCGCTCATCCTGCTAGCAACCACCCAGCTAACCATCCAAAATGTATCCAGCTCTTCCAATACCAATTTTGCAACACCACCTCCTACCTAAAAGACCATCTGCCAGACAAGCCCTTCACTACAACTTGAAAACACTCACCCCTATTCTGATTGCACCAATCACCCAGCTTTTAGGCCTCACCCTCTTTTCACTTTCACTCTTCAATGCACAATCCCTAACAAAAAAATCTCTAATTTTCAATGATTACCTCACCGACGCCAAGCCAGATATTTGCGCTGTAACCGAAACATGGCTCAAGCCCTCAGATACAGCTTTAATAAACCAACTCCCTACGCTGACCTATGACTTCTTCTCACTCCCAAGACTGAAAAAAAGAGGAGGGGGAATCCTTCTGGCTACCAAAAAAAGCCTTAACTTCTCCCAACACCCATTCAGTTCTAACACAAAACTGGAAGTCGGTCTCTTCACATCACAACATCTTCAAATCCTTCTTGTCTACGCCCCCCCAGGGCTCCTAGAATCCGATGTCTCCCCCATCCTTGAAATCACCACTACGCTCATCAACCTGGATTCTCCAGCAATCATCTTAGGAGATTTCAATCTGCACATAGACAATCCTTCACCTTCTAACAGCTGCGTAACCCTCCTCACAGCCCTGTCAGCAATGGGATTCCAACAATTAGTCAACGAACCCACACACAAAGCGGGTCACACTCTGGACTTGATTTTCATCAACAAAGGCATTACTACTACATCCAATTTGAAGAACATAAAGGTCCCATGGTCGGATCACACTCTCATCTCTACCTCTTTCGCTCTGAAAGAAACCAACTCTCCTAATATCCGCTCACCTTCATTCCAATACAGGAGGCGATGCCCCCCAGAAGACCTTCACAACCAGCTGGATTCACAGCTCCCTCTATTAGATTTCACCGACCCGAACACTGCCATTCGTTCCTGGAACAACATAACAGAAAACATAGCTAACAAGCTCTGCCCTTCAACTATAAAAAAATCTCACACCAACGCCTCCAACAGACAGCCTTGGTTCACCAATGAACTTAGAAAACTAAAACAAAGCTTAAGAAAGAAAGAAGCGACTTGGCGTAAAACCCCTTGTGACAGCACCATTTCTTCATACAAATCCACACTATATCAGTACAAAGCCCTCACCTCAAAATCAAAAAAAGATTATTTTGCATCTAAGATTCACAACCTGGTCTTTGATGCTAAAGCTCTCTTCGCTTATGTCTCCAGCCTCACTCAAACCATACCGCGAGAAATCCCCTGCGACATGGCACAGTCTAAAGCTGATGAACTCGCTCAGTTTTTCCAAAATAAAATCAACAATCTTTTAACTCAACTGCCTTCCAATACCGCTGACGCCTTTCCATTATATCAACACCCAACCTTCAAAAACTCCAGCCTAAACACTTTTGAGCCCGTCTCTTCCACTGAGATACATGCCATCTTGAGAAGAATGAAACCTTCGTCTCACCCCGCAGACCACATCCCTACCAAACTACTTCTATCCATTCCAGACACAATAGCCACATCATTGACAAACATCATTAACTGCTCTCTAGCCCAAGGATCCTTCCCAGATGATCTCAAAATGGCTTCAATCTCACCACTCCTAAAGAAACCCAACCTTGATCCGAAGGACCCTAACAACTTCCGCCCCATAGCTAACCTTCCATTCATCGCCAAGATCATGGAAAGACTAGTCAACTCTCAACTTTCAAACTACATCGAAGACAACAATCTTCTCTTCGCCCCACAACACGGATTCCGAAAAAATCGAGGCACAGAATCCCTCCTTATCTCTTTGACAGACCATATCCTACTGGGCCTTGACAAAGGAAATTCATACCTATTGATCTTGCTGGACCTGTCCGCAGCGTTCGACACGGTCAACCACGCTATCCTCCTTAACCAGTTGTCATCCATAGGAATCAGCGGCACCGTCCTTTCCTGGTTTAAAACCTTTCTCAACAATAGAGGTTACAAAGTTAAACTCCAAAACAAGGAATCCTCAAGATTCAACTCTGCCATAGGAGTCCCACAAGGTTCGTCTTTATCTCCGACTCTATTCAATATTTACCTTCTTCCTCTCTGCCAACTTCTCACCGACCTCAATCTAAAGTTTTTCCTATACGCAGATGATATTCAAATCATCATCCCTATCAAAGACACATACTCTAATACTCTTGACTACTGGGAATCATGCCACAAAAAAATCAAACAACTACTCAACAGCCTACACCTCATCTTAAATTCCTCTAAGACTGAAATCCTACTCATCTCTCCTGAGAACAACACCTCCAACAGTTCTCTTCCTACCAATCTGCCTACCACACAAGCTAGAGACCTAGGAGTAATAATAGACAACCGGCTAAACTTCAAGGCACACATCAACAAAACAACCAAAGACTGCTTCTATAAACTTCAGGTCCTGAAAAGGATAAGACCTCTTTTCCACGCTCAAGACTTCAGAACGATCATCCAAGCAGTCATTTTTTCGAAACTAGACTATTGCAATTCCCTATTGCTAGGTCTACCATCATCATACTCCAAACCCCTACAGATGGTTCAAAATTCAGCAGCCCGAATCTTGACAGGCGCAAGGAAAAGAGACCACATATCCCCCGTCCTGAAAGAGCTTCACTGGTTACCAGTCTACTTCCGCATCATGTACAAAGCCATAACCATCACCTACAAAACTATACATCAACTTACCACTCTCGATCTTCAATTCCCTCTCCAAACACATAATTCTACCAGACCTACTAGAGATGCTTATAGAGGCTCCCTCCAAGTTCCCCCAGCGAAAACGACCAGACACATCACCATAAGAGATCGCGCCACCTCCACAGCTGGCCCTCTTTTGTGGAATTCCATTCCTACAGACCTCAGACAGGAGCCCTGCCTCCCAACTTTTAGGAAAAAACTTAAGACTTGGTTATTCAAACAAGCATTTCCGGACACAACCCAATGACACATTCCAATGACTCCTAAAACACCACTCCTCTTGTATATAACATTTATTCTGTATACTATATTTAAATTGTATATTGTTTAACCATCTCTTTTCTCTCCTCTCTTCTTCCTTCTCCAAGTTCGGCTACCCTTGTTAAATGTAACTGTACTTTCGGACACCACAGTTCTAGTTTTTGTTTATAATGCACTCCTGTTCGATGTAAACCAGCAAGATATGTTTTCATGATTGCCGGTATATAAAAACTCTAAATAAATAAAAAAATAAAAATAAATAAATAAATAAATATCATCTGGGTGTAACCTTCTTCACATATCGACCAAGTTTAATAACACTGGGAGACGCTATAAATGCGTCGGCCAAGACCCTCACCATAAAATGACACAAATGGAGGCTGCAGCTTTATTGTAAACATTAACAACCTGTTCCAGTACTTGAGCCACGTGGTTACCCTCGATGTCCACCAAGCTGGGCAACCTTCATGTGCAAGCCCACACCGTGTTTCCAAGCAAGGCGGCCACCTGAACTGTCCTACAGGTGGCCCGCTGGTTCGATAACCAGCCACAAACTATGAAGCTGCAACATGCAATAACACAAGTACAATAACGAGAATAATCAACTAACATGAACCAACTATCAAATGACAATAACAAAACGCAATGATCATTAACTAAGAGAATTTCAAATCCTCCCTCTGGGGTAGATTTTTTTTTTTTTTAAATATAAAGTTTTATTGACAGCAAAGTAAAACAATACAACATGATAGTAACCAGACAGTCAATAAGCATTTCAAACTATATACCCCCAGAATTCCACTCCCCCGCTAGGACGAGTACAGTAGTATCAGAGGTACAAGAACATAAAACCACAACATTATGGTATGTGGGAAAATGTGTAATACAGATATGATTTCACAAAGCATAGCAGGATAGTATGCCAAGAGTATCACAGTCCAAATAAACTCAATCAAAGACCACCCGGAAGCCTCGTAGTTTCGTCAGCGGGCTCCAATGAGGCAGGAGTGCCTCAAGTACGTCCGGCAGAGTCCCGAGCATTTAACCATGTGATAAAAGGTTCCCAGGTACGACTATGGGCTGGCAGACGATCATGACGGAGGGCAGTGAGATGTGCCATCCGGTAGCACAAGTGCAACCTATGAATCACAGCAGGTAGACGGAAGACATGGTAGTTTCCACGCTTTAGCAATTTCACAACGGGCAGCAATATAGACCTGGGTTACGAAAGATTGCATAGGTTTAGAGAGAGCCTCATTGGGTATAAGGAGCAAGACCTGAGCGGGATACAATGGGAGAGCAAGACCAGTAACATCTTGTAGCCAGGTTTGCAAAGCATTCCAGAAAGGCTGTGCCAGAGGACACGTCCACCAAATGTGGAAGAACGTGCCCACCTGCCCACACCCCCTCCAACACTGTGCTGAAACATGGGGATACATAGCATGCAAGCGCACTGGGGTCAGATGCCACCTATATAATAACTTATAACAATGTTCTTGAATGGCAGAGGAGACAGAGCTTTTAGCAGTTTGCTGAAAAACAATATCCCAGGTGTCCTCCGTGAGTTCCTCCCCCAGATCAGTAGCCCAAGCCCGCAAGTGAGAGAAGGCATAAGGGGCAGGCGCACTCAGCATAGAGTATAGTTTGGAGATAACTCCAGTCAGCTTATTAGCGTACGCACAATAGGTTTCAAATAAAGAAACAGTAGGCTGTATCGCCTGAATAGCAGACAACCCATACAGAAAATGTCGTATTTGAGCCAAGCCTAAGAAATCCTGGGGACACCCACCCAGCTGGTCTTGGAAATCCCCAGAGGACATTAAGGAACCCTCCTTCCAAAAATGACCTACAGTAAATAAGCCTTTAGGGGCCCAAGTGGAAGAGAGCCGGGAAGTGTAGCCAGCTGGGAAACCAGTATTATGAAAAAGAAAAGAGGATTGGTGATATGGAAAGGAACCCACAATAGTGCCCTTTCATTGAAACCAATTAGTAAATGTGTTTTGTAAAGCCATGGGCATAAAATCAAGAAGTCTCCAAGTGGATTTAGGTTGCCAAAATAAAGCTTGTAGTGGCATCTCCCCAATCATTGCATTTTCTAAACGCACCCATTGCTTCAGGTCATTAGTATAGTATGTTGCAACAACCGCCCTCATGTGGGCTGCACCATGATACCATTGGAGATTAGGAACTCCTCTACCCCCATGTTGACAACGTTGATATAAAACAGCCCGCGACACCCTAGGGGGCCTCCTATTCCAAATATAGTCAAAAAACTTCTTTTGCCATACCTTAAGGATCACTTTAGGAACTAAAAATGGGCAAAGTAGAGAACAAATATAATAAGCGTGGTAGAACATTCATTTTCAAAATCGCTATACGTCCCATCCACGAAAAGAACTCCCTACCCCAATTGTGGAGATCCCAATCAATTTTCTTCCATAACGGAGTATAGTTATAATTAAAGAGTTCCGACAACTTAGCTCCTATCTGAACTCCCAAATATTTAATGGATTGTTTTGCCCACCTAAAGGGAAATGATCCAGATATGCGTTCCACTTCCAAAGCTGGCAGGGTAAGGTTAAGCAGCTCTGACTTATCATGATTGACCCTGAAGCCAGCCACTTTGTGGAAGGCTTCCAACTCCTCCACGACCGCTAATAAAGAAGCATAGGGATTAGTCAGGTGAAAAGGACATCGTCCGCAAAGAGGGACATTTTGCAGTGAATACCTTCTAATTGCACCCCAGTTATTGCAGTTGAATGCCTCACCTTAGTAGTCAAGGGCTCCAAAAAGAGTGCAAATAGCATAGGTGAAAGGGGGCAACCCTGCCTCGTGCCCCTCTGAATATCAAAACAAGAACTGTAGCCTCCATTCACCTTCACCCGAGCCCGAGGTTTATCATATAGTGCGCGCACCCATTGTTGGAAAAAGGGGCCAAATCCCAATTTCTGCAGGACATGAAAAAGAAAAGGCCAGTGAACAAGGTCAACGGCCTTTTCAGCATCAATAGCCAATAAGACCGCCGGAATTTGTTTGCTCTGCACCCAGTCAACAATATCAATAACCTTCCGAATATTATCACTAGCCATCCTAGAAGGGACAAAGCCGACCTGATCATTATGAATCAGGCCCGGCAATACGGCCTTGAGGCGTTCGGCTAAGATGCGAGCCAGCAGCTTTTAAATCAATATTTATCAAAGATATGGGTCGGTAAGAACCACACAATTCGGGGTCCCTACCCGGTTTAGCTAAAACAGTAATTCCAGCAACATTAGCATTACAAGCCAGTCCTATGGGACCTCGCAAAGAGTTAAACATATCAGTCAAGGGCCCAACTAACGGTGCTAGTTTTTTGTAATAGACCCCCTGTGAAGCCATCTAGACCCGGAGCCTTTCCAGCCTTCAGCAATTTGATAGCATAGTGAACTTCCATGACTGTTATGGGAGCCTCCAACCTGATTCGTTGCTCAGGCGTCAGAGTGGGCAGGTCAACCTGCGCCAGATAAGCCTCAATGTCCCCTTCCCGTATGGTTGAGTCTACCCCATATAAAGCAGCGTAAAACTCCGCAAAACACTGGCGTATGGCATCTGAAGACGTACTGGCATCCCCTCCCGCACTCCTAATCTGAGTTACATTGTTTTGGGCCAATACTTTCTTAAGACGACGAGCCAATAGGCGCCCCGCCTTATCACCCTCTTCAAAAAACTGTTGTTTTATTTATTTTATTTATTTATTTAAAATTTTTATATACTGGCATTCATGATACAATCACATCATGCCGGTTTACATAGAACAGGGGTGTACAAAGAACAAATGAGTAACCTATTAGTGAGGAGGAAGCAGTTACAAATAACAAGGTACTAGAACTGGGAGTAGAGAAGAAAGGGAGAGGATAACATTAGATAAAGATATTTACATTAAATTAACATTTTTACAATGGGAGGTAGTTCAACAGGCTGCAAGGGTTAATCAGTGTCCGGGAATGCTTTTTTGAACAGCCAGGTCTTAAGTCTTTTCCTGAAGATTGGGAGGCTGGGTTCTTGTCTGAGGTCTGGTGGGATGGAGTTCCATAAAAGGGGGCCGGCTGTTGAGAAGGCCCGATCTCTTAGAGTGATGTGTTTAGTAGTTTTGGCTGGGGGTACTTGGAGGGATCCTCTGAGTGCGTCTCTGGTTGGTCTGGAGGAGTTATACTTTTGGAAAGGGATTTGTAAGTCGAGTGGGGAGTGTTGATGAATGGTTTTATGTATTATGGAAAGAGATTTGTAGAGGATTCTAAAATGAATCGGCAATCAATGGAGATCTTTTAGGATTGGAGTAATATGGTCCTTCCTCCTGGAATTTGTCAGTAATCTTGCCGTAGCGTTTTGTAACATCTGTAGGGGTTTAGTGTAGGAGGAGGGTAGGCCCAGAAGGATAGAGTTACAGTAGTCGATCTTAGAGAAAATGACAGCTTGAAGGATGGTTCTGAAATCTTGAGTGTGGAAGAGTGGTCTAATTCTTTTCAGAACTTGAAGTTTATAGAAACAATCTTTGATGGTTCTGTTGATGGAAGCTTTAAGGTTCATCCGGTTGTCTATTAACACTCCTAGATCTTTCACATGTGTAGTAGTGGGGGTGGTTGGAAGATTAGAGATGGAGTTGTTGTTATCTGAGGAGATGAATAGTAGTTCTGTTTTACAGGAGTTTAGTACTAGGTTTAGGTTAGATAGGAGGCGTTTAATTTCGAAGAGACAGTTTTCCCAGTGATTCAGTGTTTTTGTGTAAGACTCTTTAATGGGTATCACGATTTGGATGTCGTCAGCGTAAAGGAAATGTTTGAGGTTGAGGTTGGAGAGGAGTTGGCAGATTGGTAAGAGGTAGATGTTAAAGAGGGTAGGTGACAGGGAGGAGCCCTGAGGGACTCCTATGGGAGCGTCCATTCTTGAAGATTCTTTGTCCTGTATCTTAACCTTGAAGCCTCTGTTGGAAAGAAAAGATTTAAACCATGAGAGTGCGGTGTTTGAGATGCCTATAGAAGCCAGAATGGAAATGAGAGTGTAATGGTTGACCGTATCAAAGGCAGCTGATAGGTCTAGTAGAATCAGGAGGAAGGATTGGCCTTTGTCAAGGCCCATTAAGATGAAATCAGACATAGAGATGAGGAGGGACTCTGTGCTCAATGATTTGCGAAATCCGTATTGTGATGGGAATAGGATTTTATTTTCTTCAATGTAGTCGGAGAGTTGAGTGTTGACAACTTTTTCTAGAATCTTGGCTATAAATGGGAGATTGGCGATGGGTCGGAAGTTGTTAGGGTCTTTGGGGTCCAAGTTGGGTTTTTTAAGTAGAGGTTTGATGGAGGCCAATTTGAGGTCGTCAGGATATAGACCTTGGGTGAGTGAGCAATTTATGATGTCCGTTAAAGATTTTGCGATGGAGTCAGGGATAGCCAGGAGCAGTTTGGTGGGGATGGTATCCAAAGGATGGGAGGAAGGTTTCATTCTTCTTAAAAGAGTTTGTAACTCTAAGATAGAGATGGGTTCAAGTGTTTCCAGACCATTGTTATTGATGGATGACTGTTGAAGAGACTGGTACAAAGTGGGTTTGGTGGGGATTGTGGGCAGTTGTATTAAAAGGCTGTTGACTTTATTGTGAAAGTGAAGAGCAAGTTCTTCAGCTTTGGGTTGTGCTAGGTTGTTTGGAATCTCCTGTGGGTTGATTTTGGTGAGATTGGAGACATAGGCGAAGAGGGCTTTTGCGTCGAAGATTAAGTGATGTATCTTGGATGCATAGTAGTCCCTTTTGCATTTAGAGGTAGTAGACTTGTACTGGTGGAGTGAGGCTTTGTAGATGGATCGTGAATGGGTGCTAGGAGATTTGCGCCAGTCACTCTCTTTCTGTCTTAGACTTTGCTTTAGCTTTCTTAGTTCTTCTGTAAACCATGGTTGCCTTTTGGATGCGTTTGGCAATGGTTTTTTGGTTGCTAGTGGGCATAGCTTGTTAGCTATGGAATCAGTGATGGCGTTCCAAGAGCGGAGAGCTGTGTTCGGATTTGAAAGATCGATGGATGGTAGTTGGGAGGCTAGGTGTGAGCTAAGGTCCTCTGTAGAACAGGATCTTCTGTAAGGGAAGGATGGTAAGGGCCCCTTGGGGGTGGAGGATTTTTTCAATGAGAATGAAGTTGAGATAAGTGAGTGATCAGACCAGGGGACCTTCTTGCTCTTGAGGCGCGAAGAGTGTTTGATGCTTGAATTAATAAAGATAAGATCCAGCGTGTGTCCCGCTTTGTGTGTGGGTTTGTTAACTATCTGTTTAAAACCCAGGGCTGAGAGGGCTGTGAGAAAGGATTCGCAACTGGGTGAGAGGGTGGGATTGTCCACATGCAGATTAAAATCTCCTAGGATGATTGCTGGAGCGTCCAGTTTGATTAGGGTTGTGATTATTTCTACTAGGGGGGAGGGGTCCGTCTCAAGGAAGCCTGGAGGTGCGTAGACAAGTAGTATTTGTAATTGTTCCGAGGTGAAGAAACCAATTTCTAGTTTAGACTTTGAGGTGAATGGGTGTAGGGTGAGCCTGAGGTCTTTTTTAGATGCAAGTAAGAGTCCTCCTCCTCTTTTTTTCAGACGGGGGATGGAGAAGATGTCATAGTTTGAGGTGGGAAGTTGGTTTATGATTGCTGTGTCCGTGGGTTTGAGCCATGTTTCCGTTATGGCACATATATCAGGTTTGATGTCGAGGAGATAGTCGTTAAGGATTAGAGATTTCTTGGATAAAGATTGAGCATTGAATAATGACAGTGAGAATAGGGTGAGGCCTAAGAGTTGGGTGATAGGTGTTATCAAACTTGGGGTGAGTGATTTAAGGTTACGATGTAGGATCTGTCGTTTAGATTGTTTTGAAGACGGTAAGAATGGTATGTTAGATTTATCTATAGATGAAAGGTTATGTTGTAGTATAGGTATTGGGAAGGTAGGAGCCATTTTAGCAGGTTGTTCTTGTGTTGTGATGGTGCTGCGTTAGTGCTGACGGAGGACCGGAGGTAGAGGGCAAACGTTGTGTGCTATGGTACGTTGGAGCTGTGGCTGGTAGTAAGGTCCTCCGGGGCTGCACGAAGGGGCGCACAAAGGGGCAGGCCCCTTTGTCGCGCTCCTTAGGCGCGCGACGCACGGCGCCTGAGAGTAGCGGGATTTAAATCCCCGCTGTCCGCTTGCTGATTGGCTGCTGGAGGTGGCCTCGCTCTGGGCGGGCTATGGCGATGCGGCAGGCCGAGCTGGCAGGCTCGCGCTGAAGAGGAGCAGCGGCGAAA
Source organism: Rhinatrema bivittatum (assembly GCF_901001135.1). Lineage (NCBI taxonomy): Eukaryota > Metazoa > Chordata > Amphibia > Gymnophiona > Rhinatrematidae > Rhinatrema > Rhinatrema bivittatum. The sequence goes on along the minus strand of NC_042616.1, from coordinate 37,304,900 downwards.
ACGGAGCTCGCAGGCGGCGCTGAGACGGCTTGGGGTAAGTGAATATTTAGAGCCTTACCCCGGCAGGTCGAGGCGCCGATTGCGCAGGCTTTCCCGTCTGGAGCGGCAAGGAAGAAGAGATGGCGCCTGAGAGGAGCGGGATTTAAATCCCCGCTGTCCGCTTGCTGATTGGCTGCTGGAGGTGGCCTCGCTCTGGGCGGGCTATGGCGATGCGGCAGGCCGAGCTGGCAGGCTCGCGCTGAAGAGGAGCAGCGGTGAAAACGGAGCTCGCAGGCGGCGCTGAGACGGCTTGGGGTAAGTGAATATTTAGAGCCTTACCCCGGCAGGTCGAGGCGCCGATTGCGCAGGCTTTCCCGTCTGGAGCGGCAAGGAAGAAGAGATGGCGCCTGAGAGGAGCGGGATTTAAATCCCCGCTGTCCGCTTGCTGATTGGCTGCTGGAGGTGGCCTCGCTCTGGGCGGGCTATGGCGACGCGGCAGGCCGAGCTGGCAGGCTCGCGCTGAAGAGGAGCAGCGGCGAAAACGGAGCTCGCAGGCGGCGCTGAGACGGCTTGGGGTAAGTGAATATTTAGAGCCTTACCCCGGCAGGTCGTTAGTGCTGACGGAGGACCGGAGGTAGAGGGCAAACGTTGTGTGCTATGGTACGTTGGAGCTGTGGCTGGTAGTAAGGTCCTCTGGGGCTGCACGAAGGGGCGCACAAAGGGGCAGGCCCCTTTGTCGCGCTCCTTAGGCGCGCGACGCACGGCGCCTGAGAGTAGCGGGATTTAAATCCCCGCTGTCCGCTTGCTGATTGGCTGCTGGAGGTGGCCTCGCTCTGGGCGGGCTATGGCGATGCGGCAGGCCGAGCTGGCAGGCCTCGCGCTGAAGAGGAGCAGCGGCGAAAACGGAGCTCGCAGGCGGCGCTGAGACGGCTTGGGGTAAGTGAATATTTAGAGCCTTACCCCGGCAGGTCGAGGCGCCGATTGCGCAGGCTTTCCCGTCTGGAGCGGCAAGGAAGAAGAGATGGCGCCTGAGAGGAGCGGGATTTAAATCCCCCGCTGTCCGCTTGCTGATTGGCTGCTGGAGGTGGCCTCGCTCTGGGCGGGCTATGGCGATGCGGCAGGCCGAGCTGGCAGGCTCGCGCTGAAGAGGAGCAGCGGTGAAAACGGAGCTCGCAGGCGGCGCTGAGACGGCTTGGGGTAAGTGAATATTTAGAGCCTTACCCCGGCAGGTCGAGGCGCCGATTGCGCAGGCTTTCCCGTCTGGAGCGGCAAGGAAGAAGAGATGGCGCCTGAGAGGAGCGGGATTTAAATCCCCGCTGTCCGCTTGCTGATTGGCTGCTGGAGGTGGCCTCGCTCTGGGCGGGCTATGGCGACGCGGCAGGCCGAGCTGGCAGGCTCGCGCTGAAGAGGAGCAGCGGCGAAAACGGAGCTCGCAGGCGGCGCTGAGACGGCTTGGGGTAAGTGAATATTTAGAGCCTTACCCCGGCAGGTCGAGGCGCCGATTGCGCAGGCTTTCCCGTCTGGAGTGGCAAGGAAGAAGAGATGGCGCCTGAGAGGAGCGGGATTTAAATCCCCGCTGTCCGCTTGCTGATTGGCTGCTGGAGGTGGCCTCGCTCTGGGCGGGCTATGGCGATGCGGCAGGCCGAGCTGGCAGGCTCGCGCTGAAGAGGAGCAGCGGCGAAAACGGAGCTCGCAGGCGGCGCTGAGACGGCTTGGGGTAAGTGAATATTTAGAGCCTTACCCCGGCAGGTCGAGGCGCCGATTGCGCAGGCTTTCCCGTCTGGAGCGGCAAGGAAGAAGAGATGGCGCCTGAGAGGAGCGGGATTTAAATCCCCGCTGTCCGCTTGCTGATTGGCTGCTGGAGGTGGCCTCGCTCTGGGCGGGCTATGGCGATGCGGCAGGCCGAGCTGGCAGGCTCGCGCTGAAGAGGAGCAGCGGCGAAAACGGAGCTCGCAGGCGGCGCTGAGACGGCTTGGGGTAAGTGAATATTTGGTAATTTCCATAGCTAATGCTATAGCCTCAGCATCCAGAGCACTCAATTCTGCCCGTGCCTTATCTAGCTGATGATATATCTTAGGACACTGAGTGGCTTGGTGTTGCAACGACAAGCGTGTGATAGTAGCATGCAAGGAAGCCCGCTGTTCTCCTTTCTTTTTCTTACAGTAAGAGGCTTGCGAGATAAGGAGCCCCCTAGCAACAGCCTTAGAGCATTCCCAAACCACGGTGGGTGTACTTTCACTGGAGGTATTTAACTTAAAGTAGGACTGTAAGCTATCTGCTAAATTAGATAAGAACCCCTTATCCTTCAATAACGACTCATTCAGTCTCCAAAATCTTTGCCCCTGAGAAGGGGTGGGCGCACTGAGCGCAAGTGTGATTGGCGAGTGATCTGTCCATGTAATTGGATCTATCCCAGCTTCAGTCACTCTATTCAGCACATGAGCGTCCACTAAAAAGAAATGGAACAGAAACTGGTGCTCCAGATATTTATTGCTACAAGAGCAGAGATAGCTCTTCATTGGAAGCGGGAACGGGCACCGACCCTGGCGGCTATTCAGCATCGCTTACACTCTTATTACAGGCTATATCAACTTACGGCACTCCATCAAGATAGGATCGTGGACTTCAATAAGGTCTGGTGTCCTTATATTGACTGGTTGCAAGCACAGGCCTCTTGCACACCATCACCTACGAAGGCTTCTTGAGGTTTCCTAACAACTCTTTGTTCTAGGCTATATATTTTGGTTTATCTGGGTGGGTTCTTCTCTGATTCGTGGGCACTATATGATATGCTGATACATTGGTGTCTGGAGTTAGGACCTCAATCTCATAATGTACATGATTGGTCTGGTCCTGGGGGGGAGGGTGGGGGGCGGAGTGGGAGGAGGTGGGGTGTGGAGGGGGGATTTTCTAACCAGTTATTAAAATGGTATCAGTGGCAGGTTGTACTGCTCATATGTTATTTCTGTTCTGTTCACATTGTATTGGGTGAGTTGTGTTGAACTCATTTATTACCCATAGCTGTACATGTTGTGATGTTTTGCTTGATGTCCTGATTACCAATAAAAACTGTTTACAACAAAAAAAAAGAAATCAATCCTAGAATATGAGTGATGGACCTGGGAATAATATGAGTATGATCGTGAGTGAGGGTATCTCTTACGCCAGACATCGTGAAGGTCCCACTTCTCAATCAGGGAGTGCAGAGAGGAGCGTGCTATTCTGGAGGCAGAGGAAATCTGGGCAGAATTATCCAGTGGGGGATTGATGGTAAGATTAAAGTCCCCCCCCCTATTATCAGTAGGCCAGCTGCATGTTGTAACAATAAATCATCTAGGGCCTTAAAAAAAAGACCCTGGCCCGTATTTGGGGCATAAATAGATAGCAAAGCCCACACTTCCCCACCCACGCGCAGCTTAAGGAGCACATACCGCCCTTGGGGATCAGCCACAAATGAAAGAACCTCATGTTGAAAATCTTTGGCCAAGAGTATACCCACCCCTGCATACCGGGAATCCTTTGTGCTGGCTGCCATAAACTTATGAGGGAATTGTCGATAAGCAATAAGGCGCTCATATCGTTTACGGAGATGGGTTTCCTGGAGGAACCCGAGAGAGGCCCCGCTAGCCACTAACTCCCGCTCCAGGAGTGATCGTTTCTGCGGGTGATTGAGACCCTTGACATTTAGAGAAATCATACATAATATACCTGCCATTCTCCTAGCTATAAAGATTCATTGAACAAAATGTCCCACAATTCCCCAATACGAAAAGAGTGTAACCTGAGATACCTGAAAAAAACAAACACCCCAATAGTGGAAACATCCCCATCCCCCCCTCCCCCGCCCCCTCCCCCTTCCCCCCATCCAACCATCAAACGGGATGGGCAACACCATAAGTGGGGGGAGCCCCCTACCCACGAGAACAGACACCAAGCAATGCCTCCCCCCAAATCAGTACAACAGATAGCATGAAGTAGAAAATAAACCTGCAAACATGCAAACCACACAAAGTCCAGAAGATTATCTTGACTTCCAAGTCTCCAAAATAGGTAAAAATACCACGGAAGTGGTGATGGTAGACAATACTGCCTACATATCATCCAGATCACAGAAAAGGCTATTGGCTCAATAGTTAATCAGCCTTGGTTAGAGAGAGCCTCCTCAATCGCCTGCCCCCCTTGCCCACTCTACGCCAGCGCGGAGTGTCTGCCAGGCGTTGGGACTTAGGGGGTGGTTGCGCTAGGCGAATATTGGGATGAAAGCCCGCTTTTTCCAGCGCAGCCACAGCTTCGCTCTGTGTCTTGACACGAAGGTTGGCTCCCTTGGCAGTAAATTGTAATCCAAAAGGAAAGGTCCAACGGTATCGAATATTCTCCTTTCTGAGAAAGGCAGTAACATCTCTCAACTCGAACCTTTTCCGGAGTGTGGAGGAGGCTAGGTCTTGGAATACAGAAATAGAGTGTCCCTCCCACATCCACACATTTTGCTTCCTTGCGGCATCCAGTACAGCGGTCTTCTGAAGGAAACTATGGAAGCAGAGCACTATATCTCTAGGTTGAGCCTCAGATCTAGAGCCCAGGGCCCTGTGCGCTCTTTCAAGCCTGATGTCCACATTACCAGCAGTAGAGTTTTCTTTAGAGGGAGAGCCACTCGATAAAAGAAAGTGGCAGATCCGCACTGCCACCTCAGAGGCATTTAGGTAGGAGGGAGCCTCCGGTACCCCACGTATGCGAATATTACACCGCCTGGTGCGGTTTTCTAAATCTTCAAGCTTGTCTTCCATCCCAGAGATTGTGCTCTCCGTGTGATCCTGTTTTTGTTGCAACGTGCGCAGGGCCTCGGCATGAGTTTCTGTCCTCAGATCCACTTCATCAACCCGCCGCCCCAGTGCCGCAAAATCCTCCCGCAATTCAGAAATGGAGGCTAGTAGGTCTTTCTTATGCGATTTCAAATCGGAGCAGAATTCCACGAACCAGCCCCGAATTTCGTCACGGAGCTGGGAGATAAGTGCCGGGGGCTCAATTTCCGCGCGATCCGCACTACTGCAGGCGCCGCCAAAATTTACCTCTGTGCTCTCTATCACGGCCTGATCAGGCCCAGCCTCATGGACGTCAGCTACCTCCGCCGGCAGTTTAGAAAAAGAAAACTGCTTGAGATCCATGGGTTTTCGTTTTGCAGCCATCCTAATGCAGTTAGCCAGTTGTTGGCGTAGAGGCTGTCAAATTTGTCGCCGTGCAGGTTTATTTTCCAGCGATAAATCTGACCTGGGAGGGAGAGCCCGGAACTACACGTCCATCCTCGTGGAAAGCGGAACAGCGCCCCCCCCCCCCCTCTGGGGTAGATTTTATAAATGTACGCGAGGGCGTACTTTTGTTTGTGCACCAGGCGCGAACAAAAGTACGCTGGATTTTATAAGATACACGCGTAGCCGCGCGTATCTTATAAAATCCGGGGTCGGCGCGCGCAAAGGGGTGCACATTTGTGCACCCCTTTGCGCGCGCTGAGCCCAGCGCGCGCTGCCTGTTCCCTCCGCCTCTCCTCACCATCCCCTCCCTTCCCCTACCTAACCCACCCCCCCCCCCCCCGGCCCTATCTAAACCCCCCCCACCTTTGTTGGCAGATTTACACCTGCGGAAAGCAGGCGTAAATCTGCGCGCGCCATCACCCAACCCGGGGGCTGGTCCGGAGGCCTCGACCACGCCCCCGGGCCTGCACCACGCCCACCCCCAAAACGCCGCGTCACTCTCAGCACACCCCCCGACACGCCCCTCCATGCAAGCCCTGAGACTTACGCGAGTCCCGGGGCTTGCGCGCGCAGGGGGGGGGTTTGGGGTAGGTTTTCGGGGGGTACGCGCGTACCCCTTTGAAAATCTATCCCTCTGTTTTTTTTACTTTTTTTTTTTTTTTTTTAAATAGTTGCACAAAATTGAGAAGTTGAGTGGCAAAAGGACGTATGCAGATTTCAAAGGCTCATGACGACATCATTGCCCTGCAACTGTTCACTCTCCCATGCACTGTCACTTGGTCACTGGACCTGAGGAGGAGGGGAGAATGGGAATACACTGAGGTGAGGGGAAAGGGATGAGTCTGTGTCCCTGTGTTAAAGGAGGGCTACCAGGCACGTATCCTCGAATTAACACTGGGAGGCATTAGCCCATTCCCTCCCAAGACCCTCAGCAAAAAAAAAATAACACAACTGGAGGCCTCAAATGGATGTATAAGGCTGCGGCTTTATTGTAAACATTAACAACCAGTTCCGGTACTCGAGCCACTTGGTTACCCATGACGCCAGCCGTGTCAACACCACCTCACCGTCTGCCAAGCAAGATGACCATCATGTCCAACCCCCTGCTGTGGTTTCAAGCAAGGGAGGTAGCCTGCTGGCTCGAGCACTCACTACCAGCATGAGGTAGTGACTCACTTCCCTCATGCCTCCATACCCTTGCTGCGACCTTAATAAACTTAGAAAATACTCTCTAAAGCAGCGGTTCTCAACCGGTGTGTCGCGGCACACTAGTGTGTCGCGAAGCAGCGGCAGGTGTGTCGCGCACCCGGTTCTCTTCACCCACCCCCCCCTTTCATCTCAGCGAGACAAATACTGCTGCCGTTCCTGCCCGGGCTATCAGCACCTTCAAGCCCCGACGGGAACGACAGCAGTGTTTTTGTGGAAACCGGCAACAGGAACGTGACCTTTTCTTCTTCCCGCCCCTGTGGCCCGGAAGAGGAAGTGATGTCTACCGGGCACGCGGGAAGAAGAAAAGGCCATGCCTGCATGCTGCTTCTGCAGAAGGAGCACGGCGCCTGTCCTTCATCCCTGCCGCAAGTGTGAAAACAAACGTTCACTAGTAATATTAAATACGATCCAATCTGATATATGTATTAACTGTGGATGACTTCCACTGTCCAGTCCTTTGAATTGTATCTGTATGCAGACCTGCTTGAGCCACGCTGGACAGAACCCCGTGGGAACTAGCGCTGCGTCACCGTGATTCGCTCAAACTTACAAGCAGCGTAGAATGATCCGAGCTTTGACGCCAGCCCATTACCATGCGCTAATTCTAATGAGAACTTTGAAACGCATCGGGTGAACTAAAAGACAGCGCTATAATTGTGTGAATTAAGTGACAGCACTACAATTCTAGTCTTTTCCTGTGGATTTGAAGATTTGTCTGCAAGCTCATCTCCAGGCTTTCTGTCTGAAGCCTCAGGTTAAGTGTCAGCTTATTAACTTTGTTCGCTTCACCTCTAGCAAGGAGATTTTTATTTGCAAAAACAATATTGCCAAAAATATAAACCTGGGATTCATGGTCACTGAACTAATCCCGGGCCGATGATTACAAATACATAGGCTCTCTCTCCAGTCGTAAGACATAAGACACCACATTCAGTGGTGCAGTCCGTGTCTAATTATATGAGACCATTTTAAGTAAAGCGATTATACCCCAGAATATTCGCACCGCACTGTCATTCAGGGTGAAATTTTGATTTGTGTCGAGAATAGTATCTGCACAGCTCAACATGGGACCGTACTGCGCAGGGTGCCCCTAGCCTATGACATTTATTATTCTCAAAAATACCCTTGCCCGATTTCACAATATTCCTAGGGACCTTCCTGACAGGGCCAATTACCTCGCTCCCTTTTTATTCCTCTTTTTGCCGCTCCTCCTTCTCCTCCCCTCCATGATTCTGAAAAGATCAATATAAGTACGCTTTCTGATCTTCTTATGAAGTGCTCTGGGTACACTCTCCCACAACTGTGTTAGGGTAATCAATGCCAGGGGACTCCCGGATGCCTGAATCTTATCCTCATCTGGCCTACTCAGGCTAGTTTCTGAGGAACTCTCTGAATCGGATTAATCGGAAGAGATATCCGAACTAGAGGCTGACCTGTTTTCGCATGACCTTCCCCTTCAATCTACCTGGCTTTGCCGATACCGCCTCTGTACCAGAAATGTCATTGTTGCCCTCGCCTCCGGATGATTCCCCCATTGTAGTTCCAACACCAGGGTCATCCACAGATTCTCAGGAAGTGGTATCGGCTGATGTGATTCATGGTTCCGCTCTTCCTATTTTCAATGACTGCAGTGTTTCTCCACAACCTGGCGCTGAAGGCCTTGTGAGCTGAGAAGAATCCTGCACCGCTGGCTCAAGTGAGTGAACGGTTGGCCAACAATGACTCTTGTCATGCGATCCCACTCTTGATCCTGTTCCCCGAGTTATGCTCTGTGGAACAGCAAAGCTCCAGGAGCAGGAGTTGGCCAATATCCCCATGGGTGTGGAGGAGCATGGAATGGGCCAGCAGCTAAATATTCGGGTACGTTGTGGGGGCCCACTGCAGCAAGGCCATTGCCTGAGGTGTCTTGCCCGAGAGATCGCCTGAACTTGAACCCCAGCTACTGGCTATAGGAGGTATCTGCTGCATGTGGGGGGTAGGAGGCTAGCCTGGACCAGGTGCCCATTGAGCACCATGAAAGAAGGCATTAGTATATGATCAGGTCCATGTACCTGATCCTGCCCCGCTGCCGACCTGACAAGGAGTATCTGGCCCCGTCTGTACGCCACTGCCTGGCTGCCAACTATGCTCTGAGATAGCCTCAGATGGCGAAAACTGTGCCTGCCATGTATGTTCAGTGTTCTGTAATGCCTGATCGTGTTCCCATTCACATGGAAGTGTTGGTTCCAGGCCCCCACCAGTGGAGCACACTTCCCCTCTGCGCTTTCTTGCTTTTGATTGGCTCTTCCTGACTGCGGGGAGTCTTGTATCGCGCGCCGGAGCATAAACTGTGTTGCTGTGCTGAATCAGCCACATCAGCAGCCTTATCCATGAAACCAGAGGTCTTCGTGGGTCCTCTACGCTTCGACCAGACACCCTGATGCCACTTGTTGAGCCCATAATGTGGGCCTCTCTAATTGACTTCCCCCCACCGACAGCCTTAATCGTCAGCCTGGTGCTCACCTCCCGCCAAATTCCACTGCTCCATTCAATAGGTTGCAGCTACACCCATCGGATTGCATGCAGAAGCGCTGTTCCCGCGCTGGCTCGTCTCTTCAGCACTGCGCCGCCACCTGTCAGGAGCAAACCACAAGCTCTGCGACACCACCATTACCGGGCACAAAATTCGGAAGCATGCTGTTTCCACATGTGCTTTTGCCGCGCACCCTGTCGCTGGAGATCGAGCCGTGATAGAGGCAAGACCTCACATTGCAATGCTAGCGAAGCAAAAGAATGTGTGCTTGGGGATAGCAGGTTCAAAAGGACCGTAATGATGTCATTGCCCTGCGACTGCTCACCCTCCCATGCGCAGATGTCACTTGGTCAACAACATAATAACAAGAACAGTTAAAATAACCCTGGATTCATGTTCCGCATGTGACCTGCAGTAAACAGCATCTTCACATTCCTGATCATACCCAGATCAATCCAGACAAGTGGGTTTTGCCTCCTTACCAGCAGATGGAGTCAGAGAAACAAAAGTTTGAGGCACAGCTGCATAACAGAGAGGGCCACCTGCAGTCCCCTCAGTATTTCTCTGATTCCAGCAGATGGTAGAGGTGTAAACCTGAAGTCTGAGATTAAGAAAGAGAGAGAGAGAGAAATTGAAGCAGGAGAATTTTGGAGGAAGCACCCTGAGGTGTTAGGCTCCTGGGTGGACCATCCCTCAGGTTAAGCTGGGTGTCCGGGGTGGAGGGGGGGGGGGTTGGGAACCCCTGCCTTGTGCTCGCCCATATCGTGTCGGGAGCCCTGAAAGCTGGGGGACTGGTTCCCTCAGGGCCTCTGTCTGCAAGGCCCTGGAATCAGGGAAGTACCCCTGTGTGTGGGGCTGCAGGCCTTGGCAGACAGAAGGTAATTACTGCACTGGTCCACATGTGTCATGGGGGGGAGCGGCATTAGCGGCCAGGCCTGCAGTGGAGAAGGCCTGTGGAGGATTCTGGACCGTGCTGAGGCCGGAGAGCAGCGGTCTTTTCCGAAGGCGGTGCCCGGCTGATTTTTCCTGTGCCGCGGGAAATGGCGCGGCACGGTTAAAAAAAAAAAAAAAAAAAAGGCATACACCAGAGCGGCGACTGAGGCCGGCAGTGTTTGCAGGCTGCGAGGCGGCCAATGGTGCGGGAGCACGTGGTATGGCACCCGAACCGCGCAGAGAAGTGAGCCGCGCGTGTGGGGCTGCGGTCTACACGCTTGAATTCTCGTTCCCTCTGTCCTCAGCGGGGGCGCATCCCGGGGGACATGGATTTCCCGCCCTTCGGGGGGGGGGGGGCCGCAGGCAGGAGTCCTTTTTAACTAGGGAACGCAGAGATTTCCCTCCCCCGTTTTCTCCTGTGGTTCAGGGGGACTCCGACGACAGCCTGGAAAAAGTCCCTACGATGTCTTTCCGATAGCCATTTGCTTGGCAAGGCGTATTTCTGAACCCCAGGGTACCGCCAGGCATAAGAACATAAGAAAATGCCATACTGGGTCAGACCAAGGGTCCATCAAGCCCAGCATCCTGCTTCCAACAGTGGCCAATCGAGGCCATAAGAACCTGGCAAGTACCCAAAAACTAAATCTATCCCATGTTACTGTTGCTAGTAATAGCAGTGGCTATTTTCCAAGTCAACTTAATTAATAGCAGGTAATGGACTTCTCCTCCAAGAACTTATCCAATCCTTTTTTAAACACAGCTATACTAACTGCACTAACCACATCCTCTGGTAACAAATTCCAGAGTTTAATTGTACGTTGAGTAAAAAAGAACTTTCTCTGATTAGTTTTAAATGTGCCCCATGCTAACTTCATGGAGTGTCCCCTAGTCTTTCTACTATCCGAAAGAGTAAATAACCGATTCACATCTTCCCGTTCTAGACTTCTCATGATTTTAAACACCTCTATCATATCCCCCCTCAGTCGTCTCTTCTCCAAGCTGAAAAGTCCTAACCTCTTTAGTCTTTCCTCATAGGGGAGTTGTTCCATTCCCCTTATCATTTTGGTAGCCCTTCTCTGTACCTTCTCCATCGCAATTATATCTTTTTTGAGATGTGGCGACCAGAATTGTACACAGTATTCAAGGTGCGGTCTCACCATGGAGCGATACAGAGGCATTATGACATTTTCCGTTTTATTCATCATTCCTTTTCTAATAATTCCCAACATTCTGTTTGCTTTTTTGACTGCCGCAGCACACTGAACTGACGATTTCAATGTGTTATCCACTATGACACCTAGATCTCTTTCTTGGGTTGTAGCACCTAATATGGAACCCAACATTGTGTAACTATAGCATGGGTTATTTTTCCCTATATGCATCACCTTGCACTTATCCACATTAAATTTCATCTGCCATTTGGATGCCCAATTTTCCAGTCTCACAAGGTCTTCCTGCAATTTATCACAATCTGCTTGTGATTTAACTACTCTGAACAATTTTGTGTCATCTGCAAATTTGATTATCTCACTCGTCGTATTTCTTTCCAGATCATTTATAAATATATTGAACAGTAAGGGTCCCAATACAGATCCCTGAGGCACTCCACTGTCCACTCCCTTCCACTGAGAAAATTGCCCATTTAATCCTACTCTCTGTTTCCTGTCTTTTAGCCAGTTTGCAATCCACGAAAGGACATCACCACCTACCCCATGAGATCCTCACTTGAAGTTTTTCGAAACGGGGGTTCCCCCTTTTTTAAACCTAAGGTGGTTTCATCTCTAAAGACTTGCTGAATCCTGAGAGTCCTAAAACTGACTCCGCTGGGGGTCAAGCAGGTACCTGTGCTGAGTGTCAGTTGCTGTCAGCAAAAGAAATATACAGGGCAACAACATGGTCCTCCTTGCACACATTTTATCACCTTAATAGGTTGGACGTCCACGGTTAGACACTTCTGCCTTCGGAGCAGGCATTTGACAAGGGAATCCTTCAAGTTCCCTCCCAGTTTGTTTGTTTGGTTTTTTTTTCTGCAATTGAAAATTTTTATTGAATGTCACAATACACACGGAAAAACAAAAGTTATACAAAGTGGACGTCCCCATTTCCCGTAAGAAACTCCCTCAGCCGCACGCCCATATCCCTCCCAAACAGTAGCTAGCAAATACATACAAAGGGGAATAGCAAAATCAGTCATCATTTGCAATGTGCAATAAAAATAATCCGCTGAGAACCAGAAAAGTAGTTACAGAGACAAGATGAACAATACTAATACTGAGGAATCTCTCCTAAAAGTCCAACTCCTCCCAGAGAACCACGAAAAGGCGAACACAGGAGAAAAATGGAAAAGTAAGACAACCAAGCTGAGAAGAAAAACAAAACAGTCAGCAAGCTAAAAGCAACACTAAGTCTTCGAGTATTTGGAATTCCGCCATATGACGTAAGGCCTCCACGACTTCTCAAAAGATGGCGACTGGTTAATTTGTGAGACTGTAAGATACACCGTGCGATAAGGAGTGCAACACTGCCTGGGATAGTGGGTACCTCCAGACGTTTTCAGAAGGCAGAAAGTTCACACCGTGCTGCTGCAATGAACAACTGATGACAATTTCTGACAGTATTTATCAAGGCCCTTTACCGGCGTATTAAGGAGTACATCGCAGGCATCGTACACATTCCCCCAATCTATAACTTGCTTCCTGAATGAAGAGACTACCCTGCACTCCCACCAAATACGAATTAGAGTGCCGATGGCCCCACAATTTCTCCAGCTAGTGGCATCTACATTAGCATACCTATGATGTAATTTAGCTGGAGTCATATACCAGCGAAACAGGAGTTTGTAACAATTCTCCTAGAAGAGAGCAGATATAGAGCATTTACTTGCTTGCAAAAAAGGCTAGGTCCCAATCGCCCATACTTAAGGGTTCCCTCAAGTCCGCCTCCCAAGCGCAGATGTGTTTAAATGGTTCGGCTATTAAGAACATAACATAAGAACATGCCATGCTGGGTCAGACCAAGGGTCCATCAAACCCAGCATCCTGTTTCCAACAGTGGCCAATCCAGGCCACAAGAACCTGGCAAGTACCCAAAAAGTAAGGAGTAGATTTTTAAAAAATTCGTGTTCGCGTACTTTTGTTGGCGCACCAGTCGCAAACAAAAGTATGCTGGATTTTAGTAGATACGCGCGGCTTCGCGCGTATCTTCTAAAATCCAGGATCGGCGCGCGCAAGGCTGCCGATTTTGGTCAGCCGGCGCGCGCCAAGCCGCGCAGCCTGCCTCCGTTCCCTCCCCTCAACTTCCCCTCCCTTCCTCTACCTAACCCACCCCCCCGGCCCTATCTAAACCACCCCCTTACCTTTGTCCACAGATTTACGCCTCCTGGAGGGAGAAGTAAATCCACGCGCGCCAGCGGGCCGCTGGCGCGCCGAGACGCAACCCGGGGGCGGTTCTGGAGGGCGCGGCCACGCCCCCGGACCGCCCCGGGCCGAAACCACGCCCCCAGGCCCGCCCCCGAAACGCCGCGTCCTGCCCTCAAAACGCGTCGATCGGCCCCGCCCCCGACAAAAACCCCGGGACTTACGCGAGTCCCGGGGCTCTGCGCGCACCGGCAGGCCTATGGAAAATAGGCGCGCAAGGCCCTGCTCGCGTAAATCTGGGCGGATTTACGCGAGCAGGGCTTTTAAAATCCGCCCCTAAGTCTATTCCATGTTACCATTGCTACTGGCAGTGGCTATTCTCTAAGTGAACTTAATAGCAGGTAATGGACTTCTCCTCCAAGAACTTATCCAATCCTTTTTTAAACACAGCTACACTAACTGCACTAACCACATCCTATTACTCCATGAAGGCCATAGATTTTTGACACCAATTCCCGCATCCTATTAACCTGGTCACAATAATGTTCAAACATGGATCTGCCCTGATTCAGGGATGCAGCGAGCTTCTGGGACAGTATAACGTGTCTCACTTGGCCATATGCCAAAGATTCTGTGGGCCCCAAGCAATATTTAGCCATTAAATCATGGAATTGCATTAGAACCCCTTGGGATAGAAGGTATTCAAGGCGGTCAATACCGTGAGTCTTCCAGGTCTCAAAGTTTCCAGAGTGTAAACAGATCAGGAAGGCCACATTATGAAAAAAGAAGTGTGAGAAAGAAATAACTCCTTTTGCCAACCAATTTAGTTTTCCACTGGGACCAAACATGCAATGTATTTTGCAGGGTAAATGGTAAACACAAAAAAACGGTCACCAGGTTGATGTGGGTTGCCAGGGCAAAGCAGAGAGAGGCATCACTACCACCAATGACCGTTCAAGGGTGACCCTTTGTTTCAGAGAACTCTTCCTGTAAATATCCAACGGGGCTCTGAGTTGAGAAGCTGCAAAGTACCAGGTCAAATTGGATGCTCCCAATCCTCCCCTCACTTTAGGCTGAAATATAACCATCCGAGATATCCTTGGGGGTCGGTGTCTCCCAATGAAGTAAAATATTTTCTTCTGCCAAGAGCATCAAATGGCAGTGGATAAAAGACTGGCAAAGTTATAAATAAGTATAAAAAGCAAGGAAGAATATTCATTTTAACAAAAGATATATTGGGGGGAGGGGGGGAGGAAGTGACGTCGCCCACCGGGGCTTTATCGGGGCAAAAAGCGTGCTTACCCGTGTGAATCCAGCTGGCACGAAGATTTTGAAAGCGGAAACCTCCCTGCTCATGGTGGCGAACAAAAAAAAACCTGTAGATTTCAAAAAATTCTCCTATAATAAAAGCGGGGAGGATTTAGACCCAGACGGGCACAAGATGGCGGCGGAAGATGACGCTGAGGAGTCGGGGGATGCGGAGAAGACGCGCGGAGGTCAGAATCGGAGCCCCCATCCCGAGCCGAGCTGCGCAACTGGCTCACTGAATTACGCCAAGATATTAAAAATTTCAAAATGCTACAGGAAATCCGAAGAATGCGCGGAGCTAGGTCGCAGAATCGAGGAAGCTGATACTAGACTCGACGACCACGAGGAACGGTGGGAAAAACAGCCACAAGGTCTGAAAGACATGCAGTCTACTCACAATGACCTGGCTGATAAAATTGAGGACTTGGAGACCAGGTCCAGGCGCTGTAATCTGCGCTTCAAAGGCATCCCTGAGAGAGAGGAATAAGCAAACTGTATGCCAGTGATCCACAAAATATGCAGTATGTTGCTGGGGGAGGCGGACTCTGCCAGCGATGACTCCCAGCCCAGCTCGCAGATCGAACGGGCACACAGATCTCTCAGGCCCAAGACAGGGAATAAGCCTCGTGATATCATTGTCTGTTTTCAATCCTTCGCCTATAAGGAAAAAAATAGCAACTGCGGCGAGGAAACAAAGATCCTGGCGCTGGGAAGACAATGAAATAGCTACCTCCGCGGACTTAGCAGCTACTACGCTACGGAAGAGACTAGACTTGAAACCTGTAACTACAGCACTGACCATTGCGAAGGTCAGATACAGATGGCTTTTCCCCCTTCAGCCTGTGGTTGCAGCTGGAAGGGAAATCGTACAGGACCCGCATTGGTGGAAGAAGCAGCGAAGGCCTTGAAGGAGGCAGGGATGGCGGTGGAGCTACCTGCTCCCACCAACACAGCATCTACAGGACCTAGACCCGAGACACCAAGATGGCAACGAATCACTAAAGGCGGTCGCAGACTCCGGAGGAATACCGGTGATGAAACGAGGGATACTGCAACCACTGGAACTACTCAGCCTGCCAGAGTTTGCTTGAACAACACATGTGATCCTTCGACCTGATTCCATCAGATGGTTCCTTTATGGACCCCGTGAGAACATTCACTGGCCATACTTTTTGGTAGGGTCTTATTAATCTGCGTTTATCAAAGTATTGTAAGATAGTTTACCTTTTAGCTGCTCCCGGGGGCGGGAGGCTCCGTTTATCAGCATGGGTTCTTCCTCCAGTAGTTACTGGTAATGACTGGAACTTTCCCAGGTGGTTATGAGGAGGGCTGGGGGTGGGGGGAGGGTACTTGGGTCTCTACACATGTGTAAGCTTTTCAATAGAGGGGAAAAGAAGGGGATCTGTCTGCATTGAGCCAGGTCTGTTGCTACTGCGGCACAGAGGACTTTCCCCACAGTGCACCAGTAAACAAGCTCTGTCTCTGACTGGTGCCTGTAACAGAAACCCTGTGAGTGATTACAGAGCTCTCCAGAGGAGCTTGTGAAGGGGTCTCTGCAGTTCCCAGCTGCTCCTTCCACTCTTCCTCTCATCAGTTTTACCCCGGTCCCTCTTATTACTGCACTCACCTGAGCAGCTGCTTCTCCCAGTTCCTCTTTCCTCTGATCCCGGCTCATCCCTGATGTACGGCTCTTCCCCTCGTTCAATGTGGGAGATAATATCAGGGGTGACGGACGGAGAGCCTGATCCTGGGGTAAGAGCGCTGCATTAGTTTTCTCATCATCACTCTGGGTGAGATTCCACCACATTGGACAACTTTTCAGCACAAAGATATTCATCAGCCTCAAGGAACAAAAATATTCAAACCTTCAGTTACAGAGGAAGAGTTTTGGGATCCTGCATGTCTCAGAAATCTCACATAAAATTCCTCTTCTCAACTTTTCAATCTAGCTCCCATTAAGAATAGCGTAATATATTATCTGCCTCATAATATACCCAAGCCTCATTATCCTTTATTCAGATATAGTAATCAGGTCCCTACCAAACAGGATTTACAACAGGAGGTCCCCAAACTTGGCCCAGGAGGGTTGCCAACCAATCGGGTTTTGAGGATTTCCACAATTAATATGCTTTTGATCTATTTGCATTCTCGTCCTCTATTGTATGCCAAGAGATCTCATGCATTTTCATTGTAGAAATCGCAAAAGCCTGGCTGGGCTACAGCCCTCAAGGAATAGAGTGTGAGACTCCCTGGCTTACAATCTAAGTTGGTACCTAAGACAATGGAGGGTAAAGTGATTTGCCTAAAGTCACAGGGAGCATCAGTGAGAGAAGTGGGATTTAAACCCAGGCTTCCTTGCTTCTGAGCTCGCTGCTGTATATTTAGCCCTACTTTTATAACTATTCCTCTGCCTTGAAGTCTCATCATCACAGCACCATCCTGTGGCAAGGCTCACACAACCATCGTTTCCTAGGCATGTCCAAATGTGATCCCACCGTCTAGACACTAGGTGTCACTGCAGAGCAATGATAGAGGCTTCCCTCCCTGTGGGCTGAGCGCTGCGGCTTACAGCCAACTGCACTGCGCAACAGATCAGCAAACCACAACCTGCTGCATATACAATAGCTCCCCTCTTCATTTCCCAAAAACATTCACCACTTCTCACACTGCCCGCGAGCACTTGTAGCTCCTCTCCATCAGGTTTCACCCCCTTCTCCCCTCACTGACTTTCAGCATTCAACCGGAGTTCTGGGTGAATCCCTCCTCAGCTGGAGCAGACACCACCCAGCAGAGAAGACAGGAGGGGAGGAGCTGGAGCAGGGAACAGAAGCTATTCTTTGCTCTGTACTGCTGCTGTGTCAGCTCTAGTTACAGCCACAGGGTAAAGAGCAAGAGAAAGTCCGGGGCCAAGCTGAGGTCAGGGCAGGCAGCAGTCAGAGAGTCACTGGGTACTTGCCAAGGGTCGGGGCAGGCAGTGAGCGAAGCGTAGTCCAGATCCGAAGGAATGGTCAGTGGCATGTGGTAGGCAAGAAAATAGTCCAGGTCCAAAGCGAAGGTCAAATCCAAGAAGGCAGGCCAAGGCAAGTTAAGAAGCAAGGCAAGGAGGATGGACTGGAGGGCTGGACGAGGCAAGGTAGGAAGCAGGAACACAATGGCAACATATACTGCACAAAAAGCCTGGAGATTTGTTGCTAAGGCATCAATGGAGTGCCAGGCTGGCCTTGAAATAGAAGGTGCTACTGACGTCATCAAGAGGCACTCTTGCAGGCTTTCCCACCACTGGGCTTTCAAAGGCTCAAGCGTGCACCCAGAACCAGTGCTGGCAGGAAGGAGTAGGAGTGAGTAGCAGTGTCCCCGCCACAAAGAAAGCCTTTTGTCGAGGCCGGCTGTCGTCATCCCAGGATGAGTGTGGCTGGTCGCAGGACCACCCCACAACTGGCCAAACATTACAGTACCCCCTTCCTAAGCCCTCTCCTTGGCTTTGGCTTCTGGGAGAAGTGCTGATGGAAGTCTCATCATTTGGGGGGCTTGGAGATTGGATGCAGGCTCCCATGAGTTCTCCTTGGGACCAAAACCTTTCTAGGTGATAAAATATTCAAGACAATCCCGGGGTCTACCTCAAATTCAGTGTCAGTCTTGCATACGGCTTCAGAGAGACTAGGAAGTTGTCATGATGGCCAAGAGAGAATCAGAAGCTTCAAGAGTGAGATGTGGAAGATGTTATGTATTTTCAGTGTGAGTGGAAGTTTTAGTTGGTACGCCATGGCTCCTACCTGAAAAAGAATGGGGAACGGCTCAATAAACCTGGATACGAATCTTTAGGCGCAGGTTTTGGGTGCTTAACCATACTCGTTCTCCCGGCCTAAACTGTCACCTGCTTTTTGAATTGACTAGCTGCTATGGGGAGTAGCTGATGTGTCTTTTTCCAAAGGTCCTTACGATCTCGGCTCATGGCATTAGCTGCCGGGCAGGATACCGAGTGTGGGACTGGGAGAGCTATCCTGGGGTGCCTGCCATAGATGATCTGAAATGGTGATTTGGTTTGGTGGAACATCCGTTTGTTGTGGCAGAACTCTGCCCATGGATGTTCGTTGATATATGATCTTGAGGATCCGGTTGACCCTTTCCATCTGACCACTGCTTTGTGGATGGTAAGCAAATGTGAAGGCCAGTATGATTCCAAACTTCTTGCAGAGGCCTCTCCAAACTTGAGCTGTGAATTAAACTCCTTGGTCCTCTACTGAACTTAACAACCATGACCCCCCCCCCTCATCCCCGCCCCCTCCCACATCCCTGTCCCCCTTCCTCCCACCCCCCCCTCCTCCTCCTCTTCCCATTTCAACAGCCCCATCCTCCTCCTCCCATTTCAACAGCCCCATCCTCCTCCTACCCCTCCATATCCACCCTCTTACCTGTCACTTTGTGAATAGTTAAAGAACCTATTTTTCTTCTACCCTCCTAAGAATTACCTCCCCTTACCCGCCCATATTCCAATCACCTTTTCTCTTCTACTCTCCTTATTAGTTTATCACGTAACACCTGACAAACCACCTATCCCAAGTTGAACAGTTGTCATAATGTTTATCTATTCTAATCTATAGTAAAGCTAAATAATGTTTATCTATGCTTATCTATTCTAAATTATTGTAAAGCCTGTTGCTACGTTACGTTACAATGTGAACCGGGGTGATGTTTTTAACGTGCCCCGGTATATAAAAAAATTCTTAAATAAATAAATAAAATTAATATGGGAAGGGAGTCCACAGAGACAAAAGACAAGCCGCACAAAGAGGTGAGCCAGTTCCGGTGCAAATGGCAAACCAGATAGCAGCGTGAAGTAAGCCATCTTGGAGAAGCAATCTAGCATGACCCATATCATGGTATGGCCATTAGAGAGAGGGAGATCGGTGATGAATTCAGTGGACAGGTGAGGCCAGGGTTCCTTGTGGGCCAGCAATAGCTGTCACAGACCCCAAGGGTCAGCATGAGAGCTCTTCTGCTTGACACAAGTGGAGTAGGACTCCACATAGTGTTTCAAGTCTTGCTTCATCTGGGACCACTAATAGTAGTGAAGGATTAATTCCAGAGTTCTGGCAACCCCAGGGTGTCCTGCCAGAGTACTTTTTCCCAAAGACATTTAGGAACCACAGTTTTCCCTGATGGTACGAGGACTGCCTTTGTGGCTACTGGGTCTATAATGTGAACATCTTCAGTCTCAAAGAAACGTGAAAGGCCATCAGCCCATTGGTTCTTCTCCGTGGGTCGATAGCACAGCTCAAAGTCAAAGCAGGTGAAGAACAGTGACCACCTAGCCTGTCAAAGGTTGAGGCGCTGAGCCTGCTGCAAATATTTCAGGTTTTTGAGATCAGTATAAATAGTCATCGGGTATCTGGCTCCTTCTAGGAAGTGATGCCACTCCTTTAATGCAAACTTCACTGACAGGAGTTCCCAGTCCCCAACTGTATAGTTCATTTTGGTAGGTGTGAATTTCTGGGAGAAGTACAAGCATGGCAAGAGAGTCCCTTGGTCATAGTATTCGGCGAGGACAGCCCCTATCTTAAGGGCCGACACATCTACCACCAAGACAAAGAGTTTGGACAGGTCTGGGTGTCGCATGCAGTGTTCCTGAGAGAATTCCTGTTTGAGATGCTGGAAGGCCTGGATGGCCTCTTTTGGCCAGTACTTAGTGTCTGCACACTTCTTGGTTAAGGACAGACAATGGGGCTGCCTGTGAGGAATACCTGAGTATAAAATGCCTATAGTAATTTGGAAATCCCAGGAAAAGTTGTAATGCCTTGAGTCCCACAGGATAGGGCCAGTCCTACATAGAAACATAGAAATGACGGCAGAAAAAGACCAATCGGCCCATCTAGTCTGCCCAGCAAGCTTCCACACTTATTTTCCCATACTTATCTGTTTCATCAACTACCAAGTTCAGGGCCCTTGTTGGTAACTGTTTGATTCAAATTTCCTGCCATCCCCTGTCATTGATGCAGAGAGTAATGTTGGAGTTGCATCAAAGGTGAGCATAAGGCTTATGGTTAAGGGTAGTAACCGCCGCATCAAGCAAGTTACCCCGATGCTTGTTTACCCAGACTGCACAGATCGATGCCTTGTTGGATGTTGTCTGAATGTAAATCCTGTTTTCCACATTTCCCCCTGCCATAGAAGCAGAAAGCAGCGCTGTATATGCATTCAAAGTGATATATCAGGCTTAATTGGTTTAGGGTAGTAACCGCTGCAATAAGAAAGCTACCCCCACGCTTATTTGTTTTCCCAGATTGTGAAGTTCAGTCCTTTTTGGTTGTTATCTGAATGCAAATCCTCTTTTCCACATTTCCCCTTGCCGTTCAAGCAGAGAGCAATGTTGGGGTTGCATTAACCCTGCGAAGGCTATTTGAGTAAGGGTAGTAATCACCAACATTCCAGCAAGCCACCCCCATGGCTCTACTCTTCATTCCTATCCTCTAGCCTTTATGGATCCACAGTGTTTATCCCATGCCCCTTTGAAATCCTTCACAGTTTTAGTCTTCAGCACTTCCTCCGGAAGGGCATTCCAGGCATCCACCACCCTCTCCGTGAAAAAATACTTCCTGACATTGGTTCTGAGTCTTCCTCCCTGGAGCTTCAAATCGTGACCCCTAGTTCTACTGATTTTCTTCCATCGTAAAAGGTTTGTTGTTGACCATGGATCATTAAAACCTTTCAGGTATCTGAAAGTCTGTATCATATCACCCATGCTTCTCCTCTCCTCCAGGGTATACATATTTAGGTTCTTCAATCTCTCCTCATAAGTCATTTGATGAAGACCCTCCACCTTTTTGGTTGCCCTTCTCTGGACCGCCTCCATCCTGTCTCTGTCCCTTTGGAGGTACTGTCTCCAGAACTGAGCAAAGTACCCCAGGTGAAGCCTCACCAAGGCCCTGAACAAGGGGGATCATCACTTCCTTTCTCTTACTCAATATTCCTCTCTCCATGCAGCCCAGCATTCTTCTGGCTTTAGCTATCGCCTTGTCACATTGTTTTGCCGACTTCAGATCATTAGACGCTATCACCCCAAGGTCTCTCTCCTGCGCAGTGCACATCAGCCCTTCACCCCCCATCAAATACAGTTCTTTCGGATTTCCACACCCCATATGCATGACTCTGCACTTCTTGGCATTGAATTTCAGCTGCCATATCTTCGACCACTCTTCCATCTTCCATAAATCCCGTCTCATTCTCTCCATTCCTTCCGGCATGTCCACTCTGTTGCAGATCTTAGTATCATCCGTAAAAAGACAAACCTTACCTTCTATCCCATCCGCAATGTCGCTCACAAAGATATTGAACAGGATTGGTCCCAACACCGATCCTTGAGGAACTCCGCTTAACACTGCTCTCTCTTCAGAGTAAGTTCCATTTACCATCACACATTGTCTTCTGTCCATCAACCAGTTTGCAATCCAGGCCACCACCTTGGCACCGTATCAAAAGCTTTGCTGAAATCCAAGTAGATGACATCGAGCGCTCTTCCTCTATCTAATTCCCTAGTCACCAATCGAAAAAGTCAATCAGTCCTGGATGGCCTTTACCTTCACAGGTTCCATTTGAAACCCATACCAGGAAATGATGTAAACCCAGGAAGGGAAGCTCTTCTGCTAGAATGTGCATTTATTTTAACTTTGTGTACAGATGGTGTTCCTGCAGCCTCTGTAATACTTCTGTAAAAGGGGGGGGGGGGGGGGGAAGGGGTGGATGACTGATGGGTTGTCACAGAATACACAACACACTTAATTACAAGTATAGAAGCTTTACTTAATCTGAGAATAAGCAATCAAAACTGAATTTGTATTAAAGAATATGTACACAAAACACTTTCCTCACAATTCCCAATGTGATGTATTTTGGAAAATCCAGGACAACGTGGTGGGAAATCAGCAGCAACTCATTGGTCACTTCATTAACCACTGATAATGTGCAAAAAGCTTTTCTCTACTCCAAGGGTCACTTCATTAACTACTTGTATTGTCCAAAAAGCTTTTCCTCTGAGCTGTTGGTTCTCTGATTCCAAACAACCTGTCTCATGTTACTCTTTTTAAGTTAATCCTTCTGACCTTTGTCCTAGTTTCTTTCTCTGGACCATTCCCCATGTGCTCGCTGAGACCCCAACTATCCGCTATCCGTTATTGTTATCGCATCAGTAATGGACAACATGAGATGAGGCCCAGAGGCTAAGTCCTGTTCAGATATCTGCAGTTAGCCTGAGTAACGGCGCTCCAATATTTCTGATCTCAGGACTTGTTTTATTACAGTTTTTTGTTACAAGCAGGCTAAGAAAAATGGCCTATGTATTCTCAGACCTTATAGGCCTTATATTAAATAATTACACTAATAATATTAGTGATTTTCTCTGCTTCATTCCTGTCTATTGCGGCACAATACTCTTCCGCACGCTAACTTCTTCCTTAAAATAATTTCCCACACTTGCCCGACATGCTCTCGATGTTGAGTCAATGATCATGAGAAGACGAAGATATCATCTAAGTACATCACTATGTGGGAATACAGAAGGTCCCAAAAGAATTCATTGACCAAATGCTGGAATATGGAAGAGGGATTACATAGTCCAAACAGCATAACAAGGTACTCATAGCGGCCTTCTTGTATGTATATGAGGTTATTCGCCCTTCGTAGATCAAGCTTAATAAAGATCTGTACTCCTTGAAGGCAATAAAAAAGCTCAGTGAAAAGAGGTAAAAGATAGCAGGTTGTCTTGGTGATTGCATGAGGCAACATGGTAAAAAAAAATAGTAACTCATCAAGATAAACATGAAATGAAAAAGACAAACCTATTAGAGAAATTAGCCCCTGATGCAGGTCTCGAAACACGGCTCCGTGTCAGGGAACTGTTGTTACCAAATAAGAAAGAAAAGTGCATTTTATTTGCAATTTGAAAAAAAACCACACAAACGATCTGTTGACCTATGATTAAGCATAAGGCAATGAAGGTGTAAGCGGTACCAGAAGTGCCTATTATAATTGGCCATTTTGATGGCTAAATATTCATAAAAAGGGACTTTGTTGTTCATTCCATATTTGATCTTTTCCTTACTTTACCTTTTATTGTTTGGGCTCCTGTAATCTAAACAGGGCCTAAAGAATCCATTCTTCTTTCCAACAAGGAAGCAGCCCACACCTGCCAGAGATGAGGAAGGTCAGATTAAACCCCTTTCCAGGTTTTCTTGAATGAACTGCGACATAGCAGCAGTCACAGGTACCGATAAGGGGTAGACCACCTCAAGATGGCATCTTCCCTGGTAGTAGGTCTATGAGGCAATCGTAAAATCTGTGTGGTGACAAGGTCTCCAGATGTTGCTTGTTGAAAACATCGGCACAGGTGGCGTGCTGTGGCAATAGTGCTGCATGACGATGGCTAGAGCCACGGCAACAGGTGGTAGAACAGGAAATAAGCGCACATAAGGCCACCTGCAGTGTGCCTCAGTCTATGGAAGGCTGGTGTCACTGGAGCCAGGGTAGCCCCAAGATAATGGAATTGACTACCCTGGATAGCACATAGAATGTGAGGGTTTCCTTGGGGAGAAGGCCCATCTGCATGGTAAGAGGCAGGGCCACCTTGGTGAGCCGACCTGGGAGAGGCTTATCATAGACTGAAGAAATGGTAATAGTGTTCTCCAAGATGGTTGGGGGCAGCTGTGCTGACAGACTAGTGACTTCTCAATAAAGTTACAACCTGCTCCAGAGCCCAAGAAAGCCTCAGTGTGGATCATGGATTTTCTGTGGCAAGGTAGGCAAGAACCAGCATCTGTGGATAGGGCGTGCCTAAAGGTGGCACCGACAGTAGGGAGGAAGAGTGAGCTCCAAGTCCCCACCGTAGCAAAGGAGGCCCTGCATCGGGACAGGCTGACAGCGTTCTGGGGTGAGTGCGGCCGGTCGCGGGACAACCCAAGACCAGCCAAACATTACATCTCCTGAGCAAAGATTGCATAATTTTTGCCTGCCACAGCAGTGCAGTATTTAGAAACATGTAGT
Organism: Rhinatrema bivittatum; assembly: GCF_901001135.1. NCBI lineage: Eukaryota > Metazoa > Chordata > Amphibia > Gymnophiona > Rhinatrematidae > Rhinatrema > Rhinatrema bivittatum. The sequence continues at coordinate 37,280,325 of NC_042616.1, read as the reverse complement.
ACTCAGGTTCTGCAGTTTATTAAATTCCACAGGAATGACCACAGCTTAAAATGGCCCCAAAGTGATCACTACAGCCTTCTCCCACTTTTCAATTTTTTTTGTTAACCAAATCTCACCAGGAGAATCTCACATTCAGACATGTCTTTATCTTAATGTCCCAAGGCTTCCAATACAAATTTAATTCTTACCAGCTCTTTGAATGAGAAATTCATTCAAATCACAGTACAACATACTAGAATAGAAAGATACAATCACAGACTAAACTTGAAAATAAACATTTTGGCATAAGAATAAATTGTAGCTGCAAATGTGAGGCACTCGCACGTAAAATTGTTCCTTACTCAACGAGTTGAGCATCTGATAATTCTCCCGCATCACATCCTTGTAAAGCTCCTTCTGCCCTTCATCTAAATCCTCCCACTCCTCCTGGGAGAAATAGACAGCGATGTCCTCAAAGGTTACTGGGTCCTGAAACACAAACCAGAAACACACTCAGCTCCTTCTGAATCACATCCATTAAGGAACTCCTAGTGCAGGGGTTTAGCGGGATGGGGGAAGAGCTTTCTGGGTGTAAATAATAACCAGTCCTAGAGCAGGATTATATGAACTGGAAACCAGTTACACACAAAAGCTAACTTTATGGGACTCCTGAACTCTCTCCTTACACTCAAGAGGATCCCATAGTGCCTTTCCTGCATCCCAGGTCTGCTCGGAGTCCTATTAAAGTCAGGGCTGGCTCTGCAGTGTCCCTGGTTAGAAAGCTGCAGCAGGGTTTGTACAGAGAGGGCAGGAAGTGGGGGGCAATCTCCTACCTGAGCAGAAGCTCCTGCAGGCATTTTCCTCTCTGCTTTTGCTGCTTTCAGGATCAGAAATGAGTTGGATGCTCTTTTCTCGGACTGAGAAAGAGCTGAGTGATTTCCTCTTGCAATATTCCTCTTGCAGTGCAGCTCAGGGGCAGAAGCTGAGATTTAGCGCTGGTTTCCAGCTATCTGCACATGAAAGGATGAAGGAACAAAAGGCTGTGTGCCTCAGTCTCCAGCACATAGCAGCAATTCTTCCTCCTGGGCGCAGCCTGATGCCATCACACAGGAGGGGGAGGAGCTTTACACTGAGCGCTGTCACTGCTGCTGAGAGCCTTTGCTGGTTCTTTATGAATAAATAACCCTTTCCTTGCCTGTAAGCATCAACATCATTATCTTGTATTTCTCTCAGCTTTTCCATAAATGGTCCCATGACCTTCCAGGGTTCCTGCATAGGGTGAATAATGTTTCTTCATGGCCCTTAAGGTTATTTTTCTTTCTCTGGGGCTCTTTTGCACACCAGTCCAGTCACATAAACATACCTGGGAACTTTTGATTTCCAGTCACCCTGAGATAACCGGGAGGGGGGGGCAGGGGTGACGGACCACATGTGCACAAACTTACTCTTTTACACACACACATTAACACATGTGATCGTTGGAGACTTTAATATGCCAGATGTAGACTGGATAATCCCATCTGCAGAATCTAATAATAGTAGAGAAATAGTGGATGCCCTGACCATCATTCTCAAAACCATATATCAGCAATCCTCACTCCAACTTACCATACCCCTTTCATCAAGGCCAACCAGATCTGCATACAGAGGCTCCCTCCAGGTGCCCCCTAGCAAATTTGCTATACACAACTCCATTGAATAACGAGCACTATCAACCGCTGGCCCGCATCACTGGAATTCTCTCCCCCCAGATCTACGCCAGGAACAATGTCATCTCACCTTCAGAAAAAAATTGAAAACCTAGCTGTTCGCCCAAGCATATCGCTGAAGAAGCCTTACGGTAACCTGCACGGCCCACCACCCCTCGGTTGCGTCCACTTTCCGCCTCACAAAGGAACTGTTATGCTAGAACTGCTCACTCAAATAACTTGTTAAATCTGCATCTCTATGTTAACCGTATATGTTTTTACTATTTAAGCAATTGCTTTCTGCTTATTTTTGCTTTGCTTTCCAGTTAGAAATTGTTTAATCTATCCCTCTTCTTCAAACAGCCTTGTTCTACATTCCCTGTTTTAATGTAACTTTCGCTTTCTGTGTTAATTGGTTTTTCCCCCTAGTTTATTGTAAATCGGTACGATAAGACATGGTCTTGAGCATCGGTATATTAAAAGAATTTAAATAAATAAATAAATAAATAAAAAGTAGCTTTGTTCAAACAAATGGTAATGGAACCCACGAGAGAAGGTGCTATACTCGACTTAGTGCTCACTAATGGAGATAATGTCTCTGATGTCCAGGTGGGCGCCCACCTCAGCACCAGTGATCATCAAACAGTACGGTTTCATATCACAAAAAGGGTACGGAAAAGAAGCACAAAGACCCAATTTTGCAGTTCAAAAACACGGACTTTGATGAAATGGGGAAGTACCTGGAGGAAGAACTAAAAGGCTGGGAGAACGAGAGAGATGAGGATCAACAGTGGACCAATCTAAAAGGAGCAATTACCAAGGCAACTAATCTATATGTTAGAAAAGTTAGCAAAAGCAAAAGAAAAATGAAACCTATCTGGTTCTCAAAGGAGGTGGCTGACAAAATAAAGGCTAAAAGAACAGCGTTCAAGAAATATAAAAGATCCCAAAGGGAGGAGCACAAAGAAGAATATCTGGTAGAACTGAGGGAGACGAAGAAATTAATCAAGAGAGCAAAAAGTCAAGCGGAAGAAAGGATTGCCAAGGAGGTAAAGAGAGGTGACAAAACATTTTTCAGATACATCAGTGAAAAGAGAAAAGTTCAAAGTGGTATAGTGAAATTGAAAGGTGGAAAGGATCAATGTGTGGAGAGAGACGAAGAAATGGCAGAAATATTAAACGAATACTTCAGTTCTGTGTTCACTAAAGAGGACCCTGGAGAAGGACTGTCGCTAGTTAACAAGAAACTGGAGGGGAGTGGAGTAGATGTAAGTCCATTTACAGTAGAAAATGTATGGGAAGAACTGGAGAAACTGAAAGTGACAAAGCCATGGGGCCTGATGAAGTTCATCCTAGGATACTGAGGGAGCTCAGAGATGTGCTGGCGGGTCCGCTGTGTGACCTGTTCAATAGATCCCTAGAAACGGGAGTGGTGCCGAGTGACTGGAGAAAAGCGGTGGTGGTCCCGCTTCACAAGAGTGGGAACAGAGAAGAGGCTGGTATCTACAGACCAGTTAGCCTCACTTCGGTGGTGGGAAAAGTAATGGAGTCACTGTTGAAAGAGAGAATAGTGAAATATCTACAGTCGGGAGAATTGATGGACCAGAGGCAGCATGGATTCACCAGGGGAAGATCCTGTCAGACAAATCTGATTGACTTTTTTGACTGGTTAACCAAGGAATTGGATCAAGGAAGTGCACTCAATGTCATCTACTTGGATTTCAGCAAAGCTTTTGATACGGTCCCACAAAGGAGATTGGTGAATAAAATGAGAAGCTTAGGAGTGAGTGCCAAGGTGGTGGCCTGGATTGCAAACTGGTTGACGGACAGAAGACAATGTGTGATGGTAAATGGAACTCTCTCTGAAGAGAGAGCGGTTTTAAGTGATGTACCGCAAGGATCGGTGTTGGGACTGGTCCTGTTCAATATCTTTGTGAGCGACATTGCGGATGAGATGGAAGGTAAGGTTTGTCTTTTTGCGGATGACACTAAGATCTGCAACAAGAGTGGACACACCGGAAGGAGCGGAGAGAATGAGACGGGATTTAAGGAAGCTGGAAGAGTGGTTGAAGATATGGCAGCTGAGATTCAATGCCAAGAAGTGCAGAGTCATGCTTATGGGGAGTGGAAATCCGAATGAACTGTATTCGATGGGGGGAGAAAGGCTGATGTGCACGGAGCAGGAGAGAGACCTTGAGGAGGAATAGCCTAGTGGTTAGAGCAGTGGACTATGAACCAGGAGACCAGCGTTCAAGTCCTGCTGTCGCTCCTTGTGACCTTGGGCAAGTCACTTTACCCTCCATTGACTCAGGTACAAAAACTTAGATTGTAAGCCCTATGGGGATAGAGAAATACCTACAGTACCTGAATGTAAACCGGTGTGATATCTTGATTGAGATCAAATGTCGGTATATAAAAATAATAAATAATGATCTGAAGTCAGCGAAACAATGTGACAAGGCGATAGCTAAAGCCAGAAGAATGCTGGGCTGCATAGAGAGAAGAATATCAAGTAAGAAAAGGGAAGTGATTATCCCCTTGTACAGGTCCTTGGTGAGGCCTCACCTGGAGTACTGTGTTCAGTTCTGGAGACTGTATCTCCGAAGGGACAGAGACAGGATAGAGGCAGTCCAGAGAAGGGCAACCAAAAAGGTGGAAGGTCTTCATCAAATGACTTATGAGGAGAGATTGAAGAATCTAAATATGTACACCCTGGAGGAAAGGAGGAGCAGAGGTGATATGATACAGACTTTCAGATACTTGAAAGGTTTTAATGATCCAAAGACGACGACAAACCTTTTCCGTCGGAAAAAAATCAGCAGAACCAGGGGTCACGATTTGAAGCTCCAGGGAAGAAGACTCAGAACAAATGTCAGGAAGTATTTCTTCACGGAGAGGGTGGTGGATGCCTGGAATGCCCTTCCGGAGGAAGTGGTGAAGATCAGAACTGTGAAGGACTTCCAAGGGGCGTGGGATAAACACTATGGATCCATAAAGTCTAGAGGACGTGAATGGAGAGTGGGTGGCTTGCGGGAATGACAGCTACTACCTGGAGATAATACCCTTATTCAATAAACATACACACGGTTAATGCAACTCCAACATTGCTCTAAGACTCCAACATTGCTCTAAGCTTCAACGGCAAGAGGAAATGTGGAAAAAAGGATTTGCATTCACAGAAAAGCGGGGAGTAGCTTGGCGGTTACTACCCCAAACCAAATAAGCCTGATACTTCACTTGCAATGTATATCCAGCAGAGCTCTCTGCTTCAACGCAGGGGAGAAAGACTGGTACTTCACGCATATCCAGCATAGCTCTCTGCTTCAACGGCAGAGGAGAAAGTCTGCTACTTCACTTTCACTGCATATCCAGCATAACTCTCTGCTTCAACGGCAGGGGGAATGAAGAAAAGTGGATCTATATACAGACAGCAACCAACAAGGACTGAATTACATAGTCTGGGTAAACAAATAAGCATGGGTGTAGCTTGCTTATTGCGGCGGTTACTACCCCTAACTAATTAAGCTAGATATTTCACTTAGATGCAGCTCCAACACTGCTCTCTACATTAATGGTGGGGGTGGAAGGGAAACAGAACCAAAAGGTTACTAAGAGCCAAGAGTAACAGATAAGTATGAGAAAAAAAAAAGTGCGAAACTTGCTGAGCAGACTGGATGAGCCGTTTGGTCTTCTTCTGCTGTCATTTCTATGTTTCACGATCAGTTTCCTCACACACTCATTCTTACATGCTAACTCTCATTCCTCTTTCTCTGACACATTCTCACATGCTTGCTTACAGCTTTATTCCTCTCATTTTCCCACATACATACCCATCTCACATATATGCGCACTCACTTTTCTTCTTTATCCACACACACACGCCCACTCATCCTCACACCCATGCTCATTCACACTTTCACTTCTCTTCTTCCTACACAAACACACACACTCATAGACATGCCGTTTCCACTCCCTTTGATATACTCCCTCCCAAGGGCAGATTGGCCAATTGGGTGATTGGGCATCCCCCGGTGGGCCGATGTAGTTGGTCACGTGATATTTGGCGCCAGTATTTCCTCTGCTATGCAATGTCCCCGTGCTCTGGTGTACAGAGAGAAGAACCCGAAGAAGATGGCACTGTGGGTTGCTGCTGGAGTTCAGGCCGGCGGTAGCTGAAGAGTGGAGAGAGTCTGTGAGCTACCGCCCCCGGCCAGGCCAGCGGTGGCTGGAGAAACTCTATGGGCCACTGATGGAGGCAGCTGAAGAGTGTAGATATGCTGAGGGCTGCCACCAAAGAGTGCCGGGCCAGTGGCGGCTGAAGAATGGAGAGACACTATGGCCACTGCCAGAGCCAGGCCGTCGGCAGCTGAAGAGTGCTGCGATGCTGCGGAATGCCGCTGGAGCCTAGGCCTACTGGATCGAAGAATGAGAAGAGGTTCCACATGAGACAGCTTGTGTGTGTGGGTGTGAGTGAGAAGCAGCTTGTGTGTGTGTGTGTGTTTGCACCATTCTTTCCTTGCTAATCCATGACAATCTCAGGATAACTGGAAATTAAAAGTTCGCAGGTACGGAAAGCAGGATTTTTTTCTGATAAAAAAAAATATTGGGTGTTATTTAATATAATCTACTCTTTTGAAATATTTTATTGGTGTTTGGGAAATTCTTTTAAAAATTTGTTTTGAAATATTTGTTCTTTTTATTAGTATTTATTGATTTGGTTTTAGTATTATGTTTTATATTTCTTAGTTTTTATTTGATATTTTAGAAGCAATAGTAATGTTTGTTTTTCTATTGTTGCACTGCTTACAAATCCGGCTTGTTGTATTTTCCAGTTTAGTTTTTATCTGCACATTCCTTATGGTCTCTTTATTCTGCATTTGATGAGTCTGCTTGTGTTTTGCATGATTGAGGTGAAGTTTTTTTGTTATGTTCTGTATGTCTTGCACTAGTTGTGGGCCTCTCGGTCGTGGCGAGTGAAGACTCCGCCCAAAGGGAGGAGGCCTGTGGGCCCTTACTACAACAGGCAAGGGCTCAGCAGTGATGGACAACAGAGGAAATAACTTTATTATATAGCAATGTAGATCTAAAGAGCGAAGCAAAAGAGTCAGTACTGTAGCTGGTCAGTCCAGTAGTAATCCGCAGCGGGGAGTGGTCCGGTGAATACCTTCCCTAGGCTTAGCTTGTGCTGGCAATCCTGGTAGTGGTCCGCAGCGTGGGGTAGGCTGGAAGCCACTGGTATAGTTGCACAAGACAAGAGGGATCCAGTAGTGGCCCGCAAGCGGGGTTGCCTGAGAATCCATGCCACAAAAGTAGTGTACTCGCACCGGTACTGTAGACGCAGATGGAGAACAGACACCGAGGATGACTGGAACAGGAACAGCCGGAGTCTTTTGAGAACAATGCAGGAACTCACAGAAACAGAGAGAGACAGAGAATGGCTCTCCAAGGAGCGGATAGCCCTGAGTGCAGCAAGGCCCCCGAGGAGCGGGTACCTAGGTCACCCAGAAGTCAGTGAGGCGAAGTCCCAGAGAGGCGGAACTAGCAGATCGAGATTCCTTGCTAACTCGTCTTCCAAAAAGTCAAGTGAGTTTAAGTATGGTAGGTGGATGACGTCATGTGGTGGTGATGCCCCCAAGGTTCCCGTCATGACGCGTTTAAGAAGAGGGCAGGCGCACATGCGCGTGCCTTAGGTAACCCTGGATGTAAGATGGCTGCTGGGAGCGCCCATGCTGTCCCGGGCACGCCATGAGGGTCGGCGTGTGGAAGCGGAGGCCACCATTCTGCCCAGACTCGGAGCTGCATAGAGAAAGGAGGTGAGCAGCACAGGTCACAGCCGCCTGCGACCAACAGGCACAACAATTTTTTTAGTGTGTAGTTGCTTTGTAGGGATCTTTAGAAGCCTGGCTTGCTCTGTTTTCCTAATAGGAGGTGATTTGAGGTTTTGCAGTGTTGACTTTTCATAGGTAGGGCTGTTACTGTTTAAGTGCTGGCAATTAGTGATGTTTTGGAATGGGTGGTTTACTATTTTGTAATTTAGTTAACTCATGGCTTTCTGAGGGCCAAACCTACACCCAACACGTGCTACAATAAGACTAATATCACATGAGTTCCAATTGTCTTGCTTACTTTATTCAGAGTTTTCTGGTTGGTGCCACAGCAATGCATGTAAATATAATATACATGTGATGTTTTTGTCCATTTTCATGTAAAACCTTAATATAAATGCATAACTTTTAACTGTGTGTGGAGAGGTTGGGGCTGGGTGTGTATGTGTGTGTGCAAGGCTGTAAGGTTTGCCTAGGTTGCCCAATACCCTTGCACCAGTCTAGCTCTGGCTGCACTGGCTCCATGTGGGAAAACAGGATTCCATCTGGAGCTGTGCTGCTTTGAGCCAGGCTCTCCCCAGCCTCACTCTTGGCCAGGGTTTAATTTAATTTTCTTTTTCTTAAGCCCTGAAGGAAGCTGGCATCATGGGTCACTTCTGGTTCCCCCTTCAGTGGAATTAGTTGGCAGAGCAGAGCCTACGGAACCATAAAACCAGCAATTCTGTGAGGCACCCGGTCAATGGATGTGCTGGGGGTGTGGCCCTGAGAGGTGGAGGCCAGCTACTATCATATGCAAAGGGAGGGGTGAGCCAGAAAGAAGTGCCTGTGCAGTGTTGGTATATCTTCTGTCAGAGGTGGCTGGGCTTTGAGAGGAGCAGCTGGCTATGGAATCAGTGAGTTTCTGGGAGAGAGAGGGTGCTGAGAAGAGGTGAGAATGGGAACGAGAAGGGGCTGAGGAAAGGCTGGCAACAAGCAAGAATTTTTACATCATGATGTGGCATTGCTGGGGCAGAATGGCACATGCTAAGTGAGCACATAAGCAGCAGCACAACAGCAAATGTCTTTGTGTGTGTGTCGGAGCCACAGTGTGGCAGTGTGGTTGTCTCATTACTTGGCAACTGCTTCAACAATTGATTGTTGACAAGCAACTTTAACACCAGACCAGGATATATATATGAGAGGTGTAACCAAACTTGGGGGGGGGGGGCAATAGATTTCATGGATGGAAGGGGGATTGCAGGTCTAAGGTGTGCTGTAGTTAGTTGTTTAGGAAAAATATGAAATTTGTTGGAGATTTTTTTGTCTCAGCCCTGCCAGGCTCCAACTCACATGATGTACTTCTTAAGGCAAGACGGTGTGGTTTTGGGAGCTGGTGAAGCATGTGCTGCACAGAAAGGTGCAGGAATGAGTCACAGCTATCCGGTGGGCCAGTTTTGAAAAATATCCCCCGGGCTAGGTATTTTCTTGCAATCTGCCCCTGCACACAGAGTCAGGAAAAAGGGGGGAGGCCTACCATTGGTCCGCAGGCGCAGGAAGAAGAAAGGAGGCCTCTGGTCACAGGGAAGGGAAAAGGAAGGAGGTAGTCATTTGGGCCCGTGTAGGCCAATCAGACGCCTTTCTGGTCTGGCTGAGAGAGTTGCAGCTCGGTAGCTCTGAAACCTTTTTTGGAGAAAAACTGCTCTTTTTCCCTGCCTCTACCATTTTTTCTCTTTCACCTGTGGTTTTTCAACTGCCGCACCGGCCTCTTGTTTTTTCCCCCTAAAACAAGCTGTCTTGCTTTTTTTTCTCTTCTCCCCTTCACGAAACCAGAGAGGATTCGGGCGGCGGTCAGGGGCTGTTACTCGACCCTCTTCTCTCCGGTTCCCAGTTAACCCCAACAACTGCAGGATCTTGTGGGAGGGGCTTCCCACCGTCAGTCAGGGCAGCAGGAACAAGCTAGATAAGCCAGGTATCAACGGTCTGACTGTAAAATTTTTCCGCCACTTTTTTAATCTGCTGGGACCTGATCTCCTGCAGGTCCTAGAGGAAGCCCTAGAGACCGGAGAGTTACCGCTGTCATGTCGCCGTGCAGTATCAACTCTGCTCCCCCCCCAAAAAGGGGATCCATGCAACTTGCAGAACTGGCGCCCGGTCTCGTTACTCTGCACGGAGTACAAGATCATAGCCAAGGCACTCTCGCTAAGGCTAGGTTTCTGGCTGTGAGGGACAAATGTTGGAGGGAGTGTGGGAAAAAAGTTCCTTCTACCACATATGGTAGGAGTGTGCCATTATTCCTCACATGTGGGAGGAGTTGTCAGCTTTAATTAAGACAGTTTTAGGAGTGGACATGGTCTGTTCCCCCAAAAGTGTCTTGCTTTATATATTTGACCCAGACCAGCTCCTGTCGATTCAGAAGCTCATTCAACGGTTTTCTCAGGCTGCTCGATGCGAAAAAGCTCTCTGTTGGAAGCGGTATGCAGCTCCATTCATGCAGGACATTTAGCATCGTATGGAAAGAGTCGACCATTTTAATAAGCTGACAGCTATGAGAAGAAGGACGATGGCCAAATTTGAGAAATTACTAGCTGGCTGCTTCCAAGAGTTGCCAGGCTCTGCGGGCCCTGACAGAAATAGGACTTGTGGAAACTCCTGTGGTTTTTCTTTTCTTTTTCATGTCATTCCGCTCCATTATTTACCATGACAATTTGGCTGTGGGGGGAGGAGAGGGGTGAATGGGTAGAAAATTATAAAAAAAAATGTTTGCCTTCTTTCTCTCTTTTTAATATTTCTGTTGGATTGGTTATTCTATTTGAATACTTGCTGCCTTTATTATCAGTATAAGCATAATAAAAATTTTCAAATTATTTATAAAAAAAAGAAATATTTTCTGTATCTAATTTCATGGCGGACAATTTTCAAATTAGAAACACCAAAGAGCAAATAGGTAACCCACAAGGGTTCATCCAGAAATAACAAAGAGAACCAAAATGAAAGTTCAAACAGAAAAATGGGTCAATCAAACATAATATGCAATTTAAAAGTGAAGGTGTCAGCTTCATATTATGTTTGATTGACCCATTTTTCTGTTTGAACTTTCATTTTGGTTCCCTTTGTTTATTTTTGGACAATTTTCAAAGCCATTTACCCTACTAAGACACAATTTAATTTAGAAATAAATTGGCTTTCTATAAATTGCCCTCCTTCCATATGTCAAAATAGATGTGCGGAGATTTAACCACATTGAGAGTGTTGCGACCCCGGGGTCGGCACTCACCCGTGGCGCGGCCCAGACTCGTCCCCCGCCCGGGCCCGGGGTCGGCACCCGCCCGTGGCTTGGTCGGGGCCCGTTCCCGCATGCTCAGCCCTGCAGGGCCCTCTGGCGCCGCGTTCCTGCCTCGGAGGAGCAGCCGGCGTCTCGGCGCGGCTGGCTCTGCCCCCTAGTCGCGCGTGCGCGCGCGCGCGGCTGAGCTCCCTTCTTAAAGGGGCCAGCGCGGGAGAACCCGGGACTGCCTCCGATGACATCAGACGCTGCAGGGCTACTTAAGCCCTGCAGTTCCTCCTCTTCTCTGCCTTGCAACGAGGTTCCCAGGTTTCCCTGTCTCCAGTTGCTGCGTTCCTGTGTCGTTTGGCTTCTGCTTGGCTCCTGACCCCGGACTGGCTTACGTTGGCTCTTTGGCTCCTGACCCCGGACTGGCTTACGGTGATTCTCTGGCTTCTGATCCCGGACCGGCTTACGTTGACTCTTTGGCTCCTGACCTCGGACTGGCTGACGGTGATCCTTTGGTTCTTGACTCTGGACTGGCGAGCGACGACCCTCCGGCACTCAACCTTGGACTCCATCTGACTCGGCCCCCGCGGGCCCTCCTAAGTCCCAGCGGCCGGGTTCCTACGGGCTCCTCCTGGGGGAACTCCGGCTTCCAGGGTGAATCTCCTAAGTCCCAGCGGCCGAACTCCTACTGTTACGGCTGCCAGGCAGATATAGTGAAACCACAGTTTAGACCGCTTACCTGGTGTAGTAGTATTCGGAATGCAGGAGATCAATAATATATCGGAAGGCAGTCCGAGTCGGGGCAGGCGGCAAACAGAGTAATCCGAGGCACAGTCCGGGTCGAGGCAGGCAGCAAGCAATCAGAATCACAACGGAAATCCAAAGGGCAGGTGGCAGGCAGCGTAGTCCGAGGCACAGTCCAGGTCAGAGTCCAAGCAGACAGCAACACAGTTCCCAGGCGAAAGCAAAACACAATCGTGGCCGAAGCAAAGGGTTGGAGACCTACTCTCTTTAAATAGCCCCAATTTCCCGCGCAATTGACTCCGTCGGCGTCTGACGTCAGGGGGCGTGGCCAGGATCGATCGCGCGGAACTCCCCTCTAACTCGCGCGATACTGGCGATTCCCAAAATGGAGGAGATCTCCCAGCACTGCTAGTCCCGCGCTGCCGATGCCGCGGAAGCTGCCCGAGTGCGACCCAGACCCCGAACGGATCCTGCCTCGTGCCGTGCTGCTCCGGACCGCGAGAGAACAGTAACACCTACGAGCTCCTCTCGGGGGAGGATCGGCTTCCAGGGCGAAGATCTTCCCACTGCTGCGCCAGCTCCATCGTCTCCTTCTTCCTCGCCAAGGCCCTTGGTCGCATAGGGCTTCCAGAGTCCCTCCTTCGGCCATCCACGAGTCTGTCCTTGCCGCCTCCCGATCGGGGCCACTGCTGCAACCACCTTCAGCAATTCATCCTTTGGTTCCGATCGGCCCAAGGGTCCACGAATCCAACAGAGAGGAAGCATTCCTGGAGTTGCATTTAGACTGGGGAAAGGCATTTTACATTATTTTCCATTTCAAAAGTGTCCACACTTGGTGCAAGATCCAAGGGTAAAAAGTAGCTGCAGACTTTGTCCCTCATGGGGCAATTTCTACAGTTGAGTTTCTTTTGCGCATATCTTGACAGGAGTAAACCTCTTCCATAAGTCCTGGCATGTTGGGGATGATCTCAAACTCTCAAATTTACTACTAATGCCTTTCTAAGTACTTACATTGTACCAAAGAGAGCCTCCTCCTGGAGTTCAGAAGGTGTAATCTTAACAGGCGACATCAAGACGCGCTTCAAAATTCTTCTTAATCAGACCAGCGGCGCCCAATATGACTATTTCTGTATCTTTCTCTCATATTTTCTTGGCCTCCAATTGCATCTCTTAGTACTTAAGCATCTTTGCTTTCTCTATACGATCTGCCAAATAATCCATGTGAAATTTCCCCCATGTTTTTCAGTAAGAGTCGAGATGGAGTGAGCCTGGGACACACAAAAGATAACCCAGCTCAGGAGGGAATATTACAGCTAAAGAGCGGTGACAAAGGAATGAGCGACAAGGATTGGAGACAATTTACAGGGGGAAGTCTAAAGAAATTTATAAAATCATGAAAGAAACAAACCATTAACCAACATGCCCAAGGTTCAGCGAAGGGACTGCTTACTTTTGAAATCTCTGAGCAGATTTTACCCTGTATGGACACGGGTTAAAGAATCCTTACAGATGGCATCTGATTACAATGAGTAAAATAATCCCATATTCCCTGTACGTACCTGGATCAGTCCAGACAGTGGGTTGGAGCCTCCTGTCCAGCAGATGGAGCCAGAGAAAAACTGAACAGGTATCCTGTAAGAGGCCAGTGCTCACCCTGCTACCCTCAGTATTTCTCTGGCTCCAGCAGATGCAGACAACGAACCTACGGTTCCCTCTTCTTAGTGATATTTCTTTATAGTAAGAACAAATTTTCCTATATTTCTAATAAATGATGAAGGCAATGTGGTAATATAGGCCACTTGTGCTGGCATTATGCAAAGGCGAGTGCATTTTGGAAATTGATACAACATGAAATTAAATATGTTGCTGGTATCAATATTCCCAGGTACATTTATACTTAATTTCTTCTTAACAGGGAACAGGTGCACAACAAAACTTAGCAAGCCATTGCTTGATGGTTGCTAGATGTGTCTTACTTGAAATAAGAGATCTTGACTCCCATATGGGTTCGCTTTATTAAATTATAGGACGTGTATGACGTGGAAATGATAATTAGATAATTGCACAGTGGAAGAATAAACTGCAGAATTTCTGTAGAGTCCAGAAACCCTTTCATAAGGTCTATGGGAAGACCTGAATTCTCTCTATCTTCTTATTTTTCAAATGTGTATGAAGGGGTGTTCGTGTGAGTATTTGTTGTGCTGATTAAATTCATAAATGATGTATAGAGGGAAATTAAGAAGTACTTTCATCTAACATGTTTTTCTTGGTGCATTACTTAGTGATTGTGTACAAGTGCTCTCCTCTGATCTAATAAAGAACCTCTGTTAAATAACTAAAAATAAGCCAGAAACCTGACCACCTGTTATGAACCCTCCTGTAGCAGTGCTATGGGAGGCTCCTTAACTCTTCCTGGAGGCCACTCCAAAGCCGGGGTCTCGCCTACGAACTATCCAGGATTTGCTCCAGGGCCTGGGAGGCCTCAATGTTCTTGGGACCTGCCTGAGGCTTGCTTGTGTCTGCATGGACTTCCTGGTTTGGGCCACGCCCTTTCCCTAGGGGCCGGCCCACAGCACTCCTCCGTAGTTATAGGGCCAGCTAGGTGTGGGCTTTCCAAACTCCTCCCCGGGAGTCGCCTGTCTATAGCCCTATAAAAGGACTTCAACTTCCAGTCAGCCTTGCCTTGCATCGGAGTTACTTCGTCTCTGGAAGCTCTTGCTATCCAGCACTCTGACAGGCCCTTGTCTTCTTCATGGAGCTCCTTGTCTCGTCTGTGTCAAGAACCATGTCTTCATTGCCTGAGGTCCCCGTCCTGGTGTCTGATCTTCCTGATGTCAATCAGGAAGATCGACATCAATCTTCCTGCAATGTTCCAGCTCTCCTAGTCCTCCAGGTGACCTCCATGAGGGTAAATCCATTCCGTCTGGTTCCTGTTCCCGGTCATTGGAGCCTCTGCCAGCTGGATTCCTTCCCTGCGCTTGTCCCGCTCTCCGCGTGGTCCGTGACCAGTCTCCTTAGGCTGTGCAGGGCGCGCAGTGGGACAGGGTGGTCCGTGACCAGCCCATTGGGTCTGCCCGTGAAGGTGGGCTGTGTAGGGCGCCCTGAGAGACAGTGCCAATGTCTTCCTTCCCAACTTCTTGTCTCGTCTGGACTTCGTCAAGTTCCTCATCTCTGATGCCGTTGCATCCGCCTTGGTGTCATGTCTTTGCTTCAACCCTCGTCTGTGATGCTGTCGCATCAACCTTGGTGTCATGTCTTCGTGTCAAGGCCTCCGTCTGCCCTCATCCTCAGGCCGGCCTGCTGCTTCATGCCGTTTCTAGCGGCAGGTCCGAAAGGGCTCGGAACAGTCGGAGGACCGTTTCCCTACCAACATCATCTGTTGTTGGCTCTGGGAGCTTGCAGGCCTGGCAGAGGGTAAGATCCTGTTCTGCCATGCTGGGACATGTCGCCAACCCTCGGTTCGGTCCTGGATCCGTCTGGGGTCGGGCTGAGGCCCAAGAGCACACTAAACACCCCCCCGTTTCTAACACCACCACATTCAAAACTCCTCATGCAGTTCTCGTGGGCTGAATATCTCTGACCTCAACAAAGTCCTGATAACTATTGTTGGAACATTTTACAGAACAGTTCCTGTTAGTTTGTTGGGAGTCGGATTCAATCTGTCCATGAGAACTGGGAGGAGATTTGATTGAGGTCCTCAGGAAGATTGGTTGGGAATGAATGAGCTCCCCTTTAATTCATCAGCCTGAATAGAGTCCGGCCTTTTGGATCCGCTTACTTTTGGCAGGGAGGTGGGGGAAGGGAGTGTTTGTGGTTTTGGATGGAAGGTTTAGTTAATTTCGAACATGGATGTGCTCAGTAAATTCTTTATGCGCTCTGACTTGTGGTCACATTGCTAGTTCTGAGTTCTTGGTTATGACTGGACCAATCGATGATACTGCCGTCCTTGAGGAATTCCCGTTATCAGGCAGAAAAGCCGGGCAGGCTCCCTCATGAGTGAGAAGTACATACAGCTCTACTTCAATGTTTATAGGCAATGAATGGATTCAGATCATCTTTTCATCTAGTTTGCTAGTTCTAAGAAAGGCAAGCGGGCATCCAAGGCTACTATCGCCAGATTTTATGAATTAAGCAGGTGATTGTATCAGCCTACATGTCTAAGGAGATTGCTGAGAGTCTTAAAACTCACTCCTCAAGGGGTCAAGCAGGTTCGTGGGCTGAGGGTCAGTTGCTATTGCAGCAAGAAATTTATAGAGTGACCACATGGTCCTTGATGCACATGTTTTCTCACCACATTCACGCTTCGAATACTTCTGCCTTCAAATAGGGCATTTTGCAAAGGAGTCTTTCAGGTTCCCTCCCAGTTTAGTGGGGTTTGGGTGTATTCCATCTGTCTGGACTGGCCTGGTGAACAATGAGGAAGGAAAAATTGGTTCTTACCTGCTGATTTTCTTTCCTTGAGTCCTATCAGACCAGTCCAGAGTCCCACCTTTTAATTCTTGTGCCACTCTTCTGTGTGTATATACTGTACAAAAGGAGTTTTTATTTTAACTACAAGTGTTGATCATTTGTTATTTTGGAGCATTTATACCCTCTCATTGGAGGGAGTCAGGACTAGTTTAGTATTTCATTGGCAAGGTTTCTCATTTTCCCTCTGCTCGTGGGGGTTGTTTAGAAGCTTTGTGAATGCCAGTAATAAGCAGTGGCTATTCCCTAAATCAGCTTAATAGCAATTTATGAACTTCTCCTCTAGGAACTTTTTTAAACCCAGATATTTGTGAAAAATGTTTATGATGCTTGTACCACAATCAAGGAGGAGGGTGCACTGATCCAGACTGAGATCACTTGGTAGTATTAAGGAAAAACCAATTGATCTACTTTTCTTCTCTGCTCCGACACAAACCGGTCAGATGATGGCCAATTGGCCAGTGGAATAATCTATTGGCTGTTGACTGTCACAGAGATTACTCATATGGTCAGAATAGTCTGCTGTGGCGAACTGCCAGCATGTTGGTGACTTCTGGAAGACTGCTGGCTCTCAGGACAATTTTTAACACTTTCTTTCAATGAGGTCATGACACTGAACCTCCCTATATGCTGACATTAAACATAAGAACCTAGTAGGTTTGAAGATGCTCATCCCCAAAAGAAGATGCATTCATTGACAGAACATATCTGACCTGTATTGATTCCAGAAGATTGATATGAAAAGTGGTTTACCTCATGAGACCAGGTGCCTTGGGGTTGGAATGATCCTGTGTGAGTGCCCATTCCTTTCAAGTTGGTGTCCATCACTAGTAAAACTTGATGAGGATGAGTGCAAAGAAGCACTGCTTCCTGTCACACAGGCCGATTCAGTAAAATTTGCGGGAGAGCGAGTGCCTGCAATCCTGACGCGCGCCCAGGCCACTCTCCTGGGCGAACGATTCTGTATTTAAATGAGAGCCTGCAGTAATAAGGAGGTGCTAGGGACACTAGTGCGTCCTTAGCGCCTCCTTATTGACAGAAGCAGCGGCTGTCAGCGGGTTTGACAGCCGATGCTTAATTTTACCGGCATCGGTTGTCAAACCCACTGACAGCCACGGGTTTGGAAAATGGACGCCGGCAAAATTGAGCGTCCGTCTTCCAACCCACGGGCAGATTTTTTATTTTTTTAGAATTTTAATTTTAATTTTTTTTTTGGGGCCTCCGACTTAATATCGCTATGATACTAAGGCAGTTTTTTCTGCTTTTCTGTACACTTTCTACTTTTCTGTACACTTTCCCGGTGCCGGCCAAAATTAACTCCTGCCTTCGGGCAGGCGTTAATTTCTGAAAGTAAAATGTGCGGCTTGGCTGCACATTTTACTTTCTGTATCGCGCGGGACTAATAGGCTCATCAACATGCATTTGCATGTTGCGGGCGCTATTAGTTTTTGGGGGGTTGGACACGCGTTTTCCTTGCACTATTACCCCTTACTGTATAAGGGGTAATATTAGCGTGTGGAAAATGTGCGTCTAGACGGGAGCTAACGGTGCGCTCAGCCTGAGCGCACGTACTGAATTGACCTGACAGTGGGCTTATGCCAGCAGTGTAAATCTTGCTTTGGAAACTTTGATTTAGGTTGATAATGGCTAAATCATCTGATTCCAGTAAAAGAGACCCCAGTGTAGAAAATGGATATAATGGCAGCTCACTGGACCACATGCAGTGGTTACCATCATATAACCTGAGGCATCGTGAATTGCTCTGGTTGCCACGCTGAGAAGTCAGTAATTTGTGTATGAATAAAAATCATGTCACCCGAAATGTCTCTCTCCTGCAGTAAGACTGTCCCTTTGCCAATGGATTTCACTCTCTGAGCAGGTGGTAAATTTGACTCTTCACAATGGACTAGAAAAAAAGCAAACATCGTAGAAGATGGAGCATTGTATAGGGAAAACAAAAAAGCCTTTTCTCGAGAGTTCACTGTGACTAGCTAGTCATCCAGGCACAGGAAAACTTGAAACCCTTATGACACAGGTGTGCAGCTAATACTGTAAGGCACTTGGTAAAGATTGGCGGAGTTACCAGGAAGGCTAACAGGAGTACCTTGTACTGGAAGTGAAAGAATCCACCTTGAAGTGAAGACAGCACCAACGGGAAAGATGAAATGGTATATGAACATATGCATCCCTCGGATTGAGAGTATACATCTATTCTTGCTTTGGATTTAAGGGAGAATCATATCGAGGGAATGCATTAAGAATTCTTGTCAAAGTATACATTTACTCAAGAGCCTGAGACCTAGAAAGGGCTTCCATCCTGATTACTTGGTGATGAGGAAATATTGAAAATAGAAATCTTATCTGTACTGGGTCGCAGGTATCCATTCTACTATTAGCGAAAAAGTGATTGCACTACTTGGCACAGCCGCGTCAAATGAGACAGATGAGTCTATTCCATGTTACCACTGCCATTAGCAATGGTTACATGGAATAGACTTAGTTTTTGGGTACTTGCCAGGTTCTTATGGTCTGGATTGGCCACTGTTGGAAACAGGATGCTGGGCTTGATGGACCCTTGGTCTGACCCAGTATGGCATTTTCTTATGTTCTTATGAAAATCAAAATTTGAGCAGCATGGAGGGGATGGTAGCTGGTAGAATTGCAACTGGTAACCAGACTCCATAGTTTGGAGGACTTGGAGGTCCTTGGTAATCTAGCACCTTGATCTAAGAAGATTTGGCTTCCGAATGGAGACTGGAAGAATAAAAAACATGGGACCGGGTATATGTCAAGAGTAGTTTTAGGCTGATGGCACTTACACTGAAAGGGTCTGACCAGAAGTAGTTGCTGACATAGGGCTGGAAGAAGCATCAGTTGGTACTGCTGAAAAGGTCAGAATCGATTTCTGTGAATACATGACTGCAAAAGGTGGTTCAGGGCCTTTGAGAGGGTAGACTGCTAAATTCCATTCCGTGCCCAACTGTCACCAACACCTGTGTGGAAACCTTCCGTGGAACTCGACTCAGCTGCTACTCGCCCTGAGGTGCATCACATGCCACACTCCAATTGAAGCTGAGGAGGTATGTGAAAATGGAATCCAAGAAAAAGCTCACACACACAATGGAGAAAGTGACAAACATACACTTCCACCTCTAAAAGCTGTGAGTAGAAAGTCCAGAGAATATAGCAGGAGGATATGGCACCCTATAGAACTGGCACTTAGAGATCTGGGTAATAAGCATGGTGCTTTGGAAGATTTCTTGGCAAAATTGTCTAGAAGCCTTTTCCTGTATAGTTACTCTAGGGAGGGGAACGACTTCGACCCCCAGATGTTATCACAGATTCGCCTGTTATACAGTCTCCTCATGCCAAGGTTCAGCAAGCCTCACCTATGGCCTTGCCAAGTATTTATTTATTTTACAATATTTATCACTCACTCTTCCAAAGGTTATAGCGATTTACAAATGATATCAAAATAAATTTAAATTAATAAACCAAATTATATAAAAACCTATATAATACAATCCAAAGATACAATAAAAATAAAATTATGTAATAAGTAGAAGTACCTCCTCGCTGGTCACCCTACATCCACATTCGAGATGTATTTAACCCTGCCTTGGGAAGGTCCAATGAAACAAACCAGAAGGTGGTCCCACGTAGCCAAGGCAAAAAAAACAGAAGGGACTACCTTACACCGTGGAACAACTTTTATTGGAAAAGCCCGACTCAAAATTAAAGCTGAGTTTCGCCAAAAGGCTGCATCAGGGGCTAAAACAATCAAGAACAATAAACATTACCACAACCATATTCTATAAAAACTTATTACGCAATGTGCTAAAAGTTATTAAACAATCCACTAGAAGGTGATTGCTTGTTACTATATCCATCCGCCAATATAGTCTACAGTCATAATATACATACATACCATACATATTAACATCATCGGTGTACAACACAACCCATTTATTCTATTTAAACCTGATAAAATTTTAAAACAACAATATTTTTAACACACCCAATAATTTTTAAGAGAACATTCTTATAAATAAAAATGTATTTCTTTAAAATAAACTGGAGACATTACCTTTATACTGTAACCTTGTACTCACAGCTACATACAAACCGGGGTGATATGTATATTATACAGGAACCTCTGGTATATAAATTATTTAAATAATAATAATAATATATCGGTATATCAATCTGAGCATTAAATGTTGCAGTGAAGCTAAAAAATAAAGCTGTTAATAAAAATTATCATTAGAAAATGCCAAATATTAAAAATTGAATTAGAAAAGGCACCAACATATCAGTAAGTAGTTATAAAAGGAAATCTTTTGTATATCGAATCTCACACAAGGACTATAAATGATGTACATTTAAAAAGGCATGATACACTTATCTAAAAATCAAAATTATGAAAACAATCAAAAGGTTATAGTGTAGTCAATATCACTATCCAAATGGTAACATCAGAGCCTTATACTGAAACTCACAGGATATATGTGTAAAAATTGTAAACTTAAGCATAATAGGACTAAACAACTTTTAGCGCTACAAACAAATTTTTACCGCTGAAACTTGACATGAGACATAATTAAAAAGCAAATCCTTTAATAATCCCTAAGTTATTATAATATATATGAGGTAATACTATTTTACAAATAGATAGAAAGAACTTCCGAAGTATTAATTCAAAGATCGGCTAAGGGCTATCTACTTTACCTTGTCAGTCAGTGAACAACTCACGGAAAATGGCACTGCAACTAAGGAGCGTTCCCCGCTAAGTAGTCATTTAAATAGCGTGTTTCAAAAGCAGACCGCGCCAAAACACTATCACATCATTTCCTGTGAAATGTGTCAATCATGTCAGAAATTACAATATAAAGCCAAGGTATAATAAACAAAACATAAAATCAGAGAAGGATTTGTATAATAATTAGAGACACCACGTCAAAAGCGAACCACAGTCATATTACAGCATGGTTATTGTGTAAACACCTAAACATGAAACTAAGTTAAAAGCAATTGGAGATGTTTATATCATGGACACTAAATCACCACAGAGTCACTATGTAACGTTTAGAGTGCCTGAAAACATTTGTATCAAGAACGTAGCACTTTGAATCAATACTGTGTCTATATCAAGTTGGAACCCCTAAATAATGTTTAAACCAACAGAGGAGAGACTAATGAAAACAGGGTCACAAAGTGACGTGCGGAACATAAAGGAAGAGAAAATATTATTAAGTGTAAATAATACATCTTCATCAGACCATGGTCAATATTTGACAATTGAAACGCAGGAATACCATTGTTTTTATATAAGTGACAGCAGATCAATTGTATATAGGTGTTTCTAGCCAAAGGCAACTTCTTTAGTACTCCCTAAGTTGTTTTAATATATATGAAATAATACTCAACAGATTATTTTATAGAACTTCCGAAAATATTAATTCAAAAGTCAGCTAAGAGCCATCTACTTTACCTTGTCAGTCAGTGGATATCTCGCAATATTGGCACTGCAACTAAGGAGCGTTCCCCGCTAGGAAGTCATTTAAATAGCGTACTTCAAGAACAAACCGCGCCAAAAAACTATGACGTCATTTCCTGTGAAATGTGTCAATTATGTCAAAAATTGCAACGTAAGGACAAATAATAATATAAAATCAAAAAAGCGATTGTAAAAGACCAATTTGTATAGTGATTATAGACATGACTATTTAGAGACGTGACGTCATTCCCTAAAAGAACCACAGTCATGTACAGCATTATTATTGTGTAAACACCTAGACATGAAACTAAGTTGAATACAACTAGACATGATTATATCATGGTCACTAAATCAACACAGAGTCACTATGTAACGTATAGAGTGCTAGAAAACATTTGTATCAAAAACATAGCACTTTAGATCAATACTATGTCTGTATCAAATCAGAACCCCTAAATAACATTTAAACAAACAGAGGACAAACTAAATGTATGAAAACTGCATATCTATTAAAACAGGGTCACTGAGTGACGTGCGGGACATAGAGGCATGATCACTATTAAACGATTGGAACACAGGAATATAACTGATTTTATATAGGTGACAGCAGATCAATTATATATATTTTTTTATAAAAAAAACAGAAAAATCTATTTCTTGATTTAAACCTGCCGGTTCTACAGTATTGAATTTAAAAATGAGACGTTGTTCCATGCGTAATAAGGTCTTATCCAAATCTCCCCCTCTCCAATTAGAATTTGGTTTGTATAATACACAGAATTTGTAGTCTTCAAAATTATGGTTAGCTTGATTGGAATGCTCGACCATTGGTTTCCCTTCTAACTTCCTGTTAATTGCACTCCTGTGTTCAATCAGACGTTTGTTGAGGGGTTGAATGGTCTTCACAGAGCACACTGAGCAGTGACCACAAAGACTTGAGACCTCCTGGTCACTACCCTTGTGGTCACTGCTCAGTGTGCTCTGTGAATCCGAAGGCTAAACAGGTTTTGTTCAGTAATCAATCAGAACCATACAAACTGACGAAATTCACTAACTGCAAAAGTGAGGGCGTAGTTTATGTAGCATACTGTAATTGCAATAAATTTTATATTGGGAAGACCATTCGACCCCTCAACAAACGTCTGATTGAACACAGGAGTGCGATTAACAGGAAGTTAGAAGGGAAACCAATGGTCGAGCATTCCAATCAAGCTAACCATAATTTTGAAGACTACAAATTCTGTGTATTATACAAACCAAATTCTAATTGGAGAGGGGGAGATTTGGATAAGACCTTATTACGCATGGAACAACGTCTCATTTTTAAATTCAATACTGTAGAACCGGCAGGTTTAAATCAAGAAATAGATTTTTCTGTTTTTTTATAAAAATATATATATAATTGATCTGCTGTCACCTATATAAAATCAGTTATATTCCTGTGTTCCAATCGTTTAATAGTGATCATGCCTCTATGTCCCGCACGTCACTCAGTGACCCTGTTTTAATAGATATGCAGTTTTCATACATTTAGTTTGTCCTCTGTTTGTTTAAATGTTATTTAGGGGTTCTGATTTGATACAGACATAGTATTGATCTAAAGTGCTATGTTTTTGATACAAATGTTTTCTAGCACTCTATACGTTACATAGTGACTCTGTGTTGATTTAGTGACCATGATATAATCATGTCTAGTTGTATTCAACTTAGTTTCATGTCTAGGTGTTTACACAATAATAATGCTGTACATGACTGTAGTTCTTTTAGGGAATGACGTCACGTCTCTAAATAGTCATGTCTATAATCACTATACAAATTGGTCTTTTACAATCGCTTTTTTGATTTTATATTATTATTTGTCCTTACGTTGCAATTTTTGACATGATTGACACATTTCACAGGAAATGACGTCATAGTTTTTTGGCGCGGTTTGTTCTTGAAGTACGCTATTTAAATGACTTCCTAGCGGGGAACGCTCCTTAGTTGCAGTGCCAATATTGCGAGATATCCACTGACTGACAAGGTAAAGTAGATGGCTCTTAGCTGACTTTTGAATTAATATTTTCGGAAGTTCTATAAAATAATCTGTTGAGTATTATTTCATGTATATTAAAACAACTTAGGGAGTACTAAAGAAGTTGCCTTTGGCTAGAAACACCTATATACAATTGATCTGCTGTCACTTATATAAAAACAATGGTATTCCTGCGTTTCAATTGTCAAATATTGACCATGGTCTGATGAAGATGTATTATTTACACTTAATAATATTTTCTCTTCCTTTATGTTCCGCACGTCACTTTGTGACCCTGTTTTCATTAGTCTCTCCTCTGTTGGTTTAAACATTATTTAGGGGTTCCAACTTGATATAGACACAGTATTGATTCAAAGTGCTACGTTCTTGATACAAATGTTTTCAGGCACTCTAAACGTTACATAGTGACTCTGTGGTGATTTAGTGTCCATGATATAAACATCTCCAATTGCTTTTAACTTAGTTTCATGTTTAGGTGTTTACACAATAACCATGCTGTAATATGACTGTGGTTCGCTTTTGACGTGGTGTCTCTAATTATTATACAAATCCTTCTCTGATTTTATGTTTTGTTTATTATACCTTGGCTTTATATTGTAATTTCTGACATGATTGACACATTTCACAGGAAATGATGTGATAGTGTTTTGGCGCGGTCTGCTTTTGAAACACGCTATTTAAATGACTACTTAGCGGGGAACGCTCCTTAGTTGCAGTGCCATTTTCCGTGAGTTGTTCACTGACTGACAAGGTAAAGTAGATAGCCCTTAGCCGATCTTTGAATTAATACTTCGGAAGTTCTTTCTATCTATTTGTAAAATAGTATTACCTCATATATATTATAATAACTTAGGGATTATTAAAGGATTTGCTTTTTAATTATGTCTCATGTCAAGTTTCAGCGGTAAAAATATGTTTGTAGCGCTAAAAGTTGTTTAGTCCTATTATGCTTAAGTTTACAATTTTTACACATATACCCTGTGAGTTTCAGTATAAGGCTCTGATGTTACCATTTGGATAGTGATATTGACTACACTATAACCTTTTGATTGTTTTCATAATTTTGATTTTTAGATAAGTGTATCATGCCTTTTTAAATGTACATCATTTATAGTCCTTGTGTGAGATTCGATATACAAAAGATTTCCTTTTATAACTACTTACTGATATGTTGGTGCCTTTTCTAATTCAATTTTTAATATTTGGCATTTTCTAATGATAATTTTTATTAACAGCTTTATTTTTTAGCTTCACTGCAACATTTAATGCTCAGATTGATATACCGATATATGTAGCTGTGAGTACAAGGTTACAGCATAAAGGTAATGTCTCCAGTTTATTTTAAAGAAATACATTTTTATTTATAAGAATGTTCTCTTAAAAATTATTGGGTGTGTTAAAAATATTGTTGTTTTAAAATTTTATCAGGTTTAAATAGAATAAATGGGTTGTGTTGTACACCGATGATGTTAATATGTATGGTATGTATGTATATTATGTATATTATGACTGTAGACTATATTGGCGGATGGATATAGTAACAAGCAATCACCTTCTAGTGGAT
Source organism: Rhinatrema bivittatum (assembly GCF_901001135.1). Classification (NCBI taxonomy): domain Eukaryota; kingdom Metazoa; phylum Chordata; class Amphibia; order Gymnophiona; family Rhinatrematidae; genus Rhinatrema; species Rhinatrema bivittatum. The sequence goes on along the minus strand of NC_042616.1, from coordinate 37,255,279 downwards.
TGTTTAATAACTTTTAGCACATTGCGTAATAAGTTTTTATAGAATATGGTTGTGGTAATGTTTATTGTTCTTGATTGTTTTAGCCCCTGATGCAGCCTTTTGGCGAAACTCAGCTTTAATTTTGAGTCGGGCTTTTCCAATAAAAGTTGTTCCACGGTGTAAGGTAGTCCCTTCTGTTTTTTTGCTTTAACCCTGCCTTGTCAGTACCTCAGTGCCTCTTCTTGGAGTCAACCTTGGCTCTCTGACCTGGCCGTACTTACTTTGTTCCATGCATTCCACCTTGTACCTTGTCTTGCAGCCAACTCAGCCCTTTCCTTGACTTTACTTGTGGCCTCTGGGCCTGCTCTTAGCTTGTACCTTGTCTTGTGGCCTACTCAGGCCTTTCCTTGTCTTGTGGCCTCTGGGTCTTTTGCCTCACCTAATGGCCTCCAGGCCTTAAGCCTAGTGGCTTACAGACCTTCTGCCTCACTGCCTTCGGGAAGAAAAAAAAAACACCTTACTGTGGATACAGTTCTATCTTCTTGCCGGCAGATGACATCATCCAGATCATGGCAAATTCACGCTGCTTCAGGGGTCTGTAGTGGGATCTGTGCTATGTAGCATATTCATAAATGATTTGGAGAGAGGAACGAGTGATGTGACCAAATTTGCAGATGATACAAAATTGTTTCATGTCATTAAAGCAGCAGAGGATTGTGAAGAACTGCAGAAGGACCTAGTGAGATTAGGAGACTGGGCTTCTAAATGGCAGATGCAATTTAATGTGGGTAAGTGCAAAGTAATGCACGTGGGGGAAAAAAAATCCCAACTACAGATTCACGATGCTGGGTTCTGTGTTAGGAGTCACCACCCAAGAAAAGTCCATTATTAAGGTGGAGTTGCAGAAATCCACTGCTTATTCTTGTCTTAAAAGGACCTCGGAGTCCTTGTAGATAACAGTTTTTGAAATCTTCAGCTCAGTGTGCAGCAGCAGTAAAAAAGGCAAATAGAATGTTAGGAATTCTTTGGCAAGGAATAGAGAACAAACCTGAGAATGTCATAATGCCCCGGTACAGATCCATGATACAACTGCACCTTGAGTACTGTGTGAAGTTCTAGTCACTCCAGCTCAAAAAAGTCATAGCAATCAAATAAAAGATACAGGGAAGAGCAACAAAAATGATAAAAGGGAGTGGAAAGGATCCCTTATGGAGAAAGGCTAAACAGGTTAGTGCTCTTTAGCTTGGAAAAGAGACTGAGAGGGGATATGTTGGAGCCAATTGGCAATATTGATTACAATATTATCAAATTTGACTTAATAACTGGGGCGGGGAGTGGACGTGGAAGTTCGGGGGCGGGGCAGAGGCAGGACCGAGGCCTCCGGCACAGCAGCCGTGCCGGGGAATCATGCGCCGGCACTTGGCCGGCATATGCACCTTCACCTGCCCAGAGGCAGGCGTAAATAAAAAAATAAAGGTAGGGGGGACTTAGGTAGGGCTGGGGGGGCGGGTTAGATAGGGGAAGGGAGGGAAAGGTGGGGGAGTGGAAGGAAAATTCCCTCTGAGGCCGCTCCGATTTCGGAGCAGCCTCGGAGGGAACTGGGAAAGCCATCGGGGCTCCCTTAAGGCTCAGCGTTCGCAAGGTGCACAAGTGTGCACCCCCTTGTGCGTGCCGACTCCGGATTTTATAATATGCGCGCAGCTGCACGCACATGTTATAAAATTGGGCATAGATACAAAAATCTGGCCCTAAGAATTTAGCTCAGGCATGGACAATCCTGAAAGCCAAAACCAGATTTATTCCTCACATTAGAAAAGGTGGAAGGAAATCTAGATGTCTACAAGCATGGTTAAAAGGTGAGGTGGAGAGGCTATAATATCTAAAAGAACATCTTTCAAGAAATGGAAAAGGGATCCAAATGAAGAAAACAGGAACCAGCATAAGCACTGGCAAGTCAGATATGTTTATAAATTATCTTGAAATGGGAACAAAATGTGAGGTGATCAAATTTGCCGAAGACACAAAATAATTCAAAAATTTTAAATCAAAAGAGGATTGTGAGAAATTGCAAGAGAACACTGCAAACTGGGAGACTGGGCATGCAAATGGAAAATTAAATTGAATGTGGACAAAGGCAAAGTGATGCACTTAGGGAAGAGTAACCCAAATTATAGCTACACAACGCAAGGTTCCACATTAGGAGTCACCACTCAGGAAAAGGGTTTAGGTGTCATTGTTGAAAATACATTGAAATCTTCTGCTCAGTGTGCAGCAGCAGCCATGAAAGCAAATAGAATGCTAGAGAATAAAATAGAATATCATAATGCATCTGGTCACTACATCTCAAAAAATATATAGCAAAATTAGAAAAGGTACAGAGAAGGGTGACCAAAATGATAAAGGGGATGGAACAATTCCCCTATGAAGAAAGGCTAAAGAGGTTAGGACTCTTCAACTTGGAGAAGAGACGGCTGAGGGGAGATATGATAGAGGTCTATAAAATAATGAGTGGCATGGAATGAGTAAACATTAATTAGTTGTTTATTCTTTCACAAAATACAAAGACCAAGGGGCACACAATGAAGCTACTAGATAATACATTTAAAAATAATAAGAGAAAATATTTTTTTACTCAATGCATAATTAAGCTCTGGAAGTCATTGCCAGAAGATGTGGTGAAAGCTATTACTGTAGCTGCATTTAAAAATGGTTTGGACAAGTTCCTGGAGGAAAAGACCATTAACCATTATTAAGGTAGAGTTGCAGAAATCCACTGCTGATTCTTGGGATAAGCAGCTTGGACTCTTATCTACCCCTTGGGATCCTGCCAGGTACTTGTGACCTGGCTTGGCCACTGTTGGAAACAGGATGCTGGGCTTGATGGTCCTTTGGTCTGAATCAGTATGGCAAGTCTTGTTATGTAACAACCAAGTCTTTACCAGTTTCCTGAAGGTCAGGAAGTAAGAGGCAAGCCCAATGTGAGGAGGGGGAGGAAACGCCATAGGGTTGGGGAAGCACGTGCAAAAGTTCTCTTTCTGGTTTTCACGAAGCACGTAGCTAATGGTCAAGGGATCTCAAGGCAGCCCTGAGACAGCAAATATAATGAGCATGAAGTCCCAGAGGGGGGAGAGGGGGCTGTTGAGGGAGGTTGGAGTTAGGTCTTTGAGGAATTATTCCATGCTTGGATCACTCATTATTCAGACACTGAATTCACAGGGCAAAGAGAAAATGGGCAATCAAATGAACCAAGGATTGCATTTCTTTTATGAAAACAGTATCTGCACAATAAAGACTGCATACAAGTCAGAGTAATGAGGATTTCAGGGATGGCTGAGACACAGGAACACGATTACTGAAACACACTTTACTTCCACGCATTTGCTCTAGATAGAGGCGAACGATGACTTCACGTCCCCAGGTAGTCACATGAATTTTGCACCAATGGAAAGCTCTTGATTTGGAAAATATGATTCCTAATTTGCCGAGTGATACATATAGGAAAGAATAAAATACTCCTATTTGATATTTTTATTATAACCCCCCCTCCCTTATAGTTCCTTTGGCCATTAGGGTCAGCCATCCTAGCAGTCAAAGAATTAAGCCTGGATTGTACCTACAATTGGACAGATTTCCTTTGGCAGTTTGCACATGTTGCAATTGTAGAACATATGTCAAGTCTTGCTTGGAAGTTTTTATTGAGCTGCATCAAAGACAGGTGGAACCACTTCTAAGTCCTGGTGTCTGATGACCTTCTGTCTCCCTGCACGTGATATGGGATAGTCATGAGCAAAACCCCGATCATCTTGTTTCATGGCACACCTGGCACAAGGTTCACTCTGTTGTGGCACACCAACCACTTCCCCATCATCACTTTTTCTTTTCTTCCCTCTCCCCCCCCCCCCCCCAAATCCCTTGGTACCATTACATTTCTCTTCTCTTCTTTCTTCATCCAGCCCCCTGGCGACATCACCTTCTCCCTTTCCCACCCCCCAGCATCATCATCACTTTCTCTAGACCTCCACTTCTTTCCCCCCTGGCATCATCATCTCTCCTCTCCAACCATCTCTTCCTTTCCCCATCATTATCACCTTCCCTCTCTCCCCTACCTCTGCATAATTACCACCTTCTTGATCCCTCCATCTGTTCTCCTCACCACAAGCAATATCATCACCTTCCCTTTCCCACTACCCTTCTCCTCACCCCCTGGCATTATCACCTTCTCTCTCCCTCCTTATCTTCTGCTCCTCTCCTGCCATCATCAAGTCTTTCCTTCTACCCCTCTTCCCCACCCCCTGGTATCATCACCTTCCCGTTCTCCCAATCCCTGATATCATCATTACCTTCCCTCTCCCCCATCCCCTAACATCATTACCTTCCCTCTCCCCCACCCCCTAGCATCATCACCTTCCCTCTCCCCCACCCCCTAACATCATCACCTTCCCTCTCCCCCATCCCCTAGCACCATCACCTTCCCTCTCCCCCACCCCCTAACATCATTACCTTCCCTCTCCCTCCCTCTTCTCCATCCCCTGGTATCATCACCTTCCCTTTCCCTCACCTTCAGGATTCATCACCTTCTCTATTCCTCCACACCCCAGAAGCATCAACGTCCCACTCCATCCACCTCTTCCTCCATGCTTGAATCATCATCATCATTACCTTCTCCTCTCCACCTCCTCACTACTGGTAACATCATTGTCACCACCATCCCTTTCTTTCTACCCTTCTCCCTCACCTCCTGGCATCATCATCACCTTCTCTCTCCCTCCATCTCTTTTCCTTGCCCCAGCATCATCATCATCATCAGCTTCCCTTTTCCTCTATCCCTCTCCCTCACCCCTGGCATAAGAACATAAGAACATGCCATACTGGGTCAGACCAAGGGTCCATCAAGCCCAGCATCCTGCTTCCAACAGTGGCCAAAACCAGGCCATAAGAACCTGCCAAGTACCTAAAATTTAAATAGATCTCAAGCTAATATTGCTTATTAATTAATAGCAGTTTGTGGATTTTTCCTATAGGAACTTATCCAAACCTTTTTTAAACCCAGTTACACTAACTGCTGTGACCACATCCTCTGGCAATGAATTCCAGAGCTTAACTATGCATTGAGTGAAAAAGAATATCCTTTTGTTTTAAATGAGCTACTTGCTAACTTCATGGAGTGTCCCCCTCTGCCTCCACCTACTGCATCATCACCTTCCCTCTCTCTCTACCCCTGGCATCATCACTTTCTCTTCCCTCTCCCTCTCCCCCCCCTCCAATCACCTTCTCTTCCCTTCCACCCTCTGGCATCACCTGCCCTCTCCCTCACTTCCTGGCATCATCACCTTCTCCCTCTCGCTTTCCACTCCTCTTCCCCACCAACATAATCATCATCATAATCTTCCATCTCCCTCACCCCATCATCAACTTCTTTTCCCTTTCCCTCTACCCCACTGGCATCACCTTCCCTTTCCCTCCACCTCTCATTCCCATCCCCATGAAGCTTACTTGTACAGAAGTCTGTACAGGGCCCGATGAAGTTTCCGATGCTGAGGAGAGCCAGCAGAGGGAAAAGCAGGAGCAGCTGCAGATAAGCACTGCTCTGACTCGCCCTGCTGGTGGAAGGACATCCTGGGAGCCAGGAAGGAAACAGGAAATGAGACGCAGCTGCAGCACACCTGCACTCTTTTTCACTCAACGCACAATAAAGCTCTGGAATTTGTTGTCAGAGGATATGGTTAGTGCAGTTAGTATAGCTGGGTTCAAAAAGGTTTGGATAAGTTCTTGGAGGAGAAGTCCATTAATGGCTATTAATCAATTATACTTAGGGAATAGCCACTGCTATTAATTGCATCAGTAGCATGGGTTCTTCTTAGTGTTTGTGTAATTGCCAGGTTCTTGTGGCCTGGTTTTGGCCTCTGTTGGAAACAGGATGTTGGGCTTGATGGACCCTTGGTCTGACCCAGCATGGCAATTTCTTATGTTCTTATGTTCTTCTCCAGCCACCACATGTAGGTTGGGAAACGCTGTCAGAGCAGGAGATAGAGTAAGAGATCTGAATATTCAGCCTCTCCTCATAAGGTTTCCAATACCGACCCCACACCATTTTGGTCACCCTTCTCTGGACCGCCTCCATCCTATCTCTATCCCTTATGAGAGACGGTCTCCAGAATTGAACACAGTACTCCAGGTGAGGCCTCACTAAGGACCTGTACAAAGGCATTATCACTTCCTTTTTCTAACTGGATATCCCTCTCTCTATAAAGCCCGGCATTCTTCTGGCTTTAGCTATCGCCTTGTCACATTGCTTCGTGGCCTTCAGCTCGCCAGACGCTATCATCCCTAGGTCTCTCTCCCAGTCCATGCACTTTGGAATTTCACCCCCCAACACAGCTCTTTTGGATTACCGCATCCCAGATGCATGACTCTGCATTTCTTGACATCGAATCCCAGATGGCAAGTATTTCACCACTCTTCAAATTTTCTTAAATCACTTTTCATTCTCTCTACTCCTTCAGGCATGTCCACTCTTTTGCAGATCTTAGTAACATCCACAAATAAAAGGTACAGAGAAGGACAGCCAAAATGATAAAGGGGAATGGAACAGCTCCCCTATGAGGAAAGGCTGAAGAGGTTAGGACTTTTCAGCTTGGAGAAGAGACGGCTGAGGGGGGATATGATAGAGGTGTTTAAAATCATGAGAGGTCTAGAACGGGTAGATGTGAATCGGTTATTTACTCTTTCGGATAGTAGAAAGACTAGGGGCACTCCATGAAGTTAGCATGGGGCACATTTAAAACTAATCGGAGAAAGTTCTTTTTTACTCAACGCACAATTAAACTCTGGAATTTGTTACCAGGGGATGTGGTTAGTGCACTTGGTGTAGCTGTGTTTAAAAAAGGATTGGATAAGTTCTTGGAGAAGTCCATTACCTGCTATTAAGTTCACTTAGAGAATAGCCACTGCCATTAGCAATGGTTACATGGAATAGACTTAGTTTTTGGGTACTTGCCAGGTTCTTATGGCCTGGATTGGCCACTGTTGGAAACAGGATGCTGGGCTTGATGGATCCTTGGTCTGACCCAGTATGGCATGTTCTTAACTTTATCTTTGTTGCGACCGTCGCTGCCCGACATCTCCACTCCACCCACCTTACCTCTTTGGCGACTCCCTCTTTGTTTGAAGAAGTTTGGCTGCTGCGGCGTCATCTTGCCGACCTTCTCCAGCGTCCCCATACCGGCTTGACACTGCCTTTCCGCCATGTTCTCCTGAGGGCTAAGGGCGCGCGCGTGGCACGGCCCCAACTCAAGTACCAGCTGTGGCGCAAACCTCAGGGGCGTCCCCCTGAGATGACGTCATCATTGCCAGATATTTAAGGTCTCTTGTTTTGCTAGCTATTCGAGTTAACAAAGGTTAAAGGGTTTACTACCTAGCTGCCTCCAGGTATCGCTGCAGATGCGATTCGCTTTCCGCTTACCTTGCTACTCTGCCTCCTCGGACTTTACCAGGGGTACCTGCTCCTTGGGGGCCTCGCTCTCTCCTTTGCTTTTTAGGTCGCAGTCTGGAACCGGTACTCGCTCCTCGAGGGCCCACATTCCCGGACCTGCTACTGAATGTAACTTCTGCCAGGAAGTCACCGCTGCCTACAACACCAGTGAGTTACCATCTCTCTCTCAGAGCTTTCCCTGGAATCAGGTACTCGCTCCTCGAGGGCCTAATTCATTCCAGCTCCTGGGCTGTTCTAAAAGGATATCTTGTGAGTGTACCATCAAGGTTCTGTTCCTGAACTCTGCATACTCCGTCTACTCACTATCTCAGTTTCTCTACAGCTCAGCCTTCCTGGGATTGTTATTCCAGTGCCTGAGGGACTACAGCCCAGCCGGGCTTCTCCAGCTCACTACTGCCACCTCTGGTGATTCTCAAAAACAGTTTAATAAAAGAACTAGTGCGTGTCTGTCTCCCAACTCTGAGCCTGACCAGTGGTCCCTCTCGGGATCTTCCCCCGGGGGCGTGGTCATCTGCCACTGGCCAAGGATCCATCCACAACCATCACAAATAATAACAATCTTCCCAAAACCGATCCCTGTGGTACTCCAGTAAACACTGTTCTCTCTTCAGGGTAGGTTCCATTTACCATTACATACTATGTCCTGTCAGTCAACCCGTTTGTAATCCACTTCACCACCTTGGCACCTACTCCCAAGCTTCTCATTTTATTCCTGAGCCTCTTATGCAGGACCATATCAAAAGTTTAGCTGAAATCCAACTACATCACATCGCGCGCTCTTCCTCAAACTATTTTCAACCTAGTCCTTAGTGGAACACAGTATTTGGTGCAAGAGGTAACTATGTTGGAGTCACTTGGCAATAGTGATGACCACATAATCACATTTGACTTAATAAATAGACAGACTCTAATTGAAATCTACTGTGCCAGGCTGTTGCAGATGTGAGTAATATCCACAAATAGACAAACGTTACCTTCTACCCTTCCACAATATCACTTACAAAATATTGAATAGATCTGGTCCCTAAACTAATCCCTGTGGCACGCCACTTAACACTATTCTTTCTTCAGAATAGGTTCCATTTACCATTGTACGCTGTCTCCTGTCAAGCAGTTTGTAATCCACTCCACCACCTTGGTGCCAACTCACAAGTTTCTCATTTTATTCACAAGACTGCTATATAGGACTGTATCAAAAGCTTTGCTGAAATCCAAATATATCACATTGAGCACTATTCCTCAAATCAATTCTCTAGTCACCCAATCAAAAAAAATCAAATCAGATTTGCCTGAAAGGACCTTCCCCTGCTGAATCCATGCTGCCTCGGATCCAGCAACTCGCCGGATTGTAGATAGTTCACTATCCTTAACTTCAGCAGAGTATCCATTAATTTTTCCATCACCAAGGTGAGGCTAACCAGCCTATAGTTTCCATTCTCCTCTCTGTGACCACCATTACATAGTGGGACCACCACCGCTCTACTCCAAGCACAGGGCACCAACTCCCGAATCCAGGGATTTGTTGAAAAGGTCATTCAGCAGAGCTCCAACATATATCTGAGCTCACTTAGTATCCTAGGATGTACCTCATCCGGCCCCATGACATAAGAACATAAGAAATTGCCATGCTGGGTCAGACCAAGGGTCCATCAAGCCCAGCATCCTGTTTCCAACAGAGGTCAAAACCAGGCCACAAGAACCTGGCAATTACCCAAACACTAAGAAGATCCCATGCTACTGATGCAATTAATAGCAGTGGCTATTCCCTAAGTAAAATTGATTAATAGCCATTAATGGACTTCTCCTCCAAGAACTTATCCAAACCTTTTTTGAACCCAGCTACACTAACTGCACTAACCACATCCTCTGGCAACAAATTCCAGAGCTTTACTGTGCGTTGAGTGAAAAAGAATTTTCTCTGATTAGTCTTAAATGTGCTACTTGCTAACTTCATGGAATGCCCCCTAGTCCTTCTATTATTCGAAAGTGAAAATAACCGAGTGACATCTACTCATTCAAGACCTCTCATGATCTTAAAGACCTCTATCATATCCCTCCTCAGCCGTCTCTTCTCCAAGCTGAACAGCTCTAATCTCTTCAGCCTATCCTCATAGGGAAGCTGTTCCATCCCCTTTATCATTTTGGTTGCCCTTCTCTGTACCTTCTCCATCGCAACTATATCTTTTTTTAGATGCGGCGACCAGAATTGTACCCAGTATTCAAGATGTGGTCTCACCCTGGAGCGATATAGAGGCATTATGACATTTTCCGTTCTATTAACCATTCCCTTCCTAATAATTCCTAACATTCTGTTTGCTTTTTTGACTGCTGCAGCACACTGAGCTGACGATTTTAAAGTATTATCCACTATGATGCCTAGATCTTTTTCCTGGGTGGTAGCTCCTAATATGGAACCTAACATCATGTAACTACAGCAACGGTTATTTTTCCCTATATGCAACACCTTGCACTTGTCCACATTAAATTTCATCTGCCATTTGGATGCCCAATCTTCAAGTCTTGCAAGGTCCTCCTGCAATGTATCACAGTCTGCTTGTGATTTAACTACTCTAAATAATTTTGTATCATCTGCAAATTTGATAACCTCACTCGTCGTATTCCTTTCCAGATCATTTATATATATATAGAAAAGCACCGGTCCAAGTACAGATCCCTGAGGCACTCCACTGTTTACCCTTTTCCACTGAGAAAATTGACCATTTAATCCTACTCTCTGTTTCCTGTCTTTTAACCAGCTTGTGATCCACGAAAGGACATCGCCTCCTATCCCATGACTTTTTAGTTTACGTAGAAGCCTCTCATGAGGGACTTTGTCAAACGCCTTCTGAAAATCCAAATACACTAGATCTACCGGTTCACCTTTATCCACATGTTTATTAACCCCTTAAAAAAAAAAGAAGCAGATTTGTCAGGCAAGACTTCCCTTGGGTAAATCCATGTTGACTATGTTCCATTAAATCATGTCTTTCTATATACTTTACAATTTTGTTCTTGAGAATAGTTTCCACTATTTTTCCCAGCACTGAAGTCAGGCTCACTGGTCTATAGTTACCTGGATCGCTCCTGGAGCCTTTTTTAAATATTGGGGTTACATTGGCCACCCTCCAGTCTTCAGGTACAATGGATGATTTTAATGATAGGTTACAAATTTTAACTAATAGATCAGAAATTTCATTTTTGAGTTCCTTCAGAACCCTAGGATGCATACCATTCGGTCCAGGTGATTTGCTACTCTTTAGTTTGTCAATCTGGCCTACTACATCTTCCAGGTTCACAGTGATTTCGTTCAGTTCGTCTGACTCATCACCCCTGACCTTATCCACTTTCAGTTTTCCTAGCTCTTCCCATACATTCTCTTCCATAAATGGAGTTTCATCCACCCCACTCCCATCTACAGTTTTTATCAACCAGCAATGGTCCTTCTCCAAGTACTTCTTTAGGGAACACTGAGCTTTTTGTTTAATATGTCTGCCATTTCTTCGGCTCTCTCCACACATTATTCCTTGTCTCTTTTCAATTTCACTACACCACATCAGGGCTCCCTTCTTTCTCTGATATATCTAAGAAAATGTTTTGTCACCTCACGTTACCTCTTTGACAATCCTTTTTTCCACGTGACCTTTTCCTTTCATCTCCCTCAGTTTTACCAGGTATTCTTCCCTGTGCTTTTCTTTTTGGGATCCTTTATACTTCTTGAACAATGTTCTTTTTGCTTTTAGCCACCTCCTTTGAGAACCAGACCGGTTTCATTTTCTTACTTTTATTTTTTTTACATATAGATATGTTGCTTTTGTAATAGCTCCTTTTAATTTGGCCCACTGTTATTCCACCTCATCCACTATCTCCCAGTCTTCCAGTTCTTCCTTCAAGTACATCCCCATGTTGACAAAGTCCATATTTTTGAAATTCAAAACTCGGGTCTTCGTGTGAGTTCTCTGTATTTTATTTTCGATATCAAACCACACGTAGAGATATTATCCCCATTTGTAAGCATTAGATCAAGTACCACACCTTCCCTCATGGGTTCCATTACCATTTGTTTGAGTAGAGCCCCTTGAAGTGCATCCACTATCTGCACAAGGGATACAACAATCCACATCAGGCAGATTAAAATCTCAACTGGCAACGTCTCCCTTCTTTCCAACCTTTTGGAAGTCTTTGACCAGATCTCTGTCCAGTGCATCTATGAGTCAGAGGCCTGTAGACCACACTGATGTAAATGGAAGCACCATCTTCTTTTTTTAGGACAGCCTATAATGTTTCTTCCCTACCCCACATCCCTTGCATTTCAGTTCGTGAATATTGTTTTTAACATAAAGCACTACTCCTCCCCCTTTTCTGTCCTTCCTTCACAAGCTATAGCCTGGTATGGCTGTATCCCAATCATGAGACTCAGTGAACCAGGTTCTCTGTAACAGCAACGATGTCCAAATCCACTTCCAACATTAAGGCCTGCAGGTCTGGGGTTTTATTGCCCAGACTACGAGCATTTGTGGTCCGAGCTTTCCAACTTTTTTCCCTTGATTTGCTGCTCTTCCTAGTCACCTTTTCTGCTGTTTTGAACTGATTGATGTTGATTTCTCCTCCCAATTACCTTATTGTTTGGGGTGATATGACAGTTTCATTGTCCACCACTTGCCACCCCCAACCTCTAGTTTAAATGGCTGATAATGTATGTTCTGAATTTCTCACTTAGGATCCTTTTTCAAGCTGGTCGAAAGCTGAGTACAGGCACAGACTGAATGCTGGAACTTGCGGGGGCTGGATACAGGTACAGATAGAATGCAGGGATTAGCTGGGACTGGATACAGACACAAAGTGGATATTGGAACTGGCTGGAGCTGGATACAGATAAACTGAATAGTGGGACTGACTGGGGATGGATACATTTTGGTTTTTACCTGCCGGTGCCAGTGCAAAAGTGCGCAATTTTGGACACATTTAAAGTTACTTCATCTGCTCTGCCTTTCCCTCTCCCTCACATCATTGTATATATGTCACCGGGGATGTTAAGATTACTACAACGATTTAACATTTTTCTGTGGTATTATAATGCCCACTGCCTAGTGCCCACTGCACACACTTTGCCTTCTGCCAGGCAAACAGTGAGTGTCATCCTGTCTGCTCTGTCTGCACTATTTCTCTGTCACAGACAGGCTTCACAATACAGCCTGTTATGCTGCACTTTCTGGCCTGCCTTCACTGCTTGCTTATGCCCAGTACTACCTAGCTCCCACTGCCCACAATGTGCCCACTGGCAGTCATACAGAGAATAAATAACTAATCTGAAGAGTAGCTAAGGCTTCAATCACGAAAAAGGAAAAACAGAACAGCAAGCAAAGCAACACAAATCTACAATGATGCAGAGATATTGTGATGCCATGCTGCCTCTATGGTTTGTTTTCCTGTCTTGTGTTAATGGGCTGCCACAGCAAAAATCCTTACCAAGAACTCGGAGAGAGCTCAGTGCTATGCTTTCACACAGACAATGTCTAGAGAAACAATGCAGAGCAAGGCTGTGACATGCTCATTCTTCGAGCTCAGCATCACTGTAACACGCTCTGCGGCATTATAGGAGACTAGGAAAATGCACCGCTGCGATACATCATAACTCTCCTTGCTTGACGGAATGCCAATCCGTCCCTTCTCTGCAGCCTGCCCGCTCCACAGTGTATGAACCTTTCTCCATACATTTGCAACTGTTGCTATGCCTATGATTTCCATGGGTCTTTTGACTATAATTGCTTATAGAAATCATTCTGTTTGACAGAAATGAAACAAGTAGGATTCCTTTAGTTCACGGGTCCCTTCAGCTCATTTTGGACCCTAAGAGTTTGGAGTCAGAGTTTAAAGCTTTTAAAAAAGCTCTAAAAGCATGGCTGTTCGAACAGGCTTATATTGACTATCTTGAAAAAAAGGACTAATTGGTTTAAAGAAACATTATTTTTATCTTTGTTTTATGATCATTTATTAATAATTGATTAACAATTTTATTTTTTATCATATTTTACTGTACCTTTTAGATATTTCAGTTTGATTTTATGATTTTGTAACATGTAAACCGTTGTGATGTATATTATGAACGATGGTATACAAGAATTTTTAATAAATAAACTAAATAAATAAAAAAGAAACAAGTTGGCTCCACTGATTTCATTTTTATATTTTGTTTTCAATGAATGCACTTCTCTAGCTGAGCTGCTTGTTCAATTAGTCCTCCTTTAGTCTGGCATCAAGAGTTCAACAGTTGCTTACAGGTTAAAAGAAGGGGTCAGTTGGTTCCATAGTGTAGTGGGTATCACATCTGCTTTACACGCAGAAGGGCCTGGGTTCAATCCCCAGTGGAGCCATTTTTAACTTGCTGCAGAAACAGGCATGAGTCTGAGTGCAAGGATAACTTAGATACCGAAAAAGCAAGTTGAAGACCAATGGGTTCCATATATGTGCAGTGGAAACCCCACCTGTCAGGTTTTCAGGATATCCACAATCTATATGCGTGGGATAGATTTACAGGCCCTTCCTTCTATGCTTGCTACTTGATCTCATGCAAATTCATAGCAGATATCGTCTTCCCCAGAAGAAGTGTGGGAATGGTTACTGGAGATGAAATAAGGAAGCTTTAGGTAAACTCCTAAACCAACACCTTGTGTGGTAAAAAGAATTGAGTCTCTCACAGGCTTTCTGCTTTGGATATATTTAAAAAAGGTTTTACTGTGAGTTTTTGCCTCTACAGCCAACTTCTTTTCAAATTCTCTCTTAGCCTGTCTTATCAATGTCTTACATTTAACTTGCCAACATTTATGCTTTATCCTATTTTCTTCTGTTGGATCCTTCTTCCAATTTTTGAATGAAGATCTTTTGGCTAAAATAGCTTCTTTCACCTCCCCTTTTAACCACGCCAGTAATCGTTTTGCCTTCTTTCCACCTTTCTTAATGTGTGGAATACATCTGGACTGTGCTTCTAGAATGGTATTTTTTAACAATGACTACGCCTCTTGGACATTTTTTACTTTTGTAGCTGCTCCTTTCAGTTTTTTTCTAACAATTTTTCTCATTTTATCAAAGTTTCTTTTTTGAAAGTTTAGCACGAGAGTCTTGGATTTGCACTTTGTTCCTCTTCTAGTCATTAAATCAAATTTGATCATATTATGATCACTATTGCCAAGCGGCTCCACCACCGTTACTTCTCTCACCAAGTCCTGTGTTCCACTGAGAATTAGATCTAAAATTGCTCCCTCTCTCGTCGGTTCCTGAACCAATTGCTCCATAAAGCTATCATTTATTCCATCCAGGAACGTTATCTCTCTAGCGTGACCTGATGATACATTTACCCAGTCAATATTGGGGTAATTGAAGTCTCCCATTATTATTGCACTACCAATTTGGTTAGCTTCCTTAATTTCTCTTAGCATTTCACTGTCCGTCTCACCATCTTGACCAGGTGGACGGTAGTATACCCCTATCACTATAGTCTTCCCCGACACACAAGGGATTTCTACCCATAAAGATTCAATTTTGTATTTAGTCTCATGCAGGATGTTTATCCTGTTGGACTCTATGCCATCCCGGACATAAAGCACCACACCTCCTCCCCAGTGCTCCTCTCTGTCATTGCGCTATAATTTGTACCCCGGTATAGCACTGTCCCATTGGTTATCCTCTTTCCACCAAGTCTCTGAGATGCCAATTTAGGGGTAGATTTTAAAAGAAGCGCGATCAGCCTACTTTTGCTTGCGCATCAGACTCAAGCAAAAGTACGCTGGATTTTAGTAGATACGCGCGGAGCCGCGCGTATCCACTAAAATCCTGGATCGGCGCGCGCAAGGCTATCGATTTTGTATAGCCTGCCTCCCCCCGTTCCCTCCAAGGCCGCTCCGAAATCGGAGCGGCCTTGGAGGGAACTTTCCTTTGCCCTCCCCTCACCTTCCCCTCCCTTCCCCTACCTAACCCACCCGCCCGGCCCTGTCTACACCCCCCCCCTTACCTTTGTCGGGGGATTTACGCCTCCCGGAGGGAGACGTAAATCCCCGCGCGCCAGCGGGCCTGCTGCGCGCCGGGCCGCGACCTGGGGGCGGGTACGGAGGGCGCGGCCACGCCCCCGGGCCGTAGCCACGCCCCGTACCCGCCCCCAAAACGCTGCCGACACGCCCCCGGAACGCCGCGACGACCGGGCCCGCCCCCCGACACGCCCCCCTCCGAGAACCCCGGGACTTACGCGAGTCCCGGGGCTCTGCGCGCGCCGGGAGGCCTATGTAAAATAGGCTTCCCGGCGAGCAGGGCTCTGAAAATCTACCCCTAAGTATGTCATCATTCACTCCTATACATTCTAATTCTCCCATCTTACTTCTTAGACTTTTTGCATTAGCATACAAACATTTCAGTTTGCTTTTTGTTTGTATTTTCATTCTGCTTTTTAATTGATAGGGATAAGTTAGAAATTTTTAGCTCAGGAGAGGTTTTAGTTACAGGCACTTGGACTACTTTTCTAATTATTGGAACCTCACTGTCAGGATGCCCTAATTCTAATGCATCATTAGTATCCTTTAAAGATACCTCTCTCCGAACCATGCACTGCTGAGCGATTGTCGGCTTTCCCCTTTGTTCTAGTTTAAAAGCTGCTCTATCTCCTTTTTAAAGGTTAGCACCAGTAGTCTGGTTCCACCCTGGTTAAGGTGGAGCCCATCCCTTCGAAAGAGACTCCCCCTTTCCCAAAAGGTTCCCCAGTTCCTAACAAAACTGAATCCCTCTTCCTTGCACCATCGTCTCATCCACACATTGAGACTCCGGAGCTCTGCCTGCCTCTGGTGACCTGCGTGTGGAACAGGGAGCATTTCAGAGAATGCTACCCTGGAGGTTCTGGATTTAAGCTTTCTACCTAAGAGCCTTCCAGAACCTCCCTCCCACATTTTCCTATGTCGTTGGTGCCCACATGTACCACGACAGCCGGCTCCTCCCCAGCACTGTCTAAAATCCTATCTAGGTGACGCGTGAGGTCCGCCACCTTCGCACCAGGTAGGCATGTTACCAGGTGATCCTCACGCCCACCAGCCACCCAGCTATCTACATTCCTAATAATCGAATCACCAACTATGACGGCCGACCTAACCCTTCCCTCCTGGGCAGTAGGCCTTGGGGAGATATCCTCAGTGAGAAAGGACAATGCATCACCTGGAGAGCAGGTCCTTGCTACAGGATCCTTTCCTGCTGCACCTGGTTGGTGTTCTCCCATCATGAGACCTTCTTCCTCCAAGGCAGCACCAGGGCTGCCAGTCTGAAATTGGGACTTGACTACTATGTCCCTGAAGGTCTCATCTATATATCTCTCTGTCTGCCTCAACTCCTCCAGGTCTGCCACTCTAGCCTCCAGAGATCGGACTCGTTCTCTGAGAGCCAGGAGCTCTTTGCATCGCATGCACATGTACAACTTCTCACCGGTGGGTAAAAAATCATACATGTGACACTCGATGCAAAAGACTGGGAAGCCCCCCTCTTGTGCTGGACTGCTGTCTTCATCTCAATTTTGATCAGTTCCTAGTTAAGTTTTAGGTTGCTATGGGAGTAGGAATGTGTCTAACGTCCTTTAAATATATTAGTGAATTCACTATGTGTCTGGTAGTGGCCTACTGGGCTCTGATCGAATTCTCAATAAAGGTTTTGTTGGGTTTTTTGTTTTTTTTTTGTGAAAGTGGCACTTGCCTATAAATTAAGGGATGACCTGGGGGAGGGGGGAGGGTTGGGAAATACAAACAGTCTTAACTTCAGTTAGTCAGCCTGAGTGACTCACTGCTCTCTTGATTAACAAATGTTGGTGCCTATTCAAACCCAATCACACTACCTCAACACCTTTCCAAGGTGAGTAACTGAGCTGAACTATTCAACTTTTCTACTTAGGTATATACTGCTCCTAGCTTATTTCTAGCTTCTGGATACTTTTTGGGTTGGTTGTTTTTTTTTGTGGGTTTTTTTTTTCAATACAAACACTCAGTTTGTATTGCAGACTTTTAAAAATAAACACACTACCTACTGCTACCTTATTGACTGACTATTTAAAAATACAGTCTAACTTGTTTATTCACTGCCTTTCTGACTATTAAAGGCACAAACACACTAAATAATATTCCCAAATAGTTAACTTTGCCCCAATACTTTTAAAAAAAGACAATGTCCCAAGCAAAAACGTACTGATTCCTTTCAGCCACCAGCAAGGTGATCCTCTCCTCTCAGGATTTGGTGAGAGAGGTAACAGTGGTGGGGCTGCTTGGCAATAGTGATCATAATATGATCAAGTTTGAATTAATGACTAAAAGGGGAACAGTATGCAAATCCACGGCTCTAGTGCTAAACTTTCAAAAGGGAAACTTTAAGAAAATGAGAAAAGTAGTTAGAAAAAACAGGCATGGGCCTTGTTTAAAAGTAGCATCCTAGAAGCACAGACCAGGTGTATTCCATGCATTAAGAAAAATGGAAGGAAGGCAAACTGATTACCAGCATGGAAATGTTCCCAAATTTAGCTTAGCCGGTGCAGCACTGAGAAGCCTCCAGAAGATCTAACCTCACTGAAGGGCCTGTCCCTTAATCTAAAAAAATACCCACCTCTACCCTGACTCCCAATCGCTCGGTCATTTTTAATGCAGGCTTGTCTTCGTCTGTTAAAGAAAGGTTCAGACTTTAAAATGTGTAAGGCTGAATGCACATCACCATTATATACAGGGAGGACAATAATGAAAGCCATTTCTGGGGGTAAAGCGCTCTTTTATCCACAGAAATAGGCTGTTTGATTACTGTCCATCCTCTACACAAGTAAAGGTAGGAGCATATAACAAGGCATATTTCTGGTTTGGAGTTCGGACAGGGGGAAAACTATAGCCAGAGAGCAAAGTGTTAGGTCCCTTTAAGGGCTGCAGCTGGAGAGCTAAACCAGCTCGGGATTATGATGTCTGATTATGACATCACCATAGTAGAGGTTTGAAACCAGGCAACTCCTTTCTTTCTTGCTCTTTGCAACAGACATCCTCTGTTGCTCCTAGGCTGTGATCCCTGTGCTTCGGTGCCGTGCCTCCAGTGTCTCCTGTGTCATCGTCCCTCCAGCGTCTCCTGTGTCTTCATGCCTCCAGAGTCTCTTGGGTCTTCATGCCTCCAGTGTCTCCTGTGTCATCGTCCCTCCAGCGTCTCCTGTGTCTTCATGCCTCCAGCGTCTCTTGGGTCTTCATGCCTCCAGCGTCTCCTGTGTCTTCATGCCTCCAGTGTCTCCTGTGTCTTCATGCCTCCAGCGTCTCATGGGTCTTCATGCCTCCAGCGTCTCATGGGTCTTCATGCCTCCAGCGTCTCCTGTGTCTTCATGTCTCCAGCATCTCCTGTGTCTTCATGCCTCCAGCGTCTCTTGGGTCTTCATGCCTCCAGTGTCTCCTGTGTCTTCATGCCTCCAGCGTCTCTTGGGTCTTCATGCCTCCAACGTCTCCATGTTCCTGTGACCATCACTTCGTCTCTTCACTATCTGCCACAGACCTTCTGCCTGGACTACGCTGTCTCTTCAAGAGATTGGTTCCTATCTTGCTGGGTGAACGCTCTATATCTTCCTTCTCTTTCCTCTCTGCCCACCTGCCTTTGCTGTTCTTTGCGTTTCCTTCCCTTTCTCTGTCTTGTTTATGCTTCCCCTTTTCCTTTCCCTTACTTCTCCTTTTAGCAAAACAGTTTTAGTGGTTAATATTATTTCCCTCCCATGTAAAATTCCCTTTTATTACCATTAGAGGGTCCCTGAGGGAGAGATAGAGCTGTGGGTTAATAGGGACAGACAGGGAGAGTTTGTAAAGCTAAAGAAGCCCAGCCAGTTGTACAGTCTGAGCTGATCCTATCAGCACCCTCAGAGCCGACTGAGACAGGTGCAGCATTCACTAAAAACCAGTTGGAGTTACTGTGAAATTCCTTTTCTTCTTGCCCTGCTTGCAATACAGTCTTCATAACAAGCTCTGTTTATTAGCACTGTGGATCCTAGGTAAGTGAGTTTTTCAGTGATTCTTGTATTTTTTGGATGTGCCTTCTTTATTCGTCTGGATACTGTGAAACCCCAGGTTTAGGGAGTCACAATGTCCTCAGAAAGCCCTCATGAAGGAGCAGGTGGTAGGGTACTTGGGAAACGCAGTTGGTGGGTGGGAGGTTGTCAGGAGAGAGGCACAAGTGCAGGAGCAGGCAAGGCCTCTGCAGTGCTTGCTGGGATCTTCAAGGTCCAAGCAAGTGAGCA
The DNA here is from genome assembly GCF_901001135.1 of Rhinatrema bivittatum. Taxonomy (NCBI): domain Eukaryota; kingdom Metazoa; phylum Chordata; class Amphibia; order Gymnophiona; family Rhinatrematidae; genus Rhinatrema; species Rhinatrema bivittatum. Next base: position 37,235,549 of record NC_042616.1, on the reverse strand, counting down.
AGGGTTTAACCTCCGAGTGTCAGGTGAAGCAGCTTTTGCTTTACTTCTGCTAAGAATGTTTTATTCCAGGGAGGTAAAGGAAGAGATGTGATGTGTGCTCTTCATTCCTGCCAGGAATATTTCATTCTGTGTGGCAGGGGCAGAGCCAGAAGCAGCACAGCTCTTGCGCTGTTTTCCCTGTGAACATTTAAGTGAAGGCTAAGCAATCTTGTATTGCTTAGCAGATAATAACGGGGGTTAGCGAGCGGTAGGATAGGGTTAAATTATAAGTTAGGAGGGAAAGGGGAGGGGGAGAAAGTAAAGCTAAGAGGCCAATGAAAAGAAAGTATTTTGAATTGAGGAGCTGGGATTGGTTGGGGTAATAGTTAGTTAGGGCAGAGAGCCCGTTCGCGCCTCAGTTGGGTGGGAGAGGGCTGAGGGAGCAGGCTGGAATAATTTCCCTCCTCCCTCCCTTATGGTAGAATCATTGGATGTTATTCAATGTGTGTTGTCTCTATTGATTGTCACAGGGGCGGGTAACCCCAGCCCAATATGGTTGATTTTGTTATGTCTTGTTAAAAGGCATTTGGGGGGAGGGGGGGTATCTCGTGTAGCGTGGGGCTGCCACATGAGGTGGCCAATGAGCAAGAGGGGGGCCGAAGCTCAGAGGCCGGGGTACTTACCCACGCTGGTGCGAGGCGGGGTAAGGAAATGGACTCTATGGGTGCAGCTCTACCACTGGGTCCAGGTGGGGAGCAAGTTGTTAAGAAGGGGATAAAAGGGGGGGGTGTATATGTTGAATAATGTATTAAGTGTTAGGGGCTCGGGTCATGTTATAATAAACTGCGGCCTTTATTTAACCAAAACAAACATTGTGTGGGATTATAAAGGGGGAGGGGAAGCAATTGAAAGCGAGCCTTGCCTCTCCCAGTTTTTCTTGGGGTGGGAGGCTGCAGGAAGGAGCCAAGGATGAGGCAGGAGCTCTCCTGCCACTCTCCAGTCCTTATGAATATTTCATTCAAGGACAAGGTGGGGAGATGAACCCAAGCTGTGGCAGCAGATCCTGCTCGCTCCTGCCGTGAACATTTGATTATGGGGGGGAGGGGGGGAGTCAGAGACACGGAGCAAAAGCTCCCTCCATGAACCTCTGGTTTGGGGCTCTGGCAGTGGCTGCCTGGGACTGAGCTGTGGGTCTCATCTGGGTCTGGATGTTTCCCAGCCTTGACCTAAATAATCAAAGTATGCAAGGTCTGGCCAATCCCATCTGAATTTTAACCTGAGGTGATAAGGAATGCAAAAGAACACATCTAGATTTGCTTTGTTTATTGCCCCCTCTAAAATACCCCTGCCTGCTTTTTGTGAGGGCTCGGTGTTAAAGGAAAACTCTGCATATAGTTTTCCCCCTGTCCGAACTCCAAACCAGAAATCTGCCTTGTTCTTTGCTCCTACCTTTACTTGTGTAGAGGATGGACAGTAATCACGCAGCCTATTTCTGTGGATAAAAGAGCGCTTTACCCCCAGAAATGGCTTTCATTATTGTCCTCCCTGTATATAATGGTGATGTGCATTCAGCCTTGCACATTTTAAAGTCTGAACCTTTCTTTAACAGACGAAGACAAGCCTGCATCACAAATGACCGAGCGATTGGGAGTCAGGATAGAGGTGGGTATTTTTTTTAGATTAAGGGACAGGCCCTTCAGCAAGGTTAGATCCTCTGGAACTGCTCAGGCTAAGTTTTCAGGAGGCTCCTCAGTGCTGAACTGGCTAAGCTGAATTCCCTGTACGTACCAGGATCAGTCCAGACTCCTGGGTTTTGCCCCCCCTCTAGCAGTTGGAGACAGAAGTTTATCAAACAAACCTCTGCCTTATCTAGGCTGGTGCCACCTGCAGTCTGGCAGTCTTCCTCTGTCTCCTAGCAGGTGGAGGAGGTGCAGAACCTACAGTCTGTGCTGAGGCCTAGTTTTTCACTTCTAGATAGTATTGTTAGCTGGGTAAAGAGAAGGATAAAGTTAGAATAAGGTATAGGAGCGCAGTGGTTTGCCTGCAGGTCCAGTCTCCCGCCTCCCGGGGGGTTGTGAGGTCCGGAGGGTTTCCGAGGCCGCTGAGGTGTGGGGTGCTTTGCCCTCCTGCCAGCGTGAATTCGTGACTGGGGGTGATACCGGGGAGCCCGGCTCACTCCCCCCAGTAGGTCCAGGACCCGGAGACTATTGGGCGAGTATATTTAAAAAAAAAAAAAAAAGTTAAAAATTTTTTTGTGTGTGTTCTGTCGGGGCTTCATTCTCCTTCCCTTCCGGTCGCATTTGGGTGCTTGCGCCCCATTTTCGCCACCTTCTGAGCGATTCTCGGGGCTGTTTTTTGCTGCAGCTTGCCGCATCGGGCCACTTGTAGAGCCTGCGGCACCGCCCAGGCGCAACTGTCCTGGGACAATTTGTGTTCCCATTGCCTCTCCGGAGCCAAGGGAGTCTCTGCGGCCACGGGCAGGGACCTGGTGAGGGTCCAAACAGTGACCAGAGCATTTGGGGACTTACATTCTTCAGGTGCTGACCCGCTCCCGTGGGAACGCCCCAAGGTGCCAGCGGCACGGGGGGAGGACGAGCCTCCACCGCGATTCTCACCACAACGCAGAGTCCCTAAGGGGGACAGACCTGCGAGACCCAGCTGTGCTGCCAATCCAGAGGTCCCTGAGGGGGATCAGACAGATTTGTCTTCAGACTCTTCTTTTTCGTCTGATTTCGTGTTGCTTATGCATAAAGCCTTCAAGACCCGCAAAGATTGCCATTTAAATACAGTCTCGAGCGGTATGTGATCCAAACTGTGCGTGCGGCAAACGCTGGTGCGCCCGGCACTAATGCACCTCTTTCTACCGCACCTTACTGTATTGGCCTGTTTGTGATAACCAAGATCAATGCCTGTAGCTCAGATGGAAAGTAGGACATCAGGAAATGCTTACATATCTCCTTTCTTTCTCTTTCCGGTTCCACTCATCCTGCAAACTTCAGCACCGGTGCAACTCCTCCCACCTTCCTTCCAATGCTCTCTCTGCTCTCCCTCCTCTCCCCTAGCCCATGGCTCCCTTCTTTATATCTCCCTCCTCCTTCCTCTCTATCCACCTGCCTTTGCTGTTCTCTATTTTTCCTCCCCTTTCTCTGTCTTATTTATGCTTCCCCTTTCCCCTTTTCCTTTCCCTTACTTCTCCTTGACATCCCGTGTGTGTTTGGTCTGATTGCAGTGCATGCTCTTCGAAGAAAAAAAACCGGTAAGGAGACTTTGCAATCATCGCTTTGTACCCTATAATACTTTTAAAGGTCCTTGGTCAGTGGATTTGTCCGGCTGAGTTCAGAATTTAGCTGGACAAACCGCAAAGTGTTAAAATTGTGGGCCAATGAATGGCTAACTTACCTGGATAAAACGAGATGACTGGGTATGGGGCTTATGTTTAGCTGGGTAGCATATAGTTTTCCCCCTGTCCGAACTCCAAACCAGAAATATACCTTGTTTTATGTTCCTACCTTTACTTGTGTAGAGGATGGACAGTAATCAAACAGCCTATTTCTGTGGATAAAAGAGCGTTTTACCCCCGGAAATGGCTTTCATTATTGTCCTCCCTGTATATAATGGTGATGTGCATTCAGCTTTACACAATTTAAAGTCTGAACCTTTCTTTAACAGACGAAGACAAGCCTGCATCAAAAATGACCGAGCGATTGGGAGTCAGGATAGAGGTGGGTATTTTTTTTAGATTAAGGGATTCAGTGAGGTTAGATCCTCTGGAGCTGCTCAGGGGAAGTCTTCAGGAGGCTTCTCAGTGATGAACCGGCTAAGCTAAATTTGGGAATATTTCCAGCCGCCAAGCTGTGATTGAAAATTTATCCAGTAAACGGAATCAACTCTTGTGGTCACTTAGCAGCTCTTCTGAAAACTTACCCCTTACTTTGTATACAGAAATGGGCACAATTAACTTTGTGATAACCAAGAACAATGCCTCTACCTCAGATGGAAAGTAGGACATCAGGAAATGCTCACATATCTCCTTTCTTTCTCTTTCCGGTTCCGCTCGTCCTGCAAACTTCAGCACCGGTGCAGCTACTCCCATCCCTCTTTCCACTGCTCCCTCTGCTCTCTCTCCTCTCTTCTACCCCATGCCTCCCCCTCCGCATCTCCCTCCTCCCTCTCCCATCAATCTCCCGGCCTTATCTCCTGTTCCCCCCTTCCATCTTTTTCTCCTTTGCTCCTTCCTGTTATTGTATCAACTCCTCCCACCCTCCTTCCAATGCTCTCTCTGCTCTCCCTCCTCTCCCCTAGCCCATGGCTCCCTTCTCTATATCTCCCTCCTCCTTCCTCTCTGCTCACCTGCCTTTGCTGTTCTCTACTTTTCCTCCCCTTTTTCTGTCTTATTTATGCTTCCCCTTTCCCCTTTTCCTTTCCCTTTCTTCTTCTTGACATCCCGTGTGTGTTTGGTCTGATTGCAGTGCATGCGCTTCGAAGAAAAAAAACCGGTAAGGAGACTTTGCAAACATCGCTTTGTGCCCTGTAATACTTTTAAAGGTCCTTGGTCAGCGGATTTGTCCTGCTGAGTTTGGAATTTAGCTGGACAAAGCGCAAAGTGTTAAAATTGTGGGCCAATGAATGGCTAACTTACCTGGATAAAAAGAGATGACCTGGTGTGGGGCTTATGTTTAGCTGGGTAGCAGCCCTGAAGTGAGATAGATAAACTTACTCCACTGTCTTTGGGTCTATCCAGCGGGAACCCGTACCTGGGTAAGTACAGCTAACTTCCTGCTCTCAGCACCGCTGAATGGACCTATTAGTTTATAAATATAAATGAAGAAACATTTTGTTGGTATTCAGGCATTTCACAGTGCTAATCAGTGATTTCTCAGAGACGAGGAGTCCCTCAGATCACAGGGAACTGTCTGCCCTCTATAGTTACTCCAGTGAGCCATAGCAAATGGTTTAGTCCACTCACTACCCCTAAACTAGATCCTCCTCTGAGAAAAAGGGACCCAGAAAAGGCAAAACAATAAACATAACAACTGAGGAATCACTAAATAGCAGTCAAATGTTTATTTATTAGCACAATCTGTGGTCAGAAGACCTCCTCACTGATTCAGATGCTGGTTGGTTACTCCAGCTCTACCTGACACAAAAACCTGAAAGAACTGTGTGAGACTTGGTGCAGGACCCTGCTGATACTCAGTAATAACCTGTCACTAATCCTTCACAGAAACAGTGCTAATAAATGAATGTTATAATATATAAGAAAAGGATTTACAGTTAACTCAAAAGGCTTGGAAAACTGCAAACAGCAAAGAGGAAAAAAGGAAAGGAGCAGTAACTGCTGGTACTTAACAGTTTGTCTGCAGAGTGAAATGCTGCTTCCTTCCCAGTTAGATATGAGGGTCCTGTGCAACCTTTTCCTGTCACCCCACAGCTGTACTTCCCAGCTGAAACAGGTCTCTCTCTCTCTCTCTTTCTGCTAATTCCAACTCTCATTCTCTCAGCCCGTACTATCCCTCTAACAGATCCTCAGCAGCAGTGCAATGTCTGCTGAAACGAGCATCTCTCTCTCAGTGTTACAGTCTCTCTCTCTCAGATCCTTAGCAGCAGGGTGAAGACATCGGTCCTGGGATTCATCCCCTCAGCTCCAGCTCCTGGTGCCAGTGGAACTCTGCGCTCTTATGCTGCTGCCCGGCTGAAGATCATCTGAATAAAAAAACCTTCTCTCAATATACCAGACTAGGAAAATGCTCCGCTGCGATACATCATAACTCTCCTTGCTTGACGGAATGCCAATCCGTCCCTTCTCTGCAGCCTGCCCGCTCCACAGTGTATGAACCTTTCTCCATACATGTGCAACTGTTGCTATGCCTATGATTTCCATGGGTCTTTGGACTATAATTGCTTATAGAAATCATTCTGTTTGACAGAAATGAAACAAGTAGGATTCCTTTAGATCACGGGTCCCCTTCAGTTCATTTTGGACCCTAAGAGTTTAGAGTCAGAGTTTAAAGCTTTTAAAAAAGCTCTAAAAGCATGGCTTTTCGAACAGGCTTATATTGACTATCTTGAAAAAAAGGACTCATTGGTTTAAAGAAACATTATTTTATCTTTGTTTTATGTTCATTTATTAATAATTGATTAACAATTTTATTTTTTATCATATTTTACTGTACCTTTTAGATATTTCAGTTTGATTTTATGATTTTGTAACATGTAAACCGTTGTGATGTATATTATGAACGATGGCATACAATAATTTTTAATAAATAAAATAAATAAATAAAAATGAAACAAGTTGGCTCCACTGATTTCATTTTTATATTTTGTTTTCAATGAATGCACTTCTCTAGCTGAGATGCTTGTTCAATTAGCCCTCCTTTAGTCGAGCATCAAGGGTTCGACAATTGTTCACAGATTAAAAGAACTGGTCAGTTGGTTCCATAGTGTAGTGGGTATTACATCTGCTTTACATGCAGAAGGTCCTGCGTTCAATCCCCAGTGGAGCCATTTTTAACTTGCTGCAGAAACGGGCATGAGTCTGAGTGCAAGGATAATTTAGATACCGAAAAAGCAAGTTGAAGACCAATGGGTTCCATATATGTGCAGTGGAAACCCCACCTGTCAGGTTTTCAGGATACCCACAATCTATATGCATGGGATAGATTTACAGGCCCTTCTTTCTATGCGTGCTACTTGATGTCATGCGAATTCATAGCAGATATCGTCTTCCCCAGAAGAAGTGTGGGAATGGTTACTGGAGACGAAATAAGAAAGCTTTAGGTAAACTCCTAAGCCCAACACTTTGTGTGGTAAAAAGAATTCAGCAGTGACTCTAGTAAAACAAATTTTTCATGGTAGATGGGATGGCTCCTGGAAGATCTATTTTTTCCCAAGAGTAAAAAATGTTAGAATGTGAATGGTGGCTGAGGCGATTATCCCATGAATTATTCAAACAGTATACTAAAATAACTGGATAGGTGTTTGAAAGTGTAATAAAGAAGTGCTCACTCAAGGAAATGGTTGCATGGTGTAGATGTTATCACATCTGTTTCACACACCGAAAGTTTTGGGTTCAAGTCCCGATGGAGCCAATTTATGTTTCTAGCAGTAGATGAGCATTTTATAGATCTTCAGCCATCAGCTGTATTGGTGAATGTTTGCATTGTTATGGGACCTTGTTAGGGAGAGCTTGGGAGCAATCCTACAAAGATCTTGCAAGCACAGCTATCCAGGAGGGTTGAGTGCAATAGAAGACAGTGACAATAACTGTCTTGCACTAGTCCTGTTGGCATTTGAAACATCGTTAGCCCCAGGTGCCCCAGAAAAACCGGTCCCACCGTCTGCAAAAACCGATTCTGATTTGAATTCCTCTATGCAAGGTTCCTTGGTATCCCATAGGAATATCGTGGAAACGACTAAAATTCTGGAGGACATAGAAAAACATAGTCCTAGGGAATCCAAGGACAAATTGGTAATTAATGCAGATATGATTGATGGGACATTGCAACAGTTAAGAGGATGTGATGTTCAATTAAACTTGAATGGTATTGAGAATGTCTCTGTTATTACCCCAAAAAAATCTTTCAATGGAAGAATTAGGAAAGATGATGATAAATATGCAAAAATCAATAAATAGCTTGGGTAATACTGTGCAAGAAGCCTTCAAAAAGAATACTCAGGTACAAGAGAAAGTGGATATATTAGAAAAGAATATTACTGTAATGGATAAACATTTGGGGGAGGTTCAAAATATTCAGCTAAACTTAATTAAATCAGAGGAAGATCATGAAAATAAGATTGAGGTATTGGAAAATCAGATGAAGAAATCAAACCTTAGGTTATTAAATTTTCCAAAAAGTCATCTGATAACACCCCTAGATTTATTCTATAGTTACCTTAAGAATATTCTGAAATTTTCACAGGATAATTTACCTAAATTAAATAAAATTTACTATTTGCAACAAATGGAAGGGGTGAGAAATGGAAAAAATGGAGAGATTATTGAAGATCTAAATTTGACTGACTTTCTAGAAAATCCTATGAATCAAAGATTACTACCACAGCAACATTAGTAGTACAGTTTGTTTCACAAATAGACAGAGATGCAGTATTAAGACTGCATTTTAAATATCAGAAGTATGATTTTTATGGACAATCCATAAGGATTTTTCCAGACATAGCTCGTTCTACCCAGTTAAGACGAAAGAAATTTATTGTAATGCGACCGGAAGTTATATCAAGAGGTGCACAATTTTATTTAAGATACCCCTGCAGATACTTAATCAAACATTTAAATAACAGATATATTTTCACACAGCCAGAACAGTTACAAATATTTTTTGACACCCACTCTTAGGAAACTGTGCAAATAAGGGAAAAGAGTTAAGTGGGATAAGTCAAGCATCAAGTATGATTTAAATTTATATTTTTTCTTGTTAGTAAGTGCTCCTAGATAATTGGCAACTCATAGATCTCTATCAATTACTTTATTAGATTACTTTGTGGAGAGAAGATTTGCTTTTGTATTACTTACGATAATTTTGTCGTTATTATGATGTATCAAGTATTCTGTATTCTGTATTAAATTGAAATTTCAATAAAAATAAAATTAAAAAAAATGATTTTTTATCATATTTTACTGTACCTTTTAGATATTTCAGTTTGATTTTATGATTGTGTAACATGTAAACCGTTGTGATGTATATTATGAACGATGGTATACAAGAATTTTTAATAAATAAACTAAATAAATAAAAAAGAATCAAGTTGGCTCCACTGATTTCATTTTTATATTTTGTTTTCAATGAATGCACTTCTCTAGCTGAGATGCTTGTTCAATTAGTCCTCCTTTAGGCGGACATCAAGGGTTCGACGGTTGCTCACAGATTAATAAAAGAGGTCAGTTGGTTCCATAGTGTAGTGGGTATCACATCTGCTTTACACGCAGAAGGGCCTGGGTTCAATCCCCAGTGGAGCCATTTTTAACTTGCTGCAGAAACAGGCATGAGTCTGAGTGCAAGGATAACTTAGATACCGAAAAAGCAAGTTGAAGACCAATGGGTTCCATATATGTGCACTGGAAACCCCACCTGTCAGGTTTTCAGGATACCCACAATTTATATGCGTGGGATAGATTTACAGGCCCTTCCTTCTATGCTTGCTACTTGATCTCATGCGAATTCATAGCAGATATTGTCTTCCCCAGAAGAAGTGTGGGAATGGTTACTGGAGACGAAATAAGGAAGCTTTAGGTAAACTCCTAAGCCAACATCTTGTGTGGTAAAAAGAATTCAGCAGTGACTCTAGTAAAACAAATTTTTCATGGTAGATGGGATGGCTCTTGGAAGATCTATTTTTTGCCAAGAGTCAAAAATGTTAGAATGTGAATGGTGGCTGAGGCGATTATCCCATGAATTATTCAAACAGTATTCTAAAATAACTGGATAGGTGTTTGAAAGTGTAATAAAGAAGAGTTCAGACAAGGAAATGGTTCCATGTTGTAGAAGTTATCACATCTGGTTCACACACAGAAGACCTTGGGTTCAAGTCCCAATGGAGCCACTTTATATTTCTAGCCGTGGATGAGCATTTTATAGATGTTCAGCCATCAGCTGTATTGGTGTCAGTGAATGCTTGCATTGTTATGGGACCTTGTTAGGAACAGCTTGGGAGCAATCCTACAAAGATCTTGCAAGCACAGCTATCCAGGAGGGTTGAGTGCAATAGAAGACAGTGACGATAACTGTCTTGCACTAGTCCTGTTGTCCCTGAGGTGGTCATCCCCTGTGATGGACTGCAACAGTATATCCTTGGCAGTATGGACTGGAATGACAGGGCAGAATGAATGCAAAAGTTGGTCATTTCCCTGCAGTTACTCTCTGAGAGAAAATTAGCATTTGTAGAAAGACCTCAGGTGCTAGTGGAGGATCCTCAAAACATCTTGCTTCACTTTTATCCTTGTAGTTCTATTTTCAAGCCCTCATTCTCTACTAGCTGCAGGGGCTGGCTATCAAGGGCATTTATTTCAGAACTGCCCCTTTTTCTAACTTTGACTGCTGCTTCACTCCTGTCCTGGGGCATTGACTCTGGGAATCGTGACTTCCTTTGTTCCCGGGCGCTCGCCCACCTGCAGTGCTTAATGACCACTCAAAACGTATCTTTGGGTAAAACTGGCCGCAGCTTTTATTTAACCATAACAGCACACAATGTAATAACAACCCACCACCCCGGGCCAATACATATATATATCTATTTATTGCCACACATTCTGCCGGGACCACGCCCACCCACGCCGCCTGCCGCGCTCCAAGCAAGGCGACTTCCGTTCACCGGCCCCCCGCCGCGTAGTAAGCAGGGGGGCCCTGCCTCCGGGCGTGGTCCCCCTTTTCTTCCGGCAATCTGCTTGTCAGCCCGCGGCTGATCCCTTTACCCTAAGTCCTATTGGCCCGGGTACCCGCCCCCAGCTGCGACATTGCGTTGCTCCCTTCTATCTCCGTCTCCTATCTCCATTACACCCTACAACTCATTACAGGGTGGGAGGGTGGGGAAACGGCTCTCCAGGGGAAAAAGGGCCGGCTGCCTCGAGGCACCGGCCCTTTAAACCCCGGTCGACGTCATCAGGCCGAGCCGGCCCCTTCTGATGACGCCGGCCGCAGGAACGCCCCAAAGGGGCGGGATCCGGGCTTTGGCGTCATCGGGGCCGATGACGCCGGCCACAGGAACGCCCCTTGGAGGGGCGGCGTTTCGCATCGGCGCCGCCCCTCCCTCTGATGCTAGCCCCCGGAACGCCCCCACTGGGGCTGGCTCATGCCCCGACGTCATCGGGACGCGACACGCTTCGCGGCGCGCCCCGATGACGTCGCGTGACGCGCCCGGCAGTCCAGCCCTCCCCCAGGTAACCCGTGGGCTCCGATTAAATATCGGGCCCACCTATTCCTATTGAAACCTGTTCCATTTCTTCCATCGTAGCTTTTCACTTCTCATGTTTGGCAGGGGTCTGCTTGCCTCTTACCTGAATGATGGAAAGGGTTGAGGGCATGGGATCAGATTGGGAAACACTTTTCCTCTTTTCTGCCACTTCCAAACTCCCCAGATGCTAGTCCTAAGGGCTGCTGCTTCTGTGGCTTATAAAGCATGCCAGTGTTAGTTAAATGCCCCATTTGCTTGCCAGGACCTGTGTCTTTGCCATGTGCTTGCATTTTGCAAAGCGTGGGCCTTCCCTTATTTAGAAATGTCTCCAGATCTTCCAAGTCCACTCTGATCCCTTCTCTACATACTTAGCAGAGGATGCTGCCACTGGAGCTGATATAGTGGGTGGACTCTGAGGAACAATGCCAAGGGCATCAGATGTGCTCTCTAACTGTGCTGCCTGCTCTTCAGCCACATCCTAATTTTGTCCTGCCTCCCCCATCAAAGAACTGGATAAGGTGGCTAACACACTACTATAAAGGCCTCCCAAATTTTCCCCTTCTGGTACATTATCAATAGCTTCTATTTCAGGGAAAAAAACGTAATGACTCTTCATCTGAATAAAAAAGCACTAGGAGTCGAGTGGAATCATTTAGACTAACTGTTTTATTAAAGCATGAGCTTTCGAGGACACAGTCCACACCATCAGGTGCATGAAATGATGTACAGTTGATGTGTACAATATATACAGAACAGTGAGAAGACATGGGAAAAGGCAGGAAACGGTGTGGAGAGAGTGTGAATAGGATTGTAGTTTAGCCTACTGACAACTGAGGTAAGTGTGAATAGACAGAATGATCAGACAACAGTTCAGTTTATGCATATTTGTAGTGAGTCATGAATCCATTGCTTCTGTTCAGCCCTTGGGTGATGGTATTTAGATTTTTAATGAGTTCCAATTCAGCAGTTTCAGGCTGGAGTGCTCCTTTGAAGTTTTCATGTAGGAGTATGGCAACCTTAAGGTCAGATAGAGAATGTCAAGGAAGGTTGAATGTTGTCATTTCTAACCTCAGGTTTAAATCCTTTTACCTTGTCCTTATAGATTGTCCCGTTTGTCCTATGTAGACAGAAGCGGGACTTTGCTGGCAGGTGTTGGCATATATTAGATTGGAAGAAAAGCAGGAGAATGTGTCCTGCATGTTGCTGATGATGTTGTGTCCAGTGATGGCATTGTCTGGGATAATATGTGGAAAGTGTTGGCATCTCCTTTTCTGGCAAGGTCTGGGTCCTGGGTTGTTGTCCTTGTACTATTTGCAGCGGCTGATGAGTATCTTTTGAGGTTGAGGGGCTGCTACACCAGACTAGCATGGCTATCCCTCTGAAGATTTTTCATGTAAATCAGTGGAGGAAAATTTGGCTTTCACTGCAACCTCTGCAGCAACATTTTCTCTCTCGCTGAACACAGAAGATTGGAGAGAAAAACACTCACTGTTATCTGCACTCTGCAGCAGTGACACATCATCAAGCTCGTATGCCAGTTTCTTTAGCGTAAAGCTGGCTCCTGCTGTTGTAGTAGTCCAGAAGAAATCTCTCTTCAGTTTCAGGGCAGGACCTCATTTTTGGTTTTTACCTGCCGGTGCCAGTGCAAAAGTGCGCAATTTTGGACACATTTAAATTTACTTCATCTGCTCTGCCTTTCCCTCTCCCTCACATCATTGTATATATGTTACCGGGGATGTGTAAGATTACAACAACGATTTAACATTTTTCCGTGGTATTATAATGCCCACTGCCTAGTGCCCACTGCACACACTTTGCCTTCTGCCAGACAAACAGTGAGTGTCATCCTTTCTGCTCTGTGTGCACTATTTCTCTGTCACAGACAGGCTTCACAATACAGCCTGTTATGCTGCACTTTCTGGCCTGCCTTCACTGCTCGCTTATGCCCAGTACTACCTAGCTGCCACTGCCTACACTGTGCCCACTGGCAGTCATACAGAGAATAAATAACTAATCTGAAGTGTAGCTAAGGCTTCAATCACGAAAAAGGATAAACAGAACAGCAAGCGAAGCAACACAAATCTACAATGATGCAGAGATATTGTGATGCCATGCTGCCTCCATGGTTTGTTTTCCTGTCTTGTGTTAATGGGCTGCCACAGCAAAAATCCTTACCAAGAACTCGGAGAGAACTCAGAGCTATGCTTTCACACAGACAATGTCTAGAGAAACAATGCAGAGCAAGGCTGTGACATGCTCATTCTTTGAGCTCAGCATCACTGTAACCCGCTCTGCGGCATTATAGGAGACTAGGAAAATGCTCCGCTGCGATACATCATAACTCTCATTGCTTGACGGAATGCCAATCCGTCCCTTCTCTGCAGCCTGCCCGCTCCACAGTGTATGAACCTTTCTCCATACATTTGCAACTGTTGCTATGCCTATGATTTCCATGGGTTTTTTGACTATAATTGCTTATAGAAATCATTCTGTTTGACAGAAATGAAACAAGTAGGATTCCTTTAGTTCACGGGTCCCCTTCAGCACATTTTGGACCCTAAGAGTTTAGAATCAAAGTTTAAAGCTTTTAAAAAAGCTCTAAAAGCATGGCTTTTTGGACAGGCTTATATTGACTATCTTGAAAAAAAGGACTAATTGGTTTAAAGAAACATTATTTTTATCTTTGTTTTATGTTCATTTGTTAATAATTGATTAACAATTTTTTTTTTTACTGTACCTTTTAGATATTTCAGTTTGATTTTATGATTTTGTTACATGTAAACCGTTGTGATGTATATTATGAACGATGGTATACAAGAATTTTTAATAAATAAAATAAATAAATAAAAAAGAAACAAGTTGGCTCCACTGATTTCATTTTTATATTTTGTTTTCAATGAATGCACTTCTCTAGCTGAGATGCTTGTTCAATTAGTCCTCCTTTAGGCGGGCATCAAGGGTTCGACGGTTGCTCACAGATTAAAAGAAGAGGTCAGTTGGTTCCATAGTGTAGAGGGTATCACATCTGCTTTACACGCAGAAGGGCCTGGGTTCAATCCCCAGTGGAGCCATTTTTAACTTGCTGCAGAAACAGGCATGAGCCTGAGTGCAAGGATAACTTAGATACCGAAAAAGCAAGTTGAAGACCAATGGGTTCCATATATGTGCAGTGAAAACCCCACCTGTCAGGTTTTCAGGATATCCACAATTTATATGCGTGGGATAGATTTACAGGCCCTTCCTTCTATGCTTGCTACTTGATCTCGTGTGAATTCATAGCAGATATCGTCTTCCCCAGAAGAAGTGTGGGAATGGTTACTGGAGACGAAATAAGGAAGCTTTAGGTAAACTCCTAAGCCAACATCTTGTGTGGTAAAAAGAATTCAGCAGTGATTCTAGTAAAACAAATTTTTCATGGTAGATGGGATGGCTCTTGGAAGATCTATTTTTTGCCAAGAGTAAAAAATGTTAGAATGTGAATGGTGGCTGAGGCGATTATCCCATGAATTATTCAAACAGTATTCTAAAATAACATTATAGGTGTTTGAAAGTGTAATAAGGAAGAGATCAGTGCAGGAAATGGTTCCATGGTGTAGAGGTTATCACATCTATTTCACACACAGAAGGTCTTGGGTTCAAGTCCCAATGGAGCCACTTTATGTTTCTAGCAGTAGATGAGCATTTTATAGATCTTCTGGTGTCAGTGAATGCTTGCATTGTTATGGGACCTTGTTAGGAACAGCTTGGGAGCAATTCTACAAAGATCTTGCAAGCACAGCTATCCAGGAGGGTTGAGTGCAATAGAAGACAGTGACAATAACTGTCTTGCACTAGTCCTGTTGTCCCTGAGGTGGTCATTCCCTGTGATGGACTGCAACAGTATATCCTTGGCAGTAGGGACTGGAATGACAGGGCAGAATGAATGCAAAAGTTGGTCATTTCCTTGCAGTTACTCTCTGAGAGAAAATTAGCATTTGTAGAAAGACCTCAGGTGCTAGTGGAGGATCCTCAAAACATCTTGCTTCACTTTTATCCTTGTAGTTCTATTTTCAAGCCCTCATTCTCTACTAGCTGCAGGGGCTGGCTATCAAGGGCATTTATTTCAGAATTGCCCCTTTTTCTAACTTTGACTGCTGCTTCTCTCCTGTCCTGGGGCATTGCTATTGAAACCTGTTCCATTTCTTCCATCGTAGCTTTTCACTTCTCATGTTTGGCAGGGGGCTGCTTGCCTCTTACCAGAATGATGGAAAGGGTTGAGGGCATGGGATCAGATTGGGAAACACTTTTCCTCTTTTCTGCCACTTCCAAACTCCCCAGATGCTAGTCCTAAGGGCTGCTGCTTCTGTGGCTTATAAAGCATGCCAGTGTTAGTTAAATGCCCCATTTGTTTGCCAGGACCTGTGTCTTTGCCATGTGCTTGCATTTTGCAAAGCGTGCGCCTTCCCTTATTTAGAAATGTCTCCAGATCTTCCAAGTCCACTCTGATCCCTTCTCTACATACTTAGCAGAGGATGCTGCCACTGGAGCTGATATAGTGGGTGGACTCTGAGGAACAATGCCAAGGGCATCAGATGTGCTCTCTAACTGTGCTGCCTGCTCTTCAGCCACATCCTAATTTTGTCCTGCCTCCCCCATCAAAGAACTGGATAAGGTGGCTAACACACTACTATAAAGGCCTCCCAAATTTTCCCCTTCTGGTACACTATCAATAGCTTCTATTTCAGGGAAAAAAAGTAAGGACTCTTCATCTGAATAAAAAAGCACTAGGAGTCGAGTGGAATCATTTAGACTAACTGTTTTATTAAAGCATGAGCTTTCGAGGACACAGTCCACACCATCAGATGCATGAAATGATGTACAGTTGATGTGTACAATATATACAGAACAGTGAGAAGACATGGGAAAAGGCAGGAAACGGTGGGGAGAGAGTGTGAATAGGATTGTAGTTTAGCCTACTGACAACTGAGGTAAGTGTGAATAGACAGAACGATCAGACAACAGTTCAGTTTATGCATATTTGTAGTGAGGCATGAATCCATTGCTTCTGTTCAGCCCTTGGGTGATGGTATTTAGATTTTTAATGAGTTCCAATTCAGCAGTTTCAGGCTGGAGTGCTCCTTTGAAGTTTTCATGTAGGAGTATGGCAACCTTAAGGTCAGATAGAGAATGTCAAGGAAGGTTGAGTGTTGTCATTTCTAACCTCAGGTTTAAATCCTTTTCCCTTGTCCTTATAGATTGTCCCGTTTGTCCTATGTAGACATGAGCGGGACTTTGCTGGCAGCTGTTGGCATATATTAGATTGGAAGAAAAGCAGGAGAATGTGTCCCGCATGTTGCTGATGATGTTGTGTCCAGTGATGGCATTGTCTGGGATAATATATGGAAGTGTTGGCATCTCCTTTTCTGACAAGGTCTGGGTCCTGGGTTGTTGTCCTTGTACTATTTGCAGCGGCTGATGAGTATCTTTTGAGGTTGAGGGGCTGCTACACCAGACTAGCACGGCTATCCCTCTGAAGATTTTTCATGTAAATCAGTGGAGGAAAATTTGGCTTTCACTGCAACCTCTGCAGCAACATTCTCTCTCGCTGAACACAGAAGATTGGAGAGAAAAACACTCACTGTTATCTGCACTCATCAAGCTCATATGCCAGTTTCTTTAGCGTAAAGCTGGCTCCTGCTGTTGTAGAAGTCCAGAAGAAATCCCTCTTCAGTTTCAGGGCAGGACCTCATTTTTAGGGATGTGAATCGTTTTTCAACGATTAAAATTATTGTCCAATAATTTTAATATTGTCTAAATCATTATAGAACACAATACAATAGAAATTCTAACGATTTATCGTTAAAAATCGTTAAATCGTGTTAGTGCGCACTAACTCCCGTTAGTGCGCACTAACAGAAAATGATACAAATTGACACTTTCCAGGTCAGTAAGGAATGAATATGTATTCCTATTGGCTGGCTGCCCTCTTATCTATTGATGTTACCAAGGTTGCCACTGAGGTGATGGTTGGGGGGATGGGAAATGGAAACTCAGGAACACTAACAGAAAATGATACAAATTATTGACACTTTCCAGGTCAGTAAAGGTCAGTTAGGAATGAATATGTATTCCTATTGGCTGGCTGCCCTCTTATCTATTGATGTTACCAAGGTTCCAACTGAGGTGATGGTTGGGGGGATGGGAAATGGAAACTGTTGGTAGTTGACAAAAAAAGTAATGTGATCAGTCAATATGACTAGAACTTGTGCCCTATTCCTGATACCAGGGGTGTTGTGATCTTCCTGCACACAGTACCCTAACCCTGACACCAGGGGTGTTGTGATCTTCCTGCACACAGTGCCCTATCCCTATTAATACCAGGAGTGTTGTGATCTTCCTGCACACAGTGCCCTAACCCTGATACCAGGGGTGTTGTGATCTTCCTGCACACAGTGCCCTACCCTGATACCAGGGGTGTTGTGATCTTCCTGTACACAGTGCCCTAACCCTGATACCAGGGGTGTTGTGATCTTCCTGCACACAGTGCCCTATCCCTAATAATACCAGGAGTGTTGTGATCTTCCTGCACACCGTGCCCTAACCCTGATACCAGGGGTGTTGTGATCTTCCTGCACACAGTGCCCTAACCCTGACACCATGGGTGTTGTGATCTTCCTGCACACAGTGCCCTATCCCTATTAATACCAGGAGTGTTGTGATCTTCCTGCACACAGTGCCCTAACCCTGATACCAGGGGTGTTGTGATCTTCCTGCATGCAGTGCCCTATCCCGCCTGCATTACTAGTGAGAGGCTGGCTTCACAGACAGGGGGGGAGCTGCCTGACCCTCAGTCCAGACTTCCCCCATGTCCCAGCCAGTGAATGGTGTGTGGGTGAGGGGGGGGGAGGATGGTGAAGTCTGAGACAGCTCCCTCCCTGCATTACTAGTGAGAGGCTGGCTTCACAGACAGGGGGGAGCTTCCTGACCCTCACTCCTCCCCTCCCCCATGTCCCAGCCAGTGAATGGTGTGTGGGTGAGGGGGGGGGGAGGATGGTGAGGCTGAAACAGCTCCTTCCCTGCATTACTAGTGAGAGGCTGGCTTCACAGACAGGGGGGAGCTGCCTGACCCTCACTCCTCCCCTCCCCCATGTCCCAGCCAGTGAATGGTGTGTGGGTGAGGGGGGGGGAGGATGGTGAAGGCTGAGACAGCTCCCTCCCTGCATTACTAGTGAGAGGCTGGCTTCACAGACAGGGGGGAGCTGCCTGACCCTCACTCCTCCGGGGTGTTGTGATCTTCCTGCACACAGTGCCCTATCCCTGATACCAGGGGTGTTGTGATCTTCCTGCATGCAGTGCCCTATCTCTATTAATACCAGGAGTGTTGTGATCTTCCTGCACACAGTGCCCTATCCCTAATACCAGGGGTGTTATGATATTCCTGCACACAGTGCCCTATTCCTGATATCGGGATGTGTGCAAGAAGATCACAACACCCCCGGTAACCAGGAATAGGGCACTGTGTGCAGGAAGATCACAACACTCCTGGTATCAAGGATAGGGCACTGTGTGCAGGAAGATCACAACACTCCTGGTATCAAGGATAGGGCACTGTGTGCAGGAAGATCACAACACCCCTGGTTTTAGGGATAGGGCACTGTGTGCAGGAAGATCACAACACCCCTGGTATTAATAGGGATAGGGCACTGTGTGCAGGAAGATCACAACACTCCTGGTATTAATAGGGATAGGGCACTGTGTGCAAGAAGATCACAACACTCCTGGTATTAATAGGGATAGGGCACTGTGTACAGGAAGATCACAACACCCCTGGTGTCAGGGTTAGGGCACTGTGTGCAGGAAGATCACAACACCCCTGGTATCAGGGTTAGGGCACAAGTTCTAGTCACATTGACTGATCACATTACTTTTTTTGTCAAGCTACCAACTGTTTCCATTTCCCATCCCCCATATGGATCTCTCTTCAGACAGCAGAGATCTAGGAGCATGGCTTGACAACCAACTTAACTTAAAAAAATTTATAAACACCACCACCAAGGACTGTTTCTATAAACTACAAGTCCTAAAAAAGCTAAAACCACTCCTACACTTCAATGACTTTCGCCTCGTTCTACAATCCATTATTTTTTCTAAACTCGATTACTGCAACGCAATCCTACTTGGCCTCCCCGCCAACGGCATCAAGCCTCTACAGATGGTACAAAACGCCGCAGCCAGAATCCTAACTAACACTAATAAAAGAGACCATATCACCCCCATCTTGAGCAACCTCCACTGGCTACCCATCAAACAGAGAATCCTATTTAAAACCTTAACCATTATTCATAAAGCAATTCACAACATCGCACCTATATCACTACAAACTCAACTTCGTCCACACTTATCCTCCAGACCCATCAGAAGCGCCTACAAAGGCACTTTAGTCGCAGCTCCAGCTAAATCAACACTAAGAAAAAGAGCACTCTCAACTGCGGGACCACACCAATGGAATGCTCTCCCACCAGACCTACGCCTAGAACCCAGTCTACCAGAATTCAAAAAAAAGTTAAAAACCTGGCTCTTCAGGCAAGCTTTCCAACTTCCAGAATGTAACTAGGCACCTTTCTGACCTCTTTTTAGCTCCTTTCACTGTATCGTGTCACTAACACCATAGATACTTAATTTATACACTTACTTACGCGCAGTTTTATTTAACAATCATTATTCTTATACTATATAACTGTATAGTTATTTATTATTACTCCTTTGTACCCCTGAGAATAAATTGTTCCTAGTTTGTCCCCTTCTCACTGCAACTATCATGCACATGGTCTTAACCCAGTCAATCCACATAACTTGGATCATCTTTATCCAACTGTTAATTTGCAAAGTTTAATCCGCTAACTATATTCAGAACAAGAAGGCGTTTGGTGGTTCGGTGTCGCTATTCAAAGATCCTTGTAAAAAGTTGAACCCACATATTGTTTCAAAATACGAAAAATGTTAAATGGTTTATTGTTACTGTTCAATGTTCCTTGTAATAAGCCCAGGTCGGACCGCTCCAACCAGGGTAACTTACTGTTTATTGTAAACCGGATTGATTTGTATTGTATACAGGAATTCCGGTATATAAAAATTAAAAATAAATAAATAAAATAAATATATTGTCAGTGGGAACCTTGGTAACATGAATAAATAAGAGGGCAGCCAATAGGAATACATATTCATTCCTAAACTGACCTTAACTGACCTGAAAAGTGTCAAATTGTATCATTTTCTGTTAGTGCACACTAACTCCCGGTTAGTGCGCACTAATCGGAAAAAACGATTTTTTAACGATTTTTTAACGAAACAATCGTGCCAAACACGATTTTCTTCTCCTGCCATACGATTTCAATTGTTAAGACGATAGGGGACACGATTCACATCCCTAATACAGACACAGACTGAGCTGAACCAGGTACAAGGATAAGGACTGGGAAATGAAAAGAAGCTGGAAAGTGACACAAGACAGAACAAGTACAGGACTAGACAGGTAACAAGAGAACAAGGAATAAGAAAATCCAAAAGGGCAAAAGACAGATCTAGTAGGCCAGGAGGCCACATGGAAGGGTAGGTAGACCCAAAGGGTCATAGAGCAATACAAGAAACCCAAGAAGGCTCCAGAGCAACACCGGGAGCCAAGCTAGGTTAGTGAGTAAAGCAAGAAGTCAAGAGAGGCCACAAAGCAAGGAAGAAGGTCCAGGTGGGTCACAAGGAAAAATTGAAGGCCTAGGTAGGCCACAAGGCAAGAAAGGTGGCCTGGGTGGGCTGCAAGCAAGGTAAAAGTATAAGGTGAGGTTTGCCAGGTCAGAGAGCCAAAGTGACTCAGTGAAGAGGCATGAGGCACTGGCCATGTTGGGTTAAGTAGGGCTGAGGCTTGGGGACCAGGTGACTGGAAAAGTAGTGACTTCTGCAGCTGAGGGCCCCTGGTGAAGAGAGGACTGCACAGCAGGCTGAACCTTGGCATGGGGAGACTGCACAGCAGGCAAAACCCTGACGCTTGGCTGTATGTTTAATCGTCTTCCCTAGATTTTGGAAATCTTTCTGTATTGCAAGGATAACATTTCTACCAAGGTCCTTGGTCCCCTAATGTATAACACTGATCACACTGGAGTCTCTACTTTCTTCTGTAATTGCACTGACTATCTGGTTTGTATTTCTACTGGCTGAGGATCCTAGAAAGCATTTAACTGTGCGTCACCATCAAAATGATTTCCCAAATTGGTTCCTCTGATGATCGAGTCTCCCAGCAGAAACACTTCCTTTTATGAACTTTGATAATGTTTAAGGGATTCTGAGTACACTGGGTGATTATATCCCTTTCAGACATCACCTCATTTTCCATTCCTGGAGCTTCTTAATTATCCAATGCAGAAAAAGTATTATGTAAGGGTAAAGGCATGGAAAGAGGGTGCCTCTTCATCACAGGCCTTATTCTCCCAGAGCCAACTATAACCCATTCATTCCTGGGTTTCTGAATCCTGGATGACTGAGTTCCCTGTGGGAGTGGGGGTGGATATTCAGGATGCTGCACAGTTGGGGGAATTGAGTATTGTATGGTAGCTTGTCTTGTTCTACCAGAGCACATTGTAAACCACGTATTCTTGGATTTTGGAATCCTCTGTGGGAGATGGGAGAGAAAGGGGAGCTGTTTTTAAACCTCAGCAAGTCCTCTTTCAGATGAATCAGCTGCTTTTTCAATGTAGACAGCTGAAAGCAAATTGAACAACCCTTAGGTCTCCAAATGTCAGGCATTGGGACATAAGCACCACAATTATTACACTGAATCAAAGAAATTCTGCTAACAGTGACTAATATATAAGTTGTTAGGTTGCTACTTTAGTCTTATTCACTTAACCTAAGTCAGTGGAAGATCTATTTAAGAAAAAACACCATACAGATGGGTGGGTGTGAGACAGGGTAGAAGGGAACAAAATCTTGAAGATTATCAACTTTTTAAAAAATTAACAAACTGAATCATCACTTCTATACAGATTAGTAATATATATAGACTGGAAAAATATATGGAGATTTCAACCAATACAGAACACAAAAAATGCAGAAGAATACATTTCTGCAAGAAAGCAATCTATATTATGCCTAACTTACAATAAAAATCCAATTTATATAGCCACAAGGTCAGGACATGTAAATAGTTTCACTTAGTACATATAAATGGATATATTCCAGTGTGGATTCTCTGGTGACTTGTGTGAAGGCTCTTCCAACTCAAACATTTAACTCAATCAGTACATGTAAATAGTTTTACTCAAGTATGGATTATCTGATGATTTGTGAGCAATGCCTTCTGATTAAAGCTTTTAGTACAATCAGTACATGGAAATGGTTTTACTCCAGTGTGGCTTCTCTGGTGGGATATAAGATATGCTTTCCGACTAAAACTTTTATTACACTCACTACATGTAAATGGTTTTACTCCAGTGTGCATTATCTGGTGGAGTATGAGGTTTTTCTTCTGACTAAACATATTACCACAGTCATTACATGTAAATGGTTTCATTCCAGTGTGGATTCGCTGGTGGTTTGAGAAGTTTGTCCTATGACTAAAGCTTTTACCACACTCAGTACATGTAAATGGTTTTACTCCAGTGTGGATTCTCTGGTGGGATGCAAGGTATGCCTTCTGAGTAAAACTTTTACTACACGCATTACATGTAAATGGTTTCACTCCAGTGTGGATTCTCTGGTGGAGTATGAGCTTTTTCTTTTGACGAAACCTCTTACCACACTCACTACATGTAAATGGTTTCAATCCAGTATGTATTCTCTGGTGGTTTGTGAAGCCTGTCTTACGACTAAAGCTTTTACCACACTCAGGACATGTAAATGGTTTTACTCCGGTGTGAATTCTCTGGTGGGATGTCAGGTATGCCTTCCGACTAAAGCTTTTGTTACACTCACTGCACATAAATGGTTTCACTCCAGTGTGGATTCTCTGGTGCAGTCTGAGGTTTTTCTTCAGACTAAACTTCTTACCACACTCGCTACATGTAAAAGGTTTCAAGCCAGCGTGGGTTCTCTGGTGGTTTGTGAAGTCTGTCTTATGACTAAAGCTTTTACCACACTCAGCACATGTAAATGGTTTTACTCCAGTGTGGATTCTTTGGTGGGATGTGAGGACTGCCTTCCAACTGAAGCTTGTACCACACTCAGTACATGTAAATGGTTTCACTCCAGTGTGGATTCTTTGGTGATATGTGAGATATCTCTTCTGACTGAAAGTTTTACCACACTCCGTACATGGAAATCTTTTCATCTCAGTGTATATTCTCTGATTGCTTGAGAGGTGTGTCTTCTGACTGAAAATTTTACCACATTCAAAAGATGTAAATAGTCCCTCTCCTTTATGGATTGTTTGTTGTTTGAGGTCTACCTTCCTAGTGAAACATTTTTCAGACTGAGTACTAGAGAATGGTCTCAAATCATTCTGGGGTTTTGTTTGTTTTGAAAAGACTTTCCTCTGACAGAAGCTTTCATTGCATTCAATGCTTGAATTTTGTCTCTCCCCTTGGAAGAATTTTGGATGTTTTGTGAAGTTTTCTTTCTGATTGAAGATTTTGTCACCATCAGTAGAAGAAATTGTTCTCCCTTCTGTGCAGCTTTTCTTGTATTTTGTGGGGAATGCTTTAGTAATAAAGCTTTTTGAATGCTCTGCCCTTTTATTCTTTCTCTCTCCTTTGTTGATTTTCTGGTGTTCCATTAGTTCTAGCTTACCACTGAAACCTCTGCCACACTCAGAACATGTAAAAGGTGTCTCTCCTGTGCTTGCTTTCTGTTGTACCTGTAGTTCTCCCTTCTGAATGAAGGTTTTCCCACAGTTTGTAGATGGAGATGGTCTCTCTTCTGTGTGAGATCTCTGCTGTGATTTCAGAGTCACAGGAATCCTGAGGAATATCCTACATACATCACATACACATCTTTCTTCTGTTATGTGGTTTCTCTGCTCTTCCACTTTATGTGGGATATTTCTGGCATTTTTCTCACTCAGAGATGAGTCTCCTGTTGGAATTCTTTGCTTCTTTTCTTTGATGGACTGACTCCTGCACTTTCCCCCCCACTCAGAACAGGAAGTAGCATCCTCTGCATCTCTTTCTGATAACATCTTGCTCCCTTCTGGATTCTCACTGAGCTCCCAGTGATTTGTCTCTGGATTATCGTATCTGGGATTGTCATTTTCTAGATAAAAAAGTAAACAATGGGCATTACTGTAGGAGAAGGACAATTTAATGAGTTCAATAATACAATAACATTTGCTTTTTCTTGTGTTCTTGCTGTTCTCCTGAAGAGGTCACAGTTTGAAAGTTTTACATAACTATTTATTTATATTCCATTTTTTTTTTGGAACTTCAAAGCAGATTACATTTAGGTACTGAATATATTTCCCTGTCCCCAGAGGACTCATAAGATAAGGGCCTGACTTACTAAAGCTCTTCTCCCATTCTATGTCAATGGGAAAAAATGTTTAGTAAATGAGTCCCTAAGTTTTTACCTGAGGCAATGGAGGGAAAAGTGAATTGCTCAAGGTCACAAAGAATGGCAGTTGGATTTAAACCCTGGTTTCCTTGGTTCTCAGCCCCCCCTGCTCTAACCACTAGGCCTACTTTTCCACTCCACAGAACATTGACCCGTAATGTTGTGTCTTGTCCTTTTGCATGGGAATGAAAACGACAGGATGCAGAAATATTTTCTGATGCTGTCATCAAGGAGGCCAATATTCAAAACCATTTACCAGCAGACACAATTAGGATAAATAATTGGCTTTCTGAAAATAGCTGGATAAATGTGATTTACATGGTTAAAACTGCTAACATAACCAAGGAGCTATCCTAAGGTTAGCCAAATAAACGCATCAGGCTAACTTTAAGAAAACCAGGCAAGGCCGCTTTTTCCTTGGGCCCTGCATTAGCACACCGGGCTCTGCTCTGACGACTATTGGCCATTGCCCTGAATCTGAGGTAACAGAGCAGCCCTCTGCTTCCTGCTTCAGCCCCTCCTCTCCCAAGCGGCAAAAGGGAGTGCAAGCCTGGTATAGACAACTGAGCAAAGAAGAATTCACTTTCTGTCTGCATATATTTGTGATTCTAATTTGTGGTCATTTATTCTGTATTTGGTGAGTGTGCGGGTTCTATGTAATAAAACCAACCAATCTACTTTTTAGCATGGATTCTCGTTTACTCTCTCTCTCTCTCTTTTTTTAATGTGTTAATATGGGTAAGGAGAATCTGCAGGAACAATTATATTTTATCCCATGGGCTCTCCATTTGGGATGCTCCATGCACAGTGTTGGGGGGTAGGAAAGAAATAATTTTCCTATTGCAAGACTACATTAGAGCCCAGCAGTATCTTTTGGGATATCTGCGTAGGCTGTAGCTTCCCAGGAGGAAAAGGGACACAGATACGTGCAGTACAGATGGGACACTGGAGAGAGATTCCCTTATGAGGATCTTAAGGTTAACTTTGATCTGCTTACAGATTCCCATTTAAATACAAAGAACTGAAAAAGTCCCTGCAATGTTTTAAAGATGGAAGATGGACCCCACACCTAATTTTCTAGAGTCCTTGATTAGTAGGAAGGATCATAAGAGGAGGACAGCAGCAGCCATCTATAAGGGAAGGATTATGGGAAAATGCCCTCAGTATTTCTTTCTGCTCCTGGCATTCTGAACTGATGATTTGTTTGCATCAAAAAACACAGAGATTTCTTCTTTTCTCTCATACAATTGATCCTTAATGTAACCCATACTGTTGGAGAGCTTGGGGACATTACGGTGCACATTTACATGCAGGGGGAATGCGTTCTAAGATCCAGGACTTTTGGAGCTGTCCCAAGTTACTGGGGAACAATTGGATCTGTCACCAGGACTGGGCCTACGAGACCGATGGCGGGGAGATAATACTGTACCTAAACATTCCTATTCTTCCTAGACTTGAGAAGGAAGAGAGAGCCATGTAATTTGGAAAAACATTGGGTAGTTAAGTGATATGCATTTTGATTTTGGAACGTTTGCAAAGTCTGGCTTGTCAGTGATACTGTCCAATTGTTCAAGAATTAAAGAGGTGCATGATGGGACGTAAACAATGGTACTGGGAGCAGCAGTGATCACAGAGGCCCTCCTGTTTCTCTCCCAGTGCTGCTGCCCCCTCCCCAGAGTTATCCCAGAACCGCACAGCATGCAGTCCCTAAAGCTGAATCTTCACCTTCTGCTTCCAGTCTCGAGTGTTACGCCACATGGTTCAAAGCACAGGGAGTTGGCAGAAGAGGTATTTGCATTCATCAGTTCTAGGCGGGGATGCCTCACGTGGATGTGGTGGCATCAAAGGTGAATTCCAAGGTCCTGCAGTTTTCAGCCACAGAAGGGCTGTAATGGCAGAGGTCCTGGATGCCCTCTCACAGCCTTGGCCTCCAACCTGCCATCTGTCTGTGCTTCCCTTGTGGCCTCCGATAGGGAACACTCTTCAGCAGATAGAGAGATATCAGGGAACAGTAATTCTGACCATCCCAGAGTGGCCTGGATGTCATGAGTTCATGGATTTGATCAGACTGCGGGTAGATGGTCCTCTGGGTCTCACCCATGTTCCAAATCTTCTATGACAAGGTCCCATTTGCTTGGAATAGGTGAATCGCGGCCTGGCTCTTGCAAGAAGTTTGAGAAGTAAAGGTTATGCAGAGGAGGTTATTGCATCCTTGTTGCAGGTTGGGAAATCTGCTACTTCCTTGGCTTATGGTCATGTGTGAAAGCTGTTCGAGACCTGGCGTCTGAACGCTGGATTCTCTCCATTCACGACGTCAGTTTCTATCCATTCTTTCTTTTCTGCAGGCTATGCTGCAGAGAGTTTTAGATCTTAATTCCCTTAGGGTACAAGTTAACGCGCTCTCTTGTTTCAGAGGTAATGTGCAGGAACGAATATGGCTTCTCACACACACGTGGTTAGGTTTATGAAAGCCATGAAGCAGTTACAGTCTCCTTGTAGGAACTTGGCCCCTTCCATGGAATCTGAATTCCAAGGCTTTGTCGTGCAGAGATCCTCAGTCCAGATGGCTCACCCTTTTTATACCTTAAGGTGGGTTCATCAATCTATTCTGAATCATGCAGGCGAGTTGTCTTCTTTGAGGAGTTTCAGTTACGTGACAGAAAAGCCGGGCAGGCTCCTTCCTGTGCGGGGAAAGTACGTAGGGAACTGCTTCAACGTTTATAGGCGATGGACAGATTCGGGAGGTCGGATCAACGTTTCATCTGATTTGCTAGATCTCAAAAAAGGCAAGCAAGAAGCCACAGCTACTATCCCAGATGGATTAAGCAGGAAATTGCCTCAGTCTACATTTCTAAGGAATAGCCCTACTTAAGGGCCCTCCAGATGACCTTACTTCGCCTCAGCAACAGGTCTCCTCGTGTCCTTATGTCTCCGTGCGTGTTGCTCTTCGTGTTTGCTTTGCCCTTGCCTTGTTTGTTCCAGCCTCGCCTGCCACCTGTCCTGCTTGTTCCTTGTCTTGTTCGTTCCTTGTTCCTGTCCCATCTTGACTTGTCTTCTTTGATCCTTGTCTCCCTGTTCTCCCTTGGCTTTACTTCCTGGATCCTGACCCTGGCATGGACTTGGACGTTCCTTGATTGCTGCCTGGACCTGACCCTTTGCTTTGGACCTGACTTTGCTCTGTCTGCCGCTTGCCCCAACCTTAACCTTAACTGTAACTTAATCATCACTCTCCCTCCTCAATCTTCACTCTCTATGACACTCATTTTTAACCTTTTCTCTGTTATTGGTTTTTGCAATTATTTATAATGTTCATTGTAACTTTTGCTCCTTTCTCTCTCCATATTTGCTGTAAGTTTACTGTAAACCGATGTGATGTACACAGGAACACCGGTATATAAAGCATTAAATAAATAAACAAACCTCTGGCCTGTTCTCCATTTCTGCTGCCTACCTCGGCCCTTGGCCTGTTGTCCATCTCCATTGTTTGCCACCTTCCCCAACCTACGCTCGGCTTTGAACTCTCGCTCCTGGACTGACCTAGGAACCCACCTAAGACCTGTCGGCTGCCAGAACCCGAGGGTTCAACTTGTGGGGAAGGTGATTGGTACAGGTGAAGCTTCAGCCAGTCCCGTCTCAGGTCTCCTCTGCCAGCTGTCGGTGTGGGCCTAGTGTGCTTGCTCACTAGGCAGTGCCAACCACATCAATCTTCCAGTGAATCTTGCAATTCTTTGTTGTAAAATATGGTTCTTCCTTACGCTATCCAGATGTTATTTGTGAAAACCTTTGAATTAACGTGCTGCTGTTTTAAGACGTATCTTATTGGTCAATTTCCATATTTCAACATTTCCAGCTTTATTTTTCCAAACTACATAGGCTACAATTTCTCCTCTCATCACTGCTATCCTCTTCCCCCGCTCCCTGAGTGATCCTTTATTAATTCCCACTTCTCCCTGGCCAGCAGGAGGAGATCAGCACTTTGTGCCACCTCTGCTTCCTTCTCTACAGGCTTTACTCTTATGTTTCAATGCCCAGAGATGGGGGTACCCCAGGTATGATGGAGCCCCATGCTTTCAAACATTGAGAATGAAGCCAGAAGAGGTGGCAGATGGGGCATGAAGTGCTGCTCTCTGCCTGTCAGTGGGATTAGGGGAGAAGAGCACTGAGCCAGGGCTGCACCTACTGCGGCACACAGGACTTTCACATAGTAAACCAGTAAACAAGCTCTGTCTCTGACTGCTGCCTGTAACAGAAACCCTGCGAGTGATTAAAGACCTCTCCAGAGGAGCTCGTGAAGGGGTCTCTGCAGTTCCCACTGCTCCTTCCACTCTTCCTCTCAGCAGTTTTACCCCGTCCCTCTTATTCCTGCACTCACCTGAGCTGCTGCTTCTCCCAGTTTCTCTTTCCTCTGATCCCGGCTCATCCCTGATGTACGGCTCTTCCCCTCGTTCAATGCGGGAGATAATCTCAGGGGTGACAGTCGGAGAGCCTGATCCTGGATAAGAGCACCGAATTAGTTTTCTCATCATCACTCTGAGTGTGATTCCCCCAGATTGGAAAACTTTTCAGTATGAAGATATTCATCAGCCTCAAGGCATAAAAATATTCAAACTCTCAGTTACAGAGGAAAAGTTTCAGTGCTCTGCATGTATCAGAAATGTCACATAAAACCCCTCTGCTCATCTTTTCAGTCCAGCTCCCACTATGAATGGTGTAATATATTACCTGCCTCATAATATACCCAAGACTCACTATCTTTTATTTAAGAGGAGTAGATAGGACCCTACCCAAGAGGACTTACAAAAGAGTTTACCAAACTCAGTCCTTGGCCACAAACCAGTCAAGTTTTCAGTATTCCCAAAATGAATATGCATGAGATCTAAATGCATGTTCTTTCTCTATCGTACATCTCATGCATATATATTGTGACAATCCTGAAAACCTGGCTGCACTGTGGCCCTCAAAGACCCCGTGGCTTATAATCTAAGATGGTAACTGAGGTAATGGAGGGCAAATTGATTTGCCTAAGCTCACAGGGAGTATCAGTGGGACAGGCAGGATTTGAACCCTGGCTTTCCTGGTTCTCAGCCTTTGCTTTTGCCACTAGGCTAGTCCTCTGCTCCTCTCTATGTGCTGTATATTTAGCCCTAGTGTTATGGCTCAGGTGTAGATTCTTTGGTAAACGTTATAACATTTTGTGGCATAGATGTTCTTTCGTGAGCTTTCTTCGGGGGTGGAAAAGTGATCTTCTCGATAGGTGTGGATTTGAGAAGAAGAAAAACCGATCTGGGAATTGGATCGCAAATATGGAGGAGGAAAGATGATGATGATGGAGGGGAAAGGAGAACCCCCTCAGCATGTCCCATTGCCACTTTCTCCCCTCCTCAGCATCCTACCCCATCTACGGGGTCTAAACAGGACAGTAACGTCCCTGTTCACTCCTCCGCCGTACAGAATCTAAAGTGGCACTGGCTGACCTGAGGCCTGCACCATCATCAGCTTCTTCCATACAAGGAACCGGTGCTGGTGGGGGAGGAGGGACTGGGAATCCCTCCTGTCTCATGAAGACTCCATGAAGAGGGGAAAACTCTGAGCAGGAAGTCTAAATGCATAAAGGGAGAGTGGGGATGAGGAGGGATGGTGCATGGCCTGAGACCAGACACCATTTTTTAATTCATTTTGGGGGTTTTTTGGTTCTTTTTTTCAAATCTCATTTTGTTTGGTTCATTTTTAAAAAATGAAACAAAGAAAGAGAAATCAAATGAAAACATTTGCAGTGCCTAAGCCTAGGCAAGAGAAAGGCAGGAAGAGAAACAGAGGGAAAAGAGGGAGGGATGAGCGAGGGGGAAGATTAGAAATGGCTCAAAGGAAAGGAAAGAGATAAAATATGGAGGCTGGAGGAGATAAGAAGTTGCTATTTGACATTTGAGGCATTGGCCAAGTTTTGGGGGCCAGATGGGAGTTAAAGATTCTGTCACGATCCTGGCTGCTAGGCAGCCTTCCCACCAGCAGAGGTCCTCGCAGAGCCACACTCTCTTCCACTGTAACCAACTCCTTGATGGTCCTATGACTCTGCAAGGCCAGCCCTGTTTACCCTTGCCTTTCCCACCACTTGGTGCCTCTTCATCGAACAACCTTGGCTCCTTGCATTGGCCCTCCTTGCTTTATCTTGCTACTGCATGGCACCTGCGGCCTTCTTACTTTGCCTTGTGGCTTTCCTGCCTATGTTGTGTGGCCTCATTGATCTTCCTGCCTTGCCTTGTGGCCTCCCTGTCCTTCCAGCCCTGTCCTCTGGCTGCCTCGGCCTACTTCCCTTGTTCTGCGGCCTCCTTGGCCATCTCGCCCTGCCCGGTGACCTTTGTGCCTATCTTTGCCCTGCTTTGTGCCCTACTTGGGCCCCCCTAGTCAGTGCTGTCTTGTTTGCTTTCTTATATGTTCCTTACTGTATTTTAGTTCCTCATTACATATGTTTGCATTTCCATGGCCCTGTTCCTGTGGTCCTGTCCAGTCCTAGCCTTAGTCCTTGTCTTGACCTGTGGCCCCTGCTCCCAGTGGGCCTTCAGTCCTAGCTCTTGACTGCCATTACCGCCTTTCCTCCAGTTCCAGTGCTTGCCTCCTGCTCCTGCCTGTTGCCAGCTCCGGCCTGTCTGCTGTTCAAGCACTGCCTCCAGTTCCTGTCCTGCCTGACCACTACCATGTACTATGCCATGTACTATGCCGGCCCCCAGAACCTGCAAGCTCAACCCAAAGGGGAGGGGGCTGGTCAAGCAGAAGACCTTGTCCTGCTTTGTCCTGAAGATCTGTACCTCTCTCCTGTTGGGGGAATACCTGACCCCAGCCTGCCTATGACAAACTGGGACTCTGGTTACTGAATATTTTTAAGCTAGCCAGTTGGGGGAAGGGGGACAAACCACTACAAGCCATCCAGGGGCTGGGGATATAGGGGCTTTCAACAGCAGCTTGTGCGCCTTTTTAAGATTAGAGTCCATGGCTGTGACTGAGTGTTGTTCCAAACAGTGATCGCACATTTTTTGCCAGCCCCAGCCATGCAGGATATCGAACCATGTACTACTTAAGATTCTATGGTTTAGTAAATTCCAGGGGAATGTGCTGTTTTACCACATTTCAAAAATGGACCCAAAGCCATCACTGCAGCACTCACTCATATTTACATTTTTAACCAAATCTCATTAGGAGAACCTCATTTTCAGAACTGTCTTTATCATGATGTCCCAAGGCTGCTAATAGACATTTATTTAGATTTATTACACACTTATTTGAATACGAAGTTCACCCAAATCAGGGTACAACATACTAGAATGGCAATCTACAATAAGAGATTAAACTTCAAAATAAACATCTCAGCAAAAGAATAGGTTGTAGCTGCAAGTTCAAGGCACTGGCATGTAAAAATATCCCTTACCCAGTGAGCTGAGCATCTGATAATTCTCCTTCATCACCTCCTTGTAAAGCTCCTTCTGCCCTTTATCTAAATCCTCCCACTCCTTCTGGGAGAAATAGACAGCGATGTCCGCAAAGGATACTGGGACCTGAAACAGAAACCAGAAATA
The DNA here is from genome assembly GCF_901001135.1 of Rhinatrema bivittatum. Classification (NCBI taxonomy): domain Eukaryota; kingdom Metazoa; phylum Chordata; class Amphibia; order Gymnophiona; family Rhinatrematidae; genus Rhinatrema; species Rhinatrema bivittatum. The sequence goes on along the minus strand of NC_042616.1, from coordinate 37,203,582 downwards.
CACTCAGCACCTTCTACATCACATCCATCAGGAGAACTCACAGTGATGGGGCTCAGCAGGGCAGGGGGTGAATTTTCAAAATGTAAATAATTCACAATCACATAACATAGCCCCAGAGCAGGATTACAACAGTAAACCAGTTACACAGAGAACCTGGAATACAAAATCTCACTTTGTAGGACTCCTGATCTCTCTCCTTACACTCAGGAGGGTCCCAAAGTGCCTTTTCTGTGCCCCAGATCGGCTTGGGGTCCTATAAACATACCTGGAAATTCTCAGGATTTCATCTGGAGTCTCAGGGAATTTGCATCAGTTGCAGGTTCTCAGGAGAAACCCTAGGAGGCCGATGTGATAAAGTGTGCCCAGCCTAGCGCACAGGTTAATGAGCAGTTGGACACGCGTTTTGGACTCATGTCCATAACCCCCAATGCAATACTGGGATCAGCGCCTCCAAAACATGCGCCCAGACAGAGGCGTAGTTAATAGCACTCATCACATGTAAATGCCATGTAGATGAGGCTATTAGCTATTTAACCGGTCAAATTTTACACCTGCCCCAGAACAGGCATAAAGTCTTGCCGTGCGTCAAGGAATGTACTTAAAAACAAACAATACTGCTTTTCCGTGGTTCCTCCTACCTAGCATTATCGCAATACAAGTGGGAGGAACCACAGAAAACAGCATACTAAAAAAAAGGCCTGAGGGGAAAAAAAACAATTTCTGGGCGCAGAATACACACACACAATATACCCACTGCAGGCCGTGTATATTGTGCATGTATATTGTGCTGGCAAATTTGTTGCCGTGGGATAAAATGGATGCTCGTAAATTGAACATCCATTTTTCTAACCCACACAAAGCCACATCTCCTGGCCAAGGATGTACTATTTATTTTTTTTTTTTTTATATACCGATGTTCCTGTATAGAATACATATCGCACCGGTTTACAAGGAACTGAAACAGTCGCCTCCAGGGCGGAAATACATTAACATAGGTGGAACAGGAAAACTTTTAAGGAACATTCATAAACTCGATTAAATGTAACTGGGTACCAAACTCGGAAACATATGTACAGAGGTAAGTAAATCGTCTATCGCTTCATCAGGTTTTAGCTAGGGACGCACAATTTATCCCTAGCACGTCCGTTTTGGCGCAGCAGCTCATTTACATATTGCACTGGGCGCCCAGGAGAGGTGGATGTGCGCACGTTAAAAAACAGGCGCCCACTTTGGACACAACATTTTTTTACATGCACTTAATTGCATCGGTCTGTAGAAATCTCAGGGCCTCTCTGTATACAGCTCAGCCACTCTCAGAGGCAGATGCAATAAAGTGCGCCTAGCCTAGCACACAGGTTGACGCACGTCCATAACCCCCGATGCAATAAGGGGATCAGCGCCTCCAAAACAAGGGTCCAAACAAAGGCGCACATTAATGCATTGGCCTGTAAGTAAGCCTGCAGAGAAAAGGAGAAGTAGGGTGAGTCTGGAGCACACACTGTAAACAGCATGTGAGGAGAAACTGGAGAGGGGCTGCAAAACACAAACTCAGTCTGCAGCTTGATTTCAGGACTTGGGACTCACTCAGCCAAGGGCAGAGTGAGGATGCATAAGTCATGGAGCTGTGACTTACAGGGGGTGGGAGCAAAGAGAGTGGTGTGGACAGGTAGAAGAGGAAGGTGAAGGTTGCTGGGATCATCTCTGGAGAAGGGACAGGTGATGGTGGTGGGTGGAAGAAAGAGAAAAATTGTAGGGGTGGGGAGGGGGGTGGAAGAGAGAAAGCTGATACATATTATTACATTCCTCCCCACCCCCCCAACCTGGCCATCTGATAATCGACAGCAATCTCAGGGTGGCCACAACTCAAAAGTTTCCAGGTATGCCTATAAAGTCAGGGGTGAATCTGCAGTGTCCCAAGTTAGGAAGCTGCAGCAGTGTTTGTACAGAGAGAGGGCAGGAAGTTCGGGGCAATCTCCTACCTGAGCAGAAGCTCCTGCAGGCATTTTCCTCTCTGCTTTTTCTGCTCTCAGGATTAGAAATGAATTGAGGGGGTTCTGTCTCGGGTTGAGGAACAGCTGAGTGTTTGCCTCTTGCAGTGAAGCTCAGGAGCTTTTACAGGAACAGCAGGAGAGAAGAGAAGGGCAGAGGGTGAGACTTGGGGTTTTTTCCAGCTCTAAATCTGCAAATGAAAGGATGAAGGGAGAAAAGCCTCTGCACCTCTCTGTTTCCAGCGCAGAGTAGACTGTTCCCCTTCCTGCTGGGCGCAGCCTGATGACGTCACACAGGAGGGGGCGGAGCTGTACACTGAGCACTGTCACTGCTGCTTGGAGCCTTTTCTGGTTCTTTATGAATATTCATTGACTCATGCTTCTGTCTGGGCTTTTAAGGTTACCAAATCACACTCTGCTCCATCTTCTTTAATATTAACCCTTTCCTTGCCTTCAGGCATCAGCATCTTAATCATGTATTTGTCTCAAGCTTTTCCAGAAGAAGAGCTCAAAGCATGCTACAGCATAGTATGAGATCTACAATAGGCACAGCCTACATCCATAATACTACACTGAATTAGTGTAGACAGGAAAAAGTGGTAAATATGTAATCCCTGTCCCAGTCAATTCTTTGAGAAGAAGGTGCAAGGGGAGGACCATGGATGGCCCCATGACTTCCCAGGGTTCCCACAGAGGGTAGGGAGGGGAATGTCTTTTCAAGGCCTTTAAGGTTTTTTTCTCTCTCTCTCTGGTGCTCTTCTGCACACCAGTCCAGCAACATAAATAAATTACTCTTCACCCCAAAGCTGATCTTCCAAACAAAATCTTCACTGACACCAGTGGAAGGAAATACGAAGTCAAACATTAATACACCAGAGAATACTGCATTACAGTAAAATAAAGTCCAAACTTCCAAAAGTACAGCTCAGTCTCTTCCATACACGTTTCCCCACAGTTGTAAGCGCAGTGGGAGCACTGAGAGGAGAGGATCACCTTACTGGTGGCTGAAAGGAATCAGTAAGCTTTGCTTGGGAAATTTTCTTTTTTAAAAGTATTGGGGCGAAGTTAACAGTCAGTAAGGCAGCGAATAAACAGAAGTTAGATTTCTAAATATCAAAATCACAGAACATAATTCAAGGGGGTTTGGGTATGCCTAATCTCATTTGCTATCAAGGAGCTGCTCAACTTAAAGCAGCAGTAGAATGGCATAATTTTAAGCATCGAAAACCTTGGGTCCTGTTGGAGCAGGCGATTTTAGGGAATTTTCCTCTTAACTGCCCTCCTATGGCAAAAACGGGCCACTTGGCTCCCGATGGTGAGATTGCCGGAGACCGTGCAACTCCACCTTGTCGGTTTGGGAGCATTGGAAGAAGACTTTAGTGGGACCACAAACTTTCTTCCACAGCACACATCTGTTTCACAATAAGGCTTTCAGACCAGCAGGGCACCCATAAGCTTTCAAAAGCTGGTCCGCTAATGGTGTCACTCAACTCGCTCATATTTGGTCCCCGGGAGGATTGACTCCATTCCCCACACTCTGCGATAGACACCATTTAGACCCAGCGGACCTTTTCAAATACCTGCAAGTTAGACATTTCTTTATCCGTAATCAGATTGAACCCGATCTAGTCAGGGGCATATCTTCTTTTGAACTTATGTGCAGACACGCAGATAAAGTTGGTAAACATATCTCTAGAATATATGGATTACTTTGTGGTGGTTTTACTATGTCAGCGACTTATATTAAAGCTTGGCAAACAGACCTACAATGTGACTGGTCACCAGAGGATTGGAAGCGAATGTTCCAATACATGAGAAAAGGATTAATATCTGCGCTGCATAATTTGAAAATGGATACAAAATGTTCTTCAGATGGTACATTACTCCCGTCCACTTGCAGCATATTTCACTGGGCTCAACAGGTCTGTGTTGGAAACTGTGCCAAGAACGGGGTACTTTCCTCCATCTATGGTGGTCTTGCCCCAAAATACAACAACTTTGGAGAACAGTCTCCTTTTGGATATCTACAATATTGGGTGGCACCATATCACTTACCTCATCGCAAGCACTTCTGAACGCTGAACTCGCAGACAGATCCAGATTCCATAACTATTTTATTAAATATGTGGTGACAGCGACGAGATGCGCCATCGCACAATGTTGGAAAGACACTCAGGTGCCCACATTACAAACTGTACAAACCTCGGTCTTGAACATGCATACACTTGGGCGAATAACTGCACATAAAAATAAGTCTATCCACAATTTCGAGAAAATTTGGGGTTGTTACGACCAATGGTTACAAAATCCTACTGCTTAACCCAAGATTACGTACTCAACCTGCAACGGCCTCTTTGGGTGTCCTGGGAACATAAGAACATAAGAAAATGCCATACTGGGTCAGACCAAGGGTCCATCAAGCCCAGCATCCTGTTTCCAACAGTGGCCAATCCAGGCCATAAGAACCTGGCAAGTACCCAAAAACTAAGTCTATTCCATGTAACCATTGCTAATGGCAGTGGCTATTCTCTAAGTGAACTTAATAGCAGGTAATGGACTTCTCCTCCAAGAACTTATCCAATCCTTTTTTAAACACAGCTATACTAACTGCACGAACCACATTCTCTGGCAACAAATTCCAGAGTTTAATTGTGCGTTGAGTAAAAAAGAACTTTCTCCGATTAGTTTTAAATGTGCCCCATGCTAACTTCATGGAGTGTCCCCTAGTCCTTGTACTATCCGAAAGAGTAAATAACCGATTCACATCTACCCGTTCTAGACCTCTCATGATTTTAAACACCTCTATCATATCCCCCCTAAAAAAATTTGTTTTGTTTTTTTATTAGAGTCACTGCTGAATTCTTTTTACCACACAAGATGTTGGCTTAGGAGTTTACCTAAAGCTTCCTTATTTCGTCTCCAGTAACCATTCCCACACTTCTTCTGGGGAAGACGATATCTGCTATGAATTCGCATGAGCTCAAGTAGCACGCCTAGAAGGAAGGGCCTGTAAATCTATCCCACGCATATAGATTGTGGGTATCCTGAAAACCTGACAGGTGGGGTTTCCACTGCACATATATGGAACCCATTGGTTTTCAACTTGCTTTTTCGGAATCTAAGTTATCCTTGCACTCAGACTCATGCCTGTTTCTGCAGCAAGTTAAAAATGGCTCCACTGGGGATTGAACCCAGGCCCTTCTGCGTGTAAAGCAGATGTGATACCCACTACACTATGGAACCAACTGACTTCTTTTATTAAAGAGGGAATATTAACAATGCCCTTAGATATATCTTTCCCTTTTTCCAGGAGGCACCGGACTCATGGATTATTCAAAGAGGAACTGGGTGGTTTAAAAATTAACCTCGGTATGACTGGCACATATGCCTCATTGTTATGCTTTCCCTATTTCATATCAATTGTATTATTTGTATCATTGTGTTAACCTCTAAGGGGGGGGGATTGGGATAACTGGGAGTCCACATATGTAATGGTGTCTGATTTTCATGTTGTGTATCTGCAATGGTATTGATTGTTCACATCAGGTTTGATAATGGCTACTGTGGATTGCAATATTGTGTTAAAGTTATTTGCCAATAAAAAGTTATAAATGAAAAAAAAATCACAGAACATATAGAAAGACATGGTTTAACGGAACAAAGTCAGCATGGCTTTACCCAAGACAAGTCTTGCCTCACAAATCTGCTTCACTTTTTTGAAGGGATTAATAAACATGTGGATAAAGGTGAACCGGTAGATGTAGTGTACTTGGATTTTCAGAAGGCATTTGACAAAGTTCCTCCTGAGAGGCTTCTAGGAAAAGTAAAGAGTCATGGGATAGGTGGTGAAGTCCTTTCGTGGATTGCAAACTGGCTAAAAGACAGGAAACAGAGAGTAGGATTAAATGGACAATTTTCTCAGTGGAAGGGAGTGGGCAGTGGAGTGCCTCAGGGATCTGTATTGGGAACCTTACTTTTCAACATATTTATAAGTGATCTGGAAAGAAATACGACGAGTGAGATAATCAAATTTGCAGATGATACAAAATTGTTCAGAGTAGTTAAAATCATGAGAGGTCTAGAACGGGTAGATGTGAATCGGTTATTTACTCTTTCAGATAATAGAAAGACTAGGGGGCACTCCATGAGGTTAGCATGTGGCACATTTAAAACTAATCAGAGAGAAGTTCTTTTTCACTCAACGCACAATTAAACTCTGGAATTTGTTGCCAGAGGATGTGGTTAGTGCAGTTAGTATAGCTGTGTTTAAAAAAGGATTGGATAAGTTCTTGGAGGAGAAGACCATTACATGCTATTAAGTTGACTTAGAGAATAGCCACTGCCATTAGCAATGGTTACATGGAATGGACTTAGTTTTTTGATATTTGCCAGGTTCTTATGGCCTGGATTGGCCACTGTTGGAAACAGGATGCTGGGCTTGATGGACCCTTGGTCTGACCCAGTATGGCATTTTCTTATGTTCTGCACAGGTGACCTTCCACCCAGGGCCCTCCAAGTACCTTTTGGTTCTGTAGATCCTCTCTGTTCCTTTCTCTCTTCTGTTAGGTAAACTTCTGGCAGATTTACTCAATCAGCCAAACACTGTGTAGATTTTCTCAAACAGACCATTCGCCCTTAGTACTCCCTGGTGTACTCATCCATGACTGTGCAGGATTCTGGAATGAATCCACCTGGAGTTTCTCTAAGAAGAAGATAGTTAATGCTGTAAATTAGAACCGAGACTGAGCAACCCAAGGGAAAGCTGTTTGAGATCCAGTGACCAAGAGTGGAGGGTAGGGGAGACCTACTGTTCTCCAGCGCTGTGTTCCTCAAGCTTAAAGGATACATTCGACTCACAATGGGGAATTTTGAGGGGACGTATCTGTATTATATATATGCTAATGCTATTTGTATTATATTACATTCTAATTCTTTGTGAATTGTTTTTTTTATCAATATACTGCTCTCCAGTAAACTATCTTAACTATATTTGTGTTATTCTGTGAGACAGCGATACCACTTTGGTCCAACCATGACATTTGGTGACACCTTAACAGGATTGATTTGTCATAGAATATCATTTTAAGTTTTTCTAGAATGTTTAAGAAAAATAATAAGAGCGGAGGGAGGGGGTGTATGAATCTAGGCTGGTTCCTGGCTCAGGCCCTGGTATTGTGTAGCTGATCAAATTGTGCAATCAAATGATATTTGTGATTAGTGGGAGAAAGAATTAGATAAGGAAAAGGGACCTTTGGAAATAAAGGTGTCAAATATTTTTGGAAAAAATAGGTAGTAACGGCTGGCAAGCTTGTTGGTTATGTTAGCGCTGTGGACCCTTGAGCCGGCACGAGAGCTGGAACTCCCACTGAGAGAAGGCCCTCGGTGGACCTCGTAGCCGGGAGGAGGTGCAGGACCAGGAGACCCCACAGGAACTTCACCTATACCAGCCCTTGTTCCCCTCAGGTTGAGTCCTTGGGTGTCGGGGCCGGCAGGTCTTAGGCGAGGGTCTCCTGGCGCAGAGATATCCACGGAAGGAAGCAGAGTTGACGGTCTGTGTCGAGGCTGGCGGAGGTCCGGATGAACGAGGACGGTCCAGGGGTCAGGGCAGGCAGCGAAGATGCAGCACGAGGAACCAGGCCAGACGTCGAGGCAGGCAGAAGGCAAGCAGGTACCGGGAACACGCCAATGGTCAGGACGGGCAGCTGACAGATGAATCAGGAAGCCAGGCCGAGGTCAGAACCGAGAAGACAATCCGAGGACTAGGAACCAGGAGAAGGAAGCGGAACCACGGGAACAGGAGCAGGAGGTCAGGAACACAGAATCAAGCAGGAACAATGGAACGCAGCAACAAGGAACTCAGAGGAGCAAACCCATTGCTAAGGCAAGGAATGGATGCAAGGAGTGGGCTTAAGTAGCCCCAGCTGATGCCGTCCTCATTGGGGGCCTGGCTGAAGGTTCCTGCCGCGGTCCCTTTAAAAGGCTGTCCTGGCCGCGCACACGCGCGCCTAGGGAGGCAGATCCTAGGAGGAAGTCGGCGGCGTCTCCCTCATGGGGAGGACACCGCAGCAAGGCCCCAGAGCGACCTGCCTCAGAGCGCCGAGGAGAGAGGCTGAAGCCAGCGTCTGCCAGCACAGGTAGGGGGATTGCAGGGTCAGATTGCCTTTTTGGAAAAACAGAATCGGGACTCTGAGGCACAACTCTTAACTCTAAGATCTACCCTTGAATCTGCACAGTCCCAGCGGGATCTTGCTTTAAAACAGGCTGCTCTGACTGTTCAGGATTCGGCAGCTTGTCGCACTCAAGTTTTGGCACAGCGTATGCAGCAGGGTCTTCAAGTGTCTACTTCAAAAGTGGCTGCTATTATTAGAGGAGATGCCCCGGCTGCAGACCCTGATATCTGGAAGAGCAGTGATAGTGATTATGAGGAGGAAGGGACATGTGAGCTGAGGAGACTATGCCCACTTGTCTCTGTTAAATATTTATAGGATGAAGGCTGCCAGAGGAGGAGGAAATGGGGGAGGGGGAGGGGCAAGTTCCCAGAACAAGTGCAGATTACACTGCAGGGAGAAAGGGATCCCTGCTTCAGAGCAGGCAGACCATTACCACAATTTATACTCCCAAACAGTTAGTGCAATTGGCAGTAGATTTCACCAAAAAGAAAAGGAGAATTTGGGGGATTGTGCGTTTGTCAGAACAGGGAGCTGGGTCAGTATAGCTCTCAGAAGAGGAGCTTGCTGTGATGGGCCCTATCTGCCAAGAATGCTTTGTACAGGATTGTGCACGCCACATACTTCCTGCTTTACCTGCTGAGACAGAAATACCTGGTCTCCTTAATGTAATTGGGGCAGTGCTATGGGAGAAATATAGAGATCCCGGTGATTGGCCAGGACCTTGTAATGCAGAAAAGTGGAATACAATAAATGAGGGTGCTGGTGTACTACGTAAATTAGGGTTACAATTAGCTATCCAAAAAGATTTACTTCTTGATGATTATGGAGAAGTGCATATTACTATCAGGGATATGCACCCTTTTGTACAGACTGCTGGGTCATCATGGTCTGGATTGGCCCTTTCTCTTGTTAGGTAGGAAGGTGACACAAGAAGTAAACCTTAATACAATTAAACAATTGATTTCTAAATTGGAAGACCTATATGGCCTGGGGTTAGCTGAGATTAGTGGACACGGTCATGAAAGAGGGAAGCCCTGTAAGGGCGTTCTTCCCATGGAGACGAGAAACCCAGGTGGACAAGCTCCTCCACTTCCCTATTCAGTGCAGGATTGTTTGCAAAAGCCATCCTTGTGTTAGTGTTCGTGGTAGTTGTAGGTGGATCCTTGGGCCGGTGGCAGATGACCACGCCCCCGGGGGAAGATCCCGAGAGGGACCACCGGTCAGGCTCAGAGTATGGAGACAGACACGCACTAGTTCTTTTATTAAACAGTATACTGAACCACCAGAGGTGGCAGTAGTGAGCTGGAAGTGCCCGGCTGGGCTGTAGTCCCTCAGATACTGGAACAGCGATCCCAGGATGCTGAGCTGTAGAGAAACTGAATATAGTGAGTAGGCAGGGATGCAGAGTTCAGGAACAGAACCTTGATGGTAACACTCACACAATAGTCTCTTAGAAGCAGCCCAGGAGCTGGAATGAATTAGGCCCTCGAGGATCAAGTACCTGGTTCCAGGGAAAGCTCTGAGAGAGAGATGGTAACTGACTGGTGCTGTAGGCAGCGATGACTTCCAGGCAGAAGTGGTATTCAGGAGCAAGTCAGGGAACGTAGACCCTCGAGGAGCGAGTACCAGTCCCAGACTGCGATCTGAAAAGCAAAAGAGAAAGCGAGGCCCCAAGGAGCGGGTACCCCTGGTAAGTCCGAGGAGGCAGAGTAGCTAGGAGAGTAACCTTCCGTATCCAACTCCTTGCTAACTCGATACGTTAGCGTTTACAGAGACCTTAAGTATCCGGTGAAGATGACATCACCTCAGGGGGACACCCCTGAGGTTCGCACACTTGATGGTACTTGAGTCGGGGCCGCACCGCGCACGTGTCCTTAGGCTGCTGGGAAACATGGCGGTGTGCAGCGTCTAGCCGGTCCGGAGACGCCGGAGGAGAGCGGCAAGAGGATGCCGCGGCAGCCAAACTTCCAACAGGCAACGAGGGAGTCGCCAAAGGGGTAAGGTGGGCGTAGTGGAGACGTCAGGCAGCGACGGTCGTAACACCTTGCAGTATTAGAGGACAGGTATGACGCACCCTTATCCATATAGGTTTTTCGAAGGACTAGATTGATGGTTGTAAAGGGTGGACTGAGAGATAGGTTATATGTCACAGAATACACAGCACATTTATTTACAAGTATGGAAGTTTTTATTTATAAGTCTAAGAATAAGCAGTAAAAGTATACAAGATTAGAGTTTTGCATTAAGAATATATACAAAGTTACTTCCCCTCACAGTTTCAAGTGTGAGTTTTATATATAAGAACATGCCATACTGAGTCAGACCAAGGGTCCATCAAGCCCAGCATCCTATCTCCAACAGTGGCCAATCCAGGCCATAAGAACCTGGCAAGTTCCCAAAAACTAAGTTTATCCCATCTTGGAAAATTGAAAACACAGTGCTGGGAAATCAGGAACAGTTCATCAGGCACTTAATATCCATAAACTTTTCTTTTGATTTGAACTTTCTCTGATTACAATGAGTCTGTCTGAAGTTGATCTTTTTATATTAATTTTCTTGACCTCTGTCCCATTTCTTCTCTGGGATACTCCCATATGTTCTTGTCATCTGCTGAGGCCTGCTGAGGCCTCAACTGTCCTTTCTAATCTTATCAGCAACAGTTAGGTGTGGTTAAGTTGCTGATATCCTGCTGTTTTCTGATATTTGCACCATTAGCCTCATGAGTAACTGCTCTTTAATATATCTGATCTCATGACTTGTTCTTTGCTACAAACAAGCTAAGAAAAATAGGATATTTATTTTCAGAACTGTTATGCTCTGCAGATGCTCCTGACGCTGGGGCAGACTCCCAAATGAACACACTACCAGACTACCAAACTCGATGCAGTGAACCAGCAGCAAGACACCGATGCCGACATGGGGCTATCTCTAGGCACGTGCATGCCCAACTTGCTATAACTTAAAGAGCCCATGGTAGGAACTTCCCCACAGCGCCCTCTGATGACATCAGGGCTACCTCACTATTTAAGGCCCTCTTTCCCTGCACACCCTGCCTCGGCAATAGGTTGACTTCCTTAAAGTAGTGCATTGCCTCTGTGAGTTCCTGTTCCTGGCTGCATTGTTCCTGGTCCATGTTCCTGAGTTCTTGATTTTTGTTCCTGGTTCCTGAGTTCTTGTCTTCTTCATGGTCAGTCTTCAGTGTCTCCACTCTTGCATGTACTGCTCTTCACCTCCATATCTTCTCTCCGTCCCTCCTTTCCCCTCAGATGGATCTCTGATTGTGACCTTGGCCTAGACCCTGACTCTGATTGTATTCCACCTGCTACTGACTACTGCCTGGATTCTGACTCTGATTGTATGCTCCCTGCCTTGATTTCTGCCGGACTCTGACTATGCTTGCATACCCTTTGCATTAGGCCGTGGCCTGCAACTCCTTCAACTTGACGGATTTTCTCCTCAGCAGCAGAGGTCTGCGTCTAAGACCTGCCAGCCCTGGAACCCAAGGGTTCAACCTAAGGGGACCATGGGCTGATATAGATGAAGCTCCAGTTGGGCCTCTGCCACAGCCAGCTCTGCTAGTCGATGGTGGGGACCTGCAGGGCTCCTCCCTGCAGGTTGCACCAACTCAACCTTGGTCCAAGTGTCCACACTGCAACAGATTGCCAAGGCCATGGACCCGGTGGAGGTGCCTGCCCTTCAGGTCATTTCGGGCATAGCCCATAAACTCCAGGAACAGCAGCAGTTCCTCAAGATTCTGGCAGTCTCCATAGAACATCTCATCACCCACCTGGACACTACCGTGCCCCCAGCTGCTAGGACTCCTCCTGGGGAAGCTTCTCCCATTCAGCCGGCACAGAGTTGTCCCATGTTGCACTTGCCGGCTCCTCCACAGTATGCCAGGAACCCAAAACAGTACTGGGACTTCATCAACCAGTGCCACATGCACGTTTCCCTTCAGCTGGTGCTGTTTCCAGAGGACTCCTTCAAGACAATGTTTATCCTCTTCCTTCAAGATGGCAAGGCCCTGGCCTGGGCCTCACCACTGTGGGAACATGCCGATACGATCTTTCAGGATCTTCAATGATTTGTTACAGCCTTCAAAATCATCTTTGATGAGCCTGGCAGCTAGGCACATCTGGCTCAAAACTCCTCTACCTGCACCAGGGTACTTGGACTCTGATGGACTACGCTGTAGAATTTTGGACTCTGGCTACCAAGCTTGGTTAGAGGAAGGATTGTCTATGTCCCATCTTCATGGAGGGTCTGTCTTCTCAGATAAAGGATGAGCTTGCAGCCTGCGACCTCCCTGAATCCCTGGAGGGCCTCATCAATTTAGCTGGCAGAATTGATTGCTGCCTTCAGCAATGGGCCAGTAAGCTCTGTTTGCCACATAGAGCCATTACACTGGCTCCCCACTTCCAGTGTCTGCTATCTCACCCCTCACCCCTGCCTCAGCCTTTTCCACTGCCTGTATGGTCCAAGGAGCCCATGTAGCTTGGGCAAGCCTGCCTCACTCCCAAGGAGAGGCTTCAATGATGTCAACTGGGCCTGTGCCTCCACTGTGCAGGCATGAGGCACTTGATCGCTCAGTGCCCTGTTAAGTTGGGAAACTTCTGAGCCTAGGAGCTTGTGGGGAGCTGTTCCTAGGATTCACCTCACCTCACCAGCTCCCCAGTAACTATCTTTGTGGGAGACCAATACTTCTCCATCTTGGCCTTGGTGGTCTCTGGGGCTGGGGGGAACTTCCTGATGAAGGCCTTGGTGGATCACTTCCAACTGCCCACCATTCCCAGGAAGGATTCCTTGATTATCTCATTGATTTACAGAGACCCCTTGCCTGGTAGGATCACTCTCACCCTGGCACCCTTAATGGTGTGCACATGGGTGCTCCATGTGGAGAGCATTACCTTCCACGTCAATTAGAGAGCTGTTCATCCTATGATACTGGGACTACCCTGGCTCCAGTTGCACTCTCTACAGTTTGACTGGACATCGCTACAACTCTCCAGATGGGGTCCAAGGTGTCAAGCCTCCTGCCTGGAATGGATAGAACCCCCGCTTCCTTTACCCATGGCCATCACTATACTCAATCTGCGGGATTGAGCTCCTGCCTGACACCAAACCTCCTCACAGCAGAGTGTATCCTTTGTCACTCCCTGAAACTAAGGCAATGTCCAAATACATCCGTGAGAACCTCTCGAACTGCAGATGCAATGAGATGTCTGGGCTTACATGGACTCCTGTCCCACCTGCGCACAGCAGAAAGCTGTTGGGATGATCCTGGGGGTTGTTACAGCATTGCCAGCCAAGGAACCCTGAACCCATTTGCCCACTGACTTCATAGTGGATCTCCCCGTCTCAAATGGCTACACACTCATTTGGGTAATGGTTGACCACTTCTCAAAGATTGCTCACTTCATTCCACTTCTTGGGCTCCTTTCTGCCCCAGAATTGGCACAACTGTTCTTGCATCATGTCTTCCGCTTGCATGGGCTGCCCAAATACATCGTGTCAGATCGAAGAGTCCAGTTCATGGCCAGATACTGGCAGTCGCTGTGTAAGAACTTCAGCATTTCCTTAGACTTCACAACTGCGTACCACCCCCAGGGAAATGGTCAATCTGAATGTACCAACTAAACACTTAAGACCTTCCTCCAGGCCTACACTAACGAACACCAGGACAACTGGGCATCCCTTCTACCCTGAGACGAATTTTCTCATCACTTCCCTATATGGACTGCCATTGGATCTTCGCCTTTCCAGATAGTCTATGGGAAACAACCCCTGCCTCCTCTGCCTCTTCCCATGTCGGTACCCTCACCAGCAGCTCAGCTGTCTGCACAGGAACTCCAGGACCTCTGGACCCATACCAATGATATGCTTAGGAAGGCAACTGAAAAGGCCAAAAGATCGAAAAAATGCCCACCTGAGGCCTGCACCAGAGTTCAAGCCAGGGGAGAGTTATACGCACACACCACGTTCACCTCCAGGTACCATCCATGCATGTTGCTCCTTGGTACATCGGACCATCATATGTCAACTTGGACCCATGACTTACCAGCTACAGCTACCAGCCTCTTTGGGAACGTGTTTCATGTATCATTGCTGAAACTCTTAATCCTCTCCTAGCCCTCAAGAAGGCCACCTAAACTTCAAGAACTGTCTTTTGAGGACAACACTTTATACTAGGTGAAGAAGATCCTAGATTCTAGACAACGGGGCAAAAAATGGGAGTACCTCATCTCCTGGAAGGGGTATGACCCCGAGGAGAATACTTGGGAGCCCGCCTCCAATATTCTGAATGCTAATCTGCTAAAAGAGTTTTATGCTGCACTTCCCAAGAAGTTAATACCCTCAGGGAGGGGGTTTAAGAGGGGGGATACTGTTGCATATGGTGGTCCGTGGGGCAGGCTTGAATGATCCAACACAGTAAACCAGCAGTGAAACACTGATGCCGACAAGGGACTGCCTCTAGGTACGCGCATGCCCAACTTGCTAAAAGGCCTGTGGTGGGAACTTTTCTGCAACACCTTTTTCTCTGCAATCCCTCCCTTGGCAATAGGTCGACTTCCTGGAAGTAGTGCATTGCCTCTGCATGTTCCTGTTCCTGGCTTCATTGTTCCTGGTCCATGTTCCTGAGTTCCTGATTTTTGTTCCTGGTTCCTATGTTGGCAGTCTGGTCCATGTTTGTGAGTTCTCGTCTTCTTCGTGGTCAGTCTTCAGTCACTTATTTTCTTTGTGATCAGTCTTCATTGTCTGTAAATCATTTTACTCCAGTATGGATATGCTGGAGGACTATAAGGTTTTTCTTTTCAACTTTTTACCATACTCAGTACACTTAAATTATTTCATTTCAGTGTGGATTCTCTGGTGAAGTCTGAGGTATCACACTCATTACATGGACATCTTTTTATTCCATTGTTTATTCTTTGCCAATTTACGAGTTGTATTCTGACAAAATTTTACCACATTCAGTAAATGTAAATTGTCTCTCTCCTTTGTGGATTGTCTGTGGTGGGAGGTCTGTCTTCCTACTGAAGCATTTACGAATGGACTCGTTTCAGTATGGGGCTTTGTTTGCTTTGAAGACTTTCCTCTGTTAAGTGGAGTGGAGTGCCACAGCATTCAGTCTTGGGACTGGTTCTGTTCAATATCTTTGTGAGCAACATTAAGGAAGGGATAGAAGATAAAGTTTTTCTGTTTGTGGATGATACTAAGATCTGCAGTGGAGTGGATATGCCTGTAGGAGTTGAGAGAATGAAAAGCGATTTAAGAAAGTTTGAAGAGTGGTGGAACATTTGGCAGCTAGGATTCAATACCAAGAAGTGCAGAGTCCTGCATCTGGGATGTGGTAATACAAAAGAGCTGTATATGATGGAGGGGGGTGGGGGGTGTGTGTGTGAAAAGCTGTGCATGGACCAAGAGAGGGATCTTGGGGTGATAGTGTCTGGCGATCTGAAGATGGTGAAGCAATGAGGCAAGGCGATAGCTAAAGCCAGAAGAATGCTGGGATGCATAGAGAGAGGAAAAAGGAGGTAATAATACCCTTCTACAGGTCCTTGGTGAAGCCTCACCTGGAGTACTGTGTTCAATTCTGGTGTCCGTATCTCAAAAAGGACAGAGACAGAATGGAGGCAGTCTAGAGGAGGACAACCAAACTGGTGTGGGGTCAGTATCAGAAGACTTATGAGGAGAGGCTGAAAGATCTAACTATTTCCTGGAAGACAGGAGGTACAGAGGAGATATGGTACAGACCTTCAGATACCTGAAAGGTTTTAATGCTGTACGAACTTCAAACCTCTTCCAATGGAAAGGAAAACAGTAGAACTGGTGGTCATGAAATGAAACTCCAGGGGAGACTATTCAGAACCAACGACAGGAAATTTTTCTTCAAGTAGAGGGGGTTAGATGCCTGGAATGCCCTTCTAGAGAAGATGGTGAAGATAAAATCATTCAAAGATTCCAATGGGGCTACAGGACAGAAATACAGAAAAAGGTGTATGGGGGTAACTTATTGGTGTGAAGGTTACTGCCCTTAACCAAGCTTTGATGCTGTTGATGTAACTGCAACATTGCTCTCCAGGTTCAACAGCAGGCAGTAAAAGGGAATTTAATTTAGACAACCACCAATGAGTGCCCTGACTTTTGGTCCTGGGAACTGATAAGCGTGGGGGTAACCTGACCAGAGAAACAGTTACTACCCTTAACAGAAGGCATGGGGTTACTACCCTTAACTGATAAATCATTCTCCGCTATGATGGCCTGGGAAGAGGAATTGGATTCAGACGACAACCAACACAGGCCTGGACTTTAATGGTCTGGGATACAGATACTCAGACATAAGGGGGAAAAGCATAGGACTGCTTCTATGGCCAAGGCCATAATCAAAGTATGTCAAGCAGCACTGTCTGAATTTTCAAGAAGGGTCATCACTCAGTAAAAATGTTGCTAGCAGTAAATTTTTTTTATGGGTTATCAGGAGTCTTGGGGGATAAATGCACTGAGCAACAGTTGCTACCCTTCAGAGAAACATGGAGGTAATCTGCACTGCATGGCAGATAACTACCACAAGAAGCTTGCTGGGCAGACTGGATGAACAATTTGGTCCTTTTCTGCCATCATTACTATGTTACTTCCTCTTCTATGAATTTTAGATAAAACATTAGTATAGGGTACCCTAGGAGAGTCTTCAGTAACAAAAGCTGTCTCCTTATCAGAGATGAAACATTGCATAAGAGCTGTCAAAATGTTAAGAAATTTCCTTCATTAGAATCGGAGTTGGATCAGCCCCCTGTTGTTCATAATAAACAGTATTACTAAACTGAAAGACAACGTCATCTGTGCTCCTGTCAAGTATAACTGTACAATTCCCTTTAGCAGCCAACTTAATAATGTTTCTATGAGCCACCATTTGCAAAGCATAGCAGTCATCCTGAGATAAATTCAATGACCAAAAATAACGGGAAGACTCTACAGCTTCAATTCCTTCTCAAACGCCAACACCAATGGATCCCCAGGGTCCAGAGGGCACCAAGTGAACATTTACACACTACCAACTGATCCACCACAACCAAGGTATCAGACTTATCTTGAAAAGAAACTCTTAAATTTAAAGTTTATTTTTACTTCATTCTTTATTTATAGATTTGACATATTTTGGGCAATTATGACTAAATCAGCTTTAGTTATTCAAAAGCTATTTCATCTTTTTTAGACACTCCTCCTTTATTTACTGTTAATGAAGTGGAACGATTTAAAATGGTTAGACAAATGGGCGATTCATTCTGATCTGAATGCCTCCACTTTAATTGAGCATCTGTGGGTTAAATGGATTCCTCATGGATTGAGGATTATTAAAGAACCTTATTTGTCTTTAAAAAATTAAGCCTTGGTTTCTATTCGGAAAACCATTTTTGACAAATGTGGGATGGATTTAATGGTTTTAATCAATGAAACCACCCAGGCTTCTTTGGCTGAGATCAAGAGAGACACAGATAACTGTATGGAATCCTTGAAATTGGGTTTTGATGGAGGCGGCATTTAAATTATGCTGAGTTGACTCGTTGCATGGATCTTTTCTGTAATGAATTATAACAACTGAAGATAAAAAATTATTTTTAGAAGAGATGAAGGTGATTATTGCCAAGGTATATCCTTGGATGTCTAATATTTGACATTGTAAACAAAGAAAAACTGTGACCTTGGACTCCATCTTCTCATGATTCCTCTGCTGAGAAATTGGGATGGGCTCTTTTTTTTTTTTTAGAAAGGACATAAGGCAAAAGAGGCTCATTAAACACACAAGGGAGGGCACAACAAAGGAAACTTCATATTCTGGTAAACCTACGGATTCATCCTTGGTAGGTTTGTGAATCTCTGAATCTGTTGTGAATTTGTCTTTTCAACCTATCTCCCTACATGAATTAAAGGTCTATCATTTACATAATCTATTCACACTGCAAACTTTATCAAAACATAAATCAAAAACAGAAGATTTTTAAAATCATTCAAAAATAATATTAAACTAAAGCAAATACATACATTTAATACATTTCATATTATACAAACATGGAAGGGCCAACAAACAGTAAACAAAACAAGAACACATAAAAAACACAAACATCAAAAATCAAACAGGAAAAAATCTAAAAATCAACAGTACCACCACCCAAAAAATGAATCATAATGAGAGACCTCAACAAAAGTAGAGATCACTGTGACTTAGCAAAAAAAATCCAAAAATAATCCCAATTTGAAAAAAAACAAGCGGAATCCTCCAATTCACCAGTCTCAACGAATTTACAATGTTCACAATTCTTGACATACAATTGCCCATAAATCTCTCTCATTATCATATTAGGTAGGAGATTTCATTCAAGAAAATAAGCAGCGATCATATTAACCCCACGTTTCACTCCAAGTTTTTTCATGGGAACCTCACCGCTACCACATTTTCATGGTCTCTAATTACATCATTTGATACTTGAGGATCTTCTCTTTCTCTATAAGATCAATATGTTGCCTGGTTATGAACCCTTCTATAAGCAATGCCATTCTTGTGTTTTTTCCTCTATCACAATATCCAGTTTTCTTGCATCAAGCTGTTTATTTGTTATGATGGAGATGTTCCAGGTAATCACAACTTCTTCATTATCTACAATTCTCTCAGGGTTGTATACCCAGTGTTTTTCTGGTATGGTGATGTTACAATGGATTAGACGTGCCACCTTATTATGCCTTCCTGTATACAGAACTTCTGTCATCAACACTAACATCCAGCGATGAAGTGTGTAACTGTTTCTAGTCCTATTTTACAGAGTCAGCATTTCTCTGTTTTATCATTTTTTTTCAATGCTGGCTGTAAACCAAATTGTATGTAATCTGCTATCCTGTGCTACAATTATCAATCTTTTATTCTCAAGTGTAAAAAATCACCTCTCCTTAACCATTCATGAGTCTAATCTTGACCCATGTGGGGTTTCTGAAGTAATTCTCTGTACCTCCTACTATAATGTACCTCACTCTAATGTAATTTCCTCACTATTATATTTGTATATTTGCCAATTGATTTTCCTTATCTGTTGGTCAGATTCTTTAGAGTTTTTGTCTCTTGTTTTGCAAATTCTGTTGTCTCTTTTCCAAAACATGCTGGTAAATTCACATTAATTCCACTTGCTGAAATGATCATTCAAATGAAATGATGGAGACAGATTTTGACCATTTACTGAAGAAGTGCTGAAGTAAAAAAGTAACAGGCTCTGTTGAAGCTGTCAGGTATCCTTGAAGGCCTATAAGCAGATTTACATGCACTACCTCTGTTGAATGCAAATCTCATGCATATTCTTTGCAGATATCCTGAAAACCAGGACTATTTTTGGCTCTTGAGGCCCAGAGTTGGCATTTCTTGATATAGGAGCCTGAAACTGATTTTGAAATGTGCTATAACACAAAATAAGATAGAAGATATTGATCAACTTGCAAATCCTTCACTGTCCTATAGTTTTTGAATAGTAGAGTGGTCTAATAAAGATCTTAAAGAGTTGGATGTAAAAACCAGAATATTTCTTCATAGATTTCATGTAATTTGTAAGAATCAGCATATGTTGAGATTGTAGGTAAAGGAGGTTGGACCTTATAAACAGATTATACATAAAGAACTGCTCATATTCATTACGGATCTCCTGAAAACCTGGTCTATTTGTGGCTCTTGAGTACTAGAGTTGGCTAGTGCTGTCCTATTATTCTTTTCACTAATCTTTTCTCTCAGTAACTTGAGCTGAATTTGTGCACCCTATTTGTATATGCTGCTTAAGTCCTTTTATAATAAAGTCCTCAGAAAGAGATATTTTTCTTTTTGCTTAATTTGGGGTTATGGAATTTTACCTTTCAGTCCTGTGGTAGATTATCTGCAGGCTCTTGCTTTTTGCTTTCTCAGTGAAGCTTTTATTCCAGTATGGGTTCTCAGGTGAATTTTGAGATATTTGAGACTAAAGCTTTTACCAAACTCAGCACATTATTTATTTATTTATTTATTCATTCAAAAGCTTTTATATACCGGTATTCGTGGTAACATCATATCGGTTTACAAGGAACGAGGGGTGTGGTAACTTGGGATAAGCATAACATAATAATATAATAAGTTATTCCAATCCATTATGAATTTTCTGGTGAATTTTGAGAGTTATTATTTTATCTGAAAATTTCACCACATTCAGTACATATCAATTGTTTCGCTTGACTGTGGATTCTCTGGTATTTTGTGCGGTTTACCTTGCAACCGAAGCTTTAACCACACTCAGTACATGTAAATGATTTTATTCCAATGTGTATACTCTGGTGGCTTGTGAGCTCACTTTTCTGACTGAAGCTTTTATCACGCTCTGTACATATAAATGGTTTTATTCCAGTGTGGATTCTCTGGTGGCTTGTGAGATTGCTCTTCTGCCTAAAACTGCTGCCACAATCAGTACAAGTAAATGGCTTTACTCCCGTGTGAATTCTCTGGTGAACAGTGAGAGTTTTTTTGTGACAGAAGCTTTTCCCACACTCAGTACATGTAAATGGTTTCACTCCAGTGTGGGTTCTCTGGTGTTCTGTAAGAGATGTTCTACGAGTGAAGCTTTTCCCACACTCAGTACATGTAAATGGTTTAACTCCAGTATGGGTTCTCTGGTGGATTTTGAGATAATTGATGTGACGAAAGCTTTTACCACACTCGGTACACATAAATGGTTTTACTCCAGTGTGAATTCTCTGGTGGACTGCAAGAGATTTTTTGTAACCAAAGCTTTTACTACATTCAGTGCATGTAAATGGTTTCACTCCAGTGTGGGTTCTCTGGTGTTCTCTGAGAAATGTTCCGCGACTGAATCTTTTGCCACACTCAATACATCTAAATAGTTTTAATCCAGTATGGATTCTTTGGTGATATGAGAGATAGCTCTTCTTACTGAAGCCTTTTCCACAAAGAGTACATGTAAATAGTTTGACTGCTGTATGAACTCGCTGGTGATGTGTGAAGTATGTTTTCCTACTAAAGCTTTTACCACACTCATTACATGTAAATATTTTCAATCTAGTGTGGGTTCTCTGATGATTTGTGAATTTTGTCTTTTGACTGAAACTTTTACCACATTCAGAAGATGTAAATTGTCTCTCTCCTTTGTGGATTGTCTGTTGTGGGAGGTCTGCTTTCCTACTGAAGCTTTTTTCAGACTGAGTGCAAGAGAAAGATCTCTCCTTAGTGAGTGTTTCTGTTGCTATTGAAAAGACTTTCTTTTGACAGAAGCTTTTATTGCATTCATTACTAGAATTTTGTCTCTCTCCTTCACAGAATTTTGGATGTTTTGTAACGGTTTCTTTCTCATTGAAGAGTTTGTCACTATCAGTAGAAGAAACTGCTTTCTCTTCTATGCAGTTTTTCTTGTATTTTGTGACGCTTGCTTTAGTAAATAAGCTTTTTGAATGTGCTGCATTTGTACACTGTCTCTCTCCTTTGTTGATTTCCTGGTGTTGCATTAGTTCTCGCTTACTACTGAAACCTGTCTCAAACTCAGAACATGTAAAAGGTTTTTCTCCTGTGAATGTTTTCTTTAGTTCTTCCTTCTGACTGAAGGTTTTCCCACAGTCTGCAGATGTAGATGGTCTCTCTTCCATGTGAGATCTCTGCTGTGATTTCAGAGTCACTGGATCCCTGAGAAATATCCCACAAACATCACATACACATTTTTCTTCTGTTGTATGGTTTCTCTGCTCTTCCTCCATATGTGGGGTATTTCTGGCACTTTGCTCACTAAGTGCTGAGCCTCCTGTTGAATTTCTTTGCTTCTTTTCTTTGA
The DNA here is from genome assembly GCF_901001135.1 of Rhinatrema bivittatum. Lineage (NCBI taxonomy): Eukaryota > Metazoa > Chordata > Amphibia > Gymnophiona > Rhinatrematidae > Rhinatrema > Rhinatrema bivittatum. The sequence goes on along the minus strand of NC_042616.1, from coordinate 37,181,586 downwards.
TGGATTGACGCCTGCATTTTTTACCCCTCTCAGAATAGGAAGACATATTCTCTGCATCTCTTTCTGATAACATCTTGTTCCCTTCTGGATTCTCACTGAGCTCCCAGGGATGTGTCTCTGTATAACTGTATCTAGGATTACCATTTTCTAGATAAAAAAAAAAGTAAACATTGGGCATTACTGTGAAAGAAACACAGTTGAATGAGTTCAGTAATACAATAACAATTGTTTTTTCTTGAGTGTTCTTGCTATTCTTCTGAAGAGGTCATAGTGTGAAAGTTTTACAAGCAATGCATCATACCTATTTATTTGATTTATATTCTGCTTTTTTTTTGGCACTTCAAAGTGGATAACATTCAGGTACTGAACATATTTACCTCTCCTCAGAGGGCTCACAATGTCAGGGCCCGAGTTATTAAGGCTTTTCTCCCATTCTGTGTCTATGGGGAAAATGCTTAGTAAATGAGGCCCTAAGTTTGTACCTGAGGCAATGGAGGGTGATGTGATTTGCCCAAGGTCACAAGGAGTAGCAGTAGGAATTGAACCTTGGTTTCCCTGGTTCTCAGCCCCCTGCTCTAATCACTAGGCTACTCCTCCACTCCAAACAATATTGGCCTATAATGCTGTGTGTTGTCCTCTTGCATGGGAAGGAAAGCGACAAGATGAAGAAATTTTAATTAATGGCTGGAAAGGGACAGTAAATAAATCCATGGCTCTAGCACTAAACTAAGGGAAACTTTGATAAAATGAGAAAAATAGTTAGAAATAAAATGAAAGGAGCAGCTACAAAGGTAAAAAGTGTGCAAGAAGCGTGGACATTGTTAAAAAATGCCATCCTAGAAGCACAGTCCAGGTGGAAGGAAGGCAAAATGATTACCGGCATGGTTAAAAGGTAAGGTGAAAAAAGCTATTTTAGCCAAAAAATCTTCATTCAAAAATTGGAAGAAGGATCCAACAGAAGAAAATAGGATAAAGCATAAGCATTGGCAAGTTAAATGTAAGACATTGATAAGACAGGCTAAGAGAGAATTTGAAAAGAAGTTGGCTGTAAATGCAAAAACTCACAGTAAAAACTTTTAAAATATATCCGAACAAAAAGCCTGTGAGGGGATTGGTTGGACCATTGAATGATCAAGGAGTTAAAGAAGCACTTAGAGAAGATAAGGCCATCGCGGAAAGATTAAACGATTTCTTTGCTTCGTTGTTTACTGAAGAGGATGTTGGAGAGATACCCATTCTGGAGAAGGTTTTCAGATGAACTGAACCAAATCATGGTGAACCTGGAAAATGTGGTAGGCCTGATTGACAAACTGAATGGTAGTAAATCACCTGGACCGGATGGTATACACCAGAGGGTTCTGAAAAACTAAAAAATTAAATTTCAGACCTAATTCAATTAATTTGTAACCTATCATTAAAATCATCTGATGTACTTGAAGATTGGAAGATGGCCAATGTAAACCCGATATTTAAAAAGGGATCCAGGGGTGATCTGGGAAACTATAGACCGGTGAGCTTGATGTCAGTGCCGAGAAAAATCGTGGAAATTATTATTAAGAAAAAAAATCACAAAACATTTAGATAGACATGGTTTGATGGGACACAGCCAACAAGGATTTACCCAAGGGAAGTCTTGCCTCACAAATCTCCTACATTTTTTTGAAGAGGTGAATAAACATGTGGACAAAGATGAACTAGTAGATGTGGTGTATTTGGATTTTCAGAAGGCATTCGACAAAGTCCTGCATGAGAGGCTTCTACGAAAACTAGAAAGTCATGGAATAAGAGTCCTTTGTGGTTAAAAGGCAGGAAACAGAGAGTAGGATTAAATGGTAAGTTTTCACAGTGGAAAAAGGTAAACAGTGGAGTGCCTCAGGGATCTGCACTTGGACTTTTTATATTTATTAATTATCTGGAAAGGGGTTAGATGAGTGAGGTGATCAAATTTGCAGTTGAAACAAAATTATGCAGAGTAGTTAAATCACAAGCAGATTGTGATGAATTGCAGGAAGACCTTGTGAGACTGGAAAATTGGGCATCCAAATGGCAGATGAAATTTAATGTGGACAAGTGCAAGGTGATGCATATAGGGAAAAATAACCCTTGCTGTAGTTACACAATGTTAGGATCTATCTTAGTGAGGAGTTACCTCCCAGGAAAAGAGATCCAGACCCAGATCATGGGCACAGTATGCTATGGCGATCAAAAAAGCAAACAGATTGTTAGGAATTATTAGGAAGGGAATGGAAAATAAAATGGAAAATGTCATAATGCCTCTGTATCGCTCCATGGTGAGACTGCACCTTGAATACTGTGTACAATTCTGGTCGCCTCATCTCAAAAAGGATATGATTGCGATGGAGAAAGTGCAGAGAAGGGCGACCAAAATGATAAAGAGCATGGAACAGCTCCCCTATGAGGAAAGGCTGACGAGGTTAGGGCTGTTCAGCTTGGAGAAGAGACGGCTGAGGGGGGATATGATAGAGGTCTTTAAAATCATGAGAGGTCTAGAATGGGTAAATGTGAATCAGTTATTTACACTTTCGAATAATAGAAGGACTAGGGGGCATTCCATGAAGTTAGCAAGTAGCACATTTAAGACTAATCAGAGAAAATTCTTTCACTCAATGCACAATAAAGCTCTGGAATCTGTTGCCAGAGGATGTGGTTAGCGCAGTTAGTGTAGCTGGATTTAATAAAGGTTTGGATAATAAAAAATTTTCCAAATTAAAAAAAAAATAAAAAAGGTTTGGATAAGTTCTTGGAGGAGAAGTCCATTAACTGCTATTAATCAATTTTACTTAGGGAATAGCCACTGCTATTAATTGCATCAGTAGCATGGGATCTGCTTAGTGTGTGGGTAATTGCCAGATACTTGCAGCCGGATTGGCCTCTGTTGGAAACAGGATGCTGGGCTTGATGGACCCTTGATCTGACCCAGTATGGCAATTTCTTATGTTCATATGCTTAATAGAAGGTCTAACTTAGTTGTATAAGGCTGAATATCGGCACTTATGTGGCTAAGATAGCATGATAAGTAGCCACACCTCAGAATGCCCTCATCCCACCCACCACTTAGCCTGATATCTCTTTATCCAGCTAAACAGTTAACCAGCAAAGTGGTGATCACTGAATGTGGCTGAATATTCAAATAATGCCACTTAGCCATAAATGTCCAAACTTATCTGGCTCAACAGCACTGAATATTAACAGGTACAATACACTTATAGGTTATGTTTGTTCTTGATGAAAGTTTAAACATTAAAAAAGAAATTGTCTTTATAAAAATACATAAACTATTACACTTTAATATGCAAATATATGCAGAGGCGTTGCTAGGACATGAGCCCATATGATCTCCCCCTGAGATTTTGATAATTAAATTCACAATCATGTAAAAATGCTAGACACTAATTTACCTAGATCCTGTTTCTCCTTATGCAGACAATTTCAAAATCAGCTTCAATTACCCTGAACTAGTTGATTTTATTATTATCTGCCATTTGCTGCCAGTTTCTTATCAAGTCACTCTCACCAGATCTTTTCCACTTGGTGAGGATGTCCTTGCTTTCACAAAATTACTTAACCCTCGACCACCTCTCTCTGTCTGTAACTGCTGTCTGTAACAGAAACACTGTGAGTGATTACAGAGCTCTCCAAAGGAGCTTGTGAAGGGGTCTCTGCACTTCCACTCTCCAGCTCAGCAGTTTTACCCTGCTCCCTCATATTACTGCACTCACCTGAGCTTTTACTGCTTTTCTCAGTTTCTTCTTCCTCTGATCCCGGCTCATCCCTGATGTACGGCTCTTCCCCTCGTTCAATGCAGGATATAATATCAGGGGTGACAGTCGGAGAGCCTGATCCTGGGATAAGAACACTGCATTAGTTTTCTCATCATCACTCAGAGTGTAATTCCCCCAGATTAGAAAACTTTTCAGCACAAAGATATTCATCAGCCAGAAGGAAAAAAATATTCAAACCCTTGTTAATAGAGGAACAGTTTCAGGCCCCTGTCTGTCTCAGAAATCTCAAATAAAACCCCTCTGCTCATCTTTTAAAGTCTAGCTCCCACTTTGAACAGTTTAATATATTATCTGCCTTGTAATATACACCAGTCTCATTATTCTTTATTTAGATATAGAAGGTCCCTGTTCAAGAGGTCTTTCAATGAATAAGCATGAGATCTGGGTTGCATACTATTTCTCTATTTTATGCCAATAGATCTCATGTGGCAATTCATGCATATTCACTGTGTTAATCCCGAAAACCTGGCTGGGCTGCGGACCTCAAGGACTGAGTTTGAGAACACCTGGCTTACAATCTAATAGGGTCATTTTTCAAATCGCGTTATGGTGTTTTTGCAAGAGTTAAGGCTTTTCCTCATGCGAAAAACGCCTTAACGCGTGCGAAAACACTTTAACGCACGCGATAAGCGCCATAACGTATGGTGTGATGCAAATTTGTTTTTTTTTCCATTTGTCTTTTATTTATCCAATAGGTCAACAGGACATGGTGTGATGCAAATTTTAAAAAGGGGAGGGTTGGGGAGGAGTCCAGGGCGGGATTTCCGAAAAAGTGGGCTGGCTTTGCACTTTGCGAAGCCATAACGCACCATATCGCACAGTTTTAAGCTGAAAATAACTACAACTTTTTTAATTGCGTTAAGCTGTGCGTTGTGGTGCGTTATGCCCATAACGCGATTAGCGATTTTTCCGCAAATTCTCTCTCTATTTTTCTACTACTGTCTAATTTGTTTGTGCCATTAAAAGTAGCGTAACTGTGCTGCTTCAATAGTACACAGAGGTCCAGCTTTAATACAAACCAATTTAAGTTTATTTAATATTAAAAGCCAATTTTATGAGACCTCTGGGAGATAGAGAGGGAGCTTTATATTTTTCCAAGCTCTGCCTGCCTATCTTCACGTTTGTAAGTGAGGGCTGACTTTTTATAGATAAAACATACAATGATCCCTAATAGGACTGCATAGAGTATCAGGTACCACGTGGGTCTACATCAGAGACTTATGGCTAAGTCTCCCTGGTCCCCCCTCCCACTTTAAGATCCAATTAGGCCTAGCAGAGACCTACATGTCTGATGATTAGTTTCAGTAGGCCACGTGTCTGATGATGGCTATCAATCATTCTAGTAGTTCTTAGCAGTTCTTTGTTCTGTCACTCCTATGCAAGTCGTTTGATCAGACTCATAATCTTATGGGAATATCCAGTTACACTGGGCCTCTTCAGACGAGACAGCAGAGACAGGATTCTGTGAGAACATAGCTTGGTCCATACGTTTGTTGTGACCTCATGACCCTTCATCATATCTGGCTAGGTCTGAATTAATTCCAGATGTCTCCCAGTAGCCATTCCAGCTCAGGTCAGTCTGAGTTCCTTCATAACCAGAGTCTGTTTGAGTTAGGCTAAGGCAGCAAAAGGATTCTGGGTAAGTGAGCCAAAGGCCTGAGCCAAAGTCTTCATGTTAGGCTGCACATATATCACCGCATGCAATATTTACAGCAATTTGATAAATCCGGCTATAAGTTGGTACCTGAGGCAATGGAGAGTACAGTGATTTTCCTAAAGTCACAGGGAGCATCAGTAGGAGAAGTGGAATTTGAACCCTGGCTTCTCTGGTACTCAGTGCTCTGATCTTACTACTAAGCCAGTCCTCCACTCCACCGTCTGCAGTATATTTAGCCCTACTTTTATTAACTCTTCCTCTCCCTTGAAGTCTCATCATCATATTCCTGGGCCAAGGATGACTTACCAGGCTCTCCTCAGCATGTCCAAATGTGATCCCGGAGTCCAGACACTAGGTGTCACTGTAGAGCAATTTATTTATTTATTTTTATTTATTTATTTGTGTTTTTCTATACCGGCATTCACGGAAGTTCGTATCATGTCGGTTTACATAAAACAAGGGGTGAGCAATACATTATAACGTACATAGCTAAAACGTAAGAGTATACATTACAAAAGTATAACAAGTGCATAGAAGAAAAAGTTACAATAAAACAGGGGTTATTCTAACTGGGATTAGAGTTAGAGGAGAGATAAAAAGTTTAACAAGAAGTAAAACCTTGTAGTGATTGGTTGGTATTGTCTGTTTCAGTTTAATAGAAGATGCTCAGTAATGCTCAGTAATAGAAGATGCTCAGCAATGATAGAGACTTCCCACCCCTGTGGGCTGAGAGCTGCAGCTTACAACCAAATGCACTGTGCAACAAAGCAACAAACCACAAGCTGCAGTATATGCAATATCACCTCTCCTCATCTCCCCCAACACTCGCCACTCCTCACACTGCCCCAAGCATTCATAGCTTCTCTCCACACCCAGATATCATTCTTGCTTGACTGAGCTCTGGGTGAATCCCTCCTCCCTTCTCAGCTGCGGCAGACACCACACAGTAAAGAGAGGAGGGGGAAGCCGGCTCGGGGTAGATTGTTTTTGGTAGAAGTTAAAAAATTTTTGTGGCAAAGATGCAGCAATTCTGCAGAAATTCTGTGGGAGGTTTGTAAAAATTTATACATTCATTTTTTTTTCCAAAACAATATTTATTCTGGGAAGTGCGCAATACTTCAAAGAAGACACCTGACAAGTACAATGAGTTGTTAACCATAAACAGGCAATATCATCATCCAGGTTTTACAGATCGCCAACCCAGAAACATTTTTCAACATTATAAAACCTCCAACGTACAGCTATCAACCCATCCTATTCCCATTAACATCCTACCACAACAACCGCTCTGCACAGACAGACATCCATTCACTCCTCTGCACCTTGTAGAGTGTTGGGTTTTACCACCATCCGTCCAGTTAATGCTATCTGGAGAGCCGCCCAGGCATAAACAAGGCTTTCTCCTTTACATTCACTAGCATGTCAGAAAATGTGCAACCACAGTGCAATGTACACATCAGATACCGTCCTTGTCTCAAATTTAACATATCCAGCCTTTCACGCTGTCAAGCCACGCTATCAGTACCCACTTACAGGCTGACGGCGAGGCCAGAGTTAGAGATCGCCTCTCATCCTTATGTGCATTCGGCATGTCAGAGAAGATCCCCTCCAACAAAAGTACCCCTCCCATCTATAGCCAGGAGGATCCCGGCAGAGGCGGACATATGGTGAAGGGTCTCCCTCCAAAATGGCAAAATCTTTTCACATTGTTTGAATTCATTTTAAAACACAGGGCTGGGAGTAAGCCAACAATCGGTTGCAAAGCGGGGGATCCATTCAACCCCCTGCGATGTCTTTTTCACCTTATCAAAATAACAGTGATGAATCAACTCGAAACCATATTTCTCTCACCAGGTAGATCAATACTGTCAGTACCTCTGAATACCCACCGTAGTAATTTCGGTCTGCAGAACCTTACTCCAATAGCTGCTTACATCACTCAAAAGTCTGGGAGATTCCAACCTACCGAACTTGTACCAATGAGAGAGAGAGGATTTCTCTGCTCTCCAAACGCCATGCATACGATCCACCGACTTTGACCATAACTGTATTTTTCCAGGGGGGTCACCTTAAGAATGAGAGAGAGTGCCTGGCCTGCAAATAGGCACAAAAGGTCATACCCGGCTTGTAGCTGGGAAAAGGATTTCATAACATATACATAAGTATTAAAATGTATTGGGTACTTCAAGCCTTTATTCACACTCTGGTGTTTACTACACCAGAGTGTGAATAGAGGCCTGGCTCATACCCAGGATAAAATCTTGGTTTCCTAAGATAGGCAAAACAAGAAAGATTTGGCAAAGAATGTAATGTCCAGGCAAGTTTAACTTCAGTTAGTCAGCCAGAGTGACTCACTGTTCTCTTGATTAACAAATGTTGGTCCCTATTCAAACCCGATCACACTACCTCAACACCTTTCCAAGGTGAGTAACTGAGCTGAACTTTTCAACCTTTTTACTTAGGTATACACTGCTCCTAACTTATTTCTAGCTTCTGGCTACTTTTTGGGGTTTGTTTGTTTGTTTGTTTTTTGTTAATACAAACATTCAGTTTGTATTAAATACAAACACTCAGTTCTTTAAAAGTCTGCAGAACACTCAGTTCTGCAGACTTTTAAAAATAAACACACTACCTACTGCTTACTAGCTACCTTATTGACTGACTATTTAAAAATACAAACAGTCTAACTTGTTTATTCACTGCCTTTCTGACTATTAAAAGCACAAACACACTAAATAATATTCCCAAATAGATAACTTTGCCCCAATACTTTTAAAAAAGACAATGTCCCAAGCAAAAACTTACTGATTCCTTTCAGCCACCAGCAAGGTGATCCTCTCCTCTCAGTGTTCCCACTGAGAATCATGCGCTGCTGAGCTACTGTCTGCTTTCCCCTTTGTTCTAGTTTAAAAGCTGCTCTATCTCCTTTTTAAAGGTTAGTGCCAGCAGTCTGGTTCCACCCTGGTTAAGGTGGAGCCCATCCCTTCGGAAGAGACTCCCCCTTCCCCAAAAGGTTCCCCAATTCCTTACAAAACTGAATCCCTCTTCCTTGCACCATCGTCTCATCCACGCATTGAGACTTCGGAGCTCTGCCTGCCTCTGGGGACCTGCGTGTGGAACAGGGAGCAATTCAGAGAATGCTACCCTGGAGGTTCTGGATTTAAGCTTTCTACCTAAGAGCCTAAATTTGGCTTCCAGAACCTCCCTCCCACATTTTCCTATGTCGTTGGTGCCCACATATACCACGACAACCGGCTCCTCCCCAGCACTGTCTAAAATCCTATCTAGGTGATGCGTGAGGTCCACCACATTCGCACTAGGTAGGCATGTTACCAGGCGATCCTCACACCCACCAGCCACCCAGCTATCTACATTCCTAATCATCTAATCACCAACTATGACGGCCAACCTAACCCTTCCCTCCTGGGTAGTAGCCCTGGGAGACACATCCTCAGTGTGAAAGGACAATGCATCACCTGGAGAGCAGGTCCTTGCTACAGGATCCTTTCCTGCTGCACCAGGTTGATGGTCTCCAATCATGAGACCTTCTTCCTCCAAGACAACACCAGGATGCCAGACTGGAGTTGGGGCTTGTCTACTATGTCCCTGAAGGTCTCATCTATATACCTCTCTGTCTGCCTCAGCTCCTCCAGGTCTGCCACTCTTGCCTCCAAAGATCGGACTCGTTCTCTGAGAGCTAGGAGCTCTTTGCATCGCATGCACATGTACAACTTCTCACCGGTGGGTAAAAAATCATACAATTGACACTCAATGCAAAAGACTGGGAGGCCCCCCTCTTGCTGCTGGACTGCTGCCTTCATCTCAAATTTGTTCAGTTCCTACTTAAGTTTTAGCTTGCTATGGAAGTTGGAATGAGTCTAATTAATGTATTAATGAATTCACTATATGTCTGGTAGTGGCCTACAGGGGAATGATCAAACTCTTTAAAATGTGTGGGGGATTTCTGAGTTTAAGTTAAAAGGCATGCCCTTCTTCACCGTGCACATTAGTACCCAACAAAAAGGGGGAGCCGATTGTGAAAAAGAATGGCCACTCCTCTCTTGTCTGCACAAATACGATGAATTGTCCTATCCATTCTCTCTTTAACTTGGAATGTTCTATGTTGGAGAGATGAGTCCCCTGTATGAAAATGATCTGTGACTTTAACTTCTGAAACACAGATAAGTTTCTTACGCTTGACTGGAGAATGAATACCGTCCACATTAAGAGTAGTAATAGACAGTTTAACCATAAGGCAGCACATGAACGATCTCACTTGCAGCTAAATAGTACTTCCTCTCACAGTTCTCAACTGCTCCCTAGCCCCAGGCAGCCGACAGACCAAAGTGAACAAACCCAGCATATAGACAAATATAGTAGGATTTTTTCCTCGTATTACCACTATCCTCATTCGCTCAACACTGGACCACCATGCATACAGCCATCCGTAACCCACACACACACTTAAGCCCCCAACAAATATCTTGCAGGGCACATCCCTTCCCGTTGCCCCCAGCATCCACTCCTCACCAGCCAGGGCGAGCCGTCCTGTCCAACAAAACATAAACGTCGCATGCCATAAGAACAAGGACACAAAATAAAATATAACAGAACACCTGGAAAGTTACTGTCACTTGCCGGTGGTAAAGGTAAAAAAAAAAAATGCAGAAGATCTGGATCTGGAAGATAACAGACGCAAGTCGGGTACAGTTCTATGCTGAGAGCATCACATCCGATCGCTTCCATCTTCTGCGGTGGACATCTGTTAGCACGTGGCGAGCCGCAGACGTTACCCATGCCCGAAAGGGAACAGAACTATATAACCTGTCAGCTATTGTGCTGTGGGAAGTGGGATAGGAGAAAATTAACCTAGTCCAGTCAGCTTCTACTATGTTCCTGCTGCACAGGCGGCTGATGTGAGGGGAAAGGCCCACGTAAAGATGAGGGCCCAGCACAAGCAGAGGACAACCTCAGTATCTCAAAGAAGAAAGCAGGAACGAAAAGGATGATTCCTGATGCAATATCAAGTACTGCGGTCTAAGAAATACCTAGAACGCTGCAGATATAAAAAAACTTGCAGGTTGCCTGGGAGCGAGCCGTAAACTCACTGATCGCGGACATCGCTACCACAGTTTTCCTTACTCGGATTCGGTCGTTTCCTTCAGTGAAGGCAAAATTACAAACTCTTGCCCTTGCAGAAGGCACGAAGCTTTGCTGGGAAAAGGAGCGCAAACTCCACTCCCCAGCGATACAAACTCTAAGCGAGCAGGCAGGCAGGCACCGTGCTTTTCTCCATGCACTGCGACGGGAGAATAATTGTTGAATAGCAGCAGCTTAGCCCCCCTGGTATTCCATCAGCTCAGGCTTCTCCGCAAGCCCGGAGCAACTTGGCCTTGTGTGCCCCATTGGGACATTCATAGCCATGATGGGTCCTGGTTTATCCGTTTCCTCCTGTCCGGGGGCCGAGCCGGCGTGCACATTCACCGCACAGCGGATCTTTCCTCACAGCTGGGGGCCCAGTTGGTCCGGCAGCCGGCTTTTCAACGACTCGCAAACTGGTCATCTGTTCACGGAGTCAGGGATACCTGAAAGCTGCAGGTCATTTCTACGGTCCCGGTTTTCTTTTTTTTTTTTCCCCCATTTAAAGTTTTTATTAACCAAAACAGAATAGACAGTGAATCGCATACAGCAAAGGTACTGATGAAACAAACTGAATGTCTCACAGTATCAAATACCAGATTATATATCTGATCGAAAACATCGAAATATCTCATAAAAAAAATCGATAAAGGAAGCGATCAGGCGATTTACTCTACAGCACCTGAACCCTGATAACTTTTTTGTCCTTAACCCCCCTCCCCCCTACCTCCTATACATGTAACATAGGGTAAGTTAGATGCAAGCTAAGCGAAGAATACGGAGAGGCACCAGTAACCAAATCTCAAATTCTCTGTAAGTCAAAGTATCACGGAATATTCATTCAAACATTTGGCAATGACGGAGAACGCGGGTCCTGTGTAGATTTCCAGGTCGAATAAGCTTGCCGCGTCTTTTCAAATTTAAGAGTACATTTATGCTGAAAGGCTGTTATTTTAGGCAATAAATATATTTTGTCCACCTTCTGTTTGTATGTCTGCTTCTGTTGGCACATCAGGCGCTTCCCATAATTTTGCTGTTTCACAACGAGTGGCTGTCAGAATATAGTGAGCCATCCTATCGCGATCCTCCGAAATTCCTGGGATTTTTAACCCTGGTAATGCCCGGCCTGGGATAAGAGCGGCTAAGCCTGTTAATCATATCTCCCAGCCACTGAAACATCTCCTGCCACATTGCCTGTATTAAAGGGCAGCCCCACCACATGGGAAAAAATGTGCCTGCCAACTCACAAGCCTGCCAGCATTTGTCCGATAGGCGTGGCATGATTTTATGTAATTTCTGAGGGTACACATACCAGCGGTACATCGGTTTGTAGGCATTTTCTTCTACCAGTGACGAGGCGATGTAACCTTTCCCCTAACCTCTGATAGATGCTCTTCCATTCCCGGGGTGACCATTCTACCTGGAGATCCCGTTCCCAGGCCATGGTTCTGGTTTTCTAAACCCGCAGGTCTTGTGGACTGCTGTCAGTCAGCCAGTTGTCAGGTCATCCGCGCCAGGTCATCTTCTTGTACCGTCACCCGCTGCTCCACTTCCCCCCAGATGTTGTTTCCAGTGGCTATCAAAACCCTCCTTTATCTTCTCCACTGCTGACTGTCATTTCCTGAAATGATCATCCAGCGCTGCGGACCCCCCATCCTCTTGGGCCGCCATCTTTACTCCTGTGGCCTTCACTCTCTCGAGTTACATGCAGGGGTTGTTTTTTTGTTTTGTTTTTTTGAGGTCTCGCTGCGCGATTCAACAGTTTGTCAGGAGGAAAGGAGAGCAGAGATGAAATCTCGACATGATGAAATCAGGAAGAAATATGGAAAGACCCCATTCACAACTGAACTGATTTTCTTTTATGTGTCTGTAAGCCATAAGTATTTTAAAAATGAAGTTTGCATTTAAAATACTTAAACAAAGATACTTTGTTCTTCACTTACAAGAACAAAAAAAAAAGAAAAGAAAAGGAAGCCATCCCTGCAACCTACAATATTTAAATTAAAAGAAAAGGTAAAATGGCCATAATTGTGCGTTCCTCGGATGTTCGGATATCAGCCATAATCTCCACAACCAAAGTAGCAACCTTAAATCAGCGGATTAAGCAGCAATTAGGTGGAGCAGTGTGGGAGCTTCAACCCCTCACATTCGGGTACCCATGCTGCATTACTGAAAACCCTCTAACCTTTTATTTGTATTTTGAAACTTACAATTCTTTTCTCACTTTTCCTATGCATCTGGATAATTTATTTTGCTCTTTTGTGAGCTTTGAGGGTGGAAACATGATCTTATCAATACTGAAGGGATGGGAGGAAGGAGAACTGTTCCGGGGATTGGATCTCAAAGATGGAGGAGGAGAAGAGATGATGGGGGGGGTGGGGAGGGGAGGAAGGGAGACTTGGAGATGTGACAGGAAGGAGGGGAGGCAAAAACATGAGGAAGAGTAGTGATGCGCTTTTGTTTGAAACAAAGATTTCCTGTTTCCTTTCATTTTGTTTTGAAAATGAAAGAGAAAACATTTCTTCATTTTTCTATCATCCTCAAAAGAAAAACAGGAATTAGTAGCCGTCCCTGGGACATCTCCAACATGGAGAACCCCTCGGCAGCAAAAATGTTTCCACGTCCTCATTCCCACTTTCTCCCCCACCTTGGACCCCCCTCCTCAGTATCCAACCCCATCAATGAGGTCTTAACAGGGCAGAAGTAATCCCCGGTCCCTCCTCCTCCTCTTCCGCTGCAGAATCTAAAACGGCATTGCCTGACCTGAGGCCTGCACCATCATCAGCTTCTTCCATACAAGGAAACGGCGCTGGCGGGGGAAGAGGGAATGCAGATCACTCCTGACCCATGGAGACCCCCACGGATGGGGGAGAGCAGGAGGTCTCATCAGGTGAGGGGAGAGGCACTGGCTGACCTGAGGCCTGCACCATCAGCTTCTTCCATACAAGGAAATGGCGCTGGCGGGGGAGGAGGGACTGGGAATTACTCCTGACCCATGGAGACCCCACGGAGGGGGGAAGGCACTGAGCAGGAGGTCTGGGTGAGCGAGGGGAGAGACACTGCCTGACCTGAGGCCTGCACCATCATCAGCTTCTTCCATACAAGGAAACGGCGCTGGCGGGGGAGGAGGGACTGGGGATCACTTCTGTCCCATGGAGACCCCACGGAGGGGGGAAGTCACTAATCAGGAGGTCTGGGGGAGAGCAGGGAGAGGCACTGGCTGACCTGAGGCCTGCACCATCATCAGCTTCTTCCATACAAGGAAACGGCGCTGGCGGGGGAGGAGGGACTGGGAATTACTCCTAACCCAAGGAGACCCCACGGAGGGGGGAAGGCACTGAGCAGGAGGTCTGGGTGCATGCAGGGAAGGTGAAGGGAGGGTGAGGATGAAGGAGGGAGGGTGCATGGCCCCAGTCAGGACACCATTTTTTAAATCATTTTTGTTTTTTGGGTTTGATTTTTTTTCTCTTTCATATTGTTTGGTTCATTTTTTAAACAGTAAATGAAAACATTTGCAGTGCACACCCCTAGGAAAGAGAGGGAGGATCAGAAACTGAGGGGAAAAAAAGGAAGGATGAGAAAGGAGGTGGATTAGAAATGACTAAAGAAGAAAGGAGGAGACATGGAGGAGATGAAAACAGGAAGGGGAGAGAAAGAGAAGTAGTAATTCGAGATCTGAGGTACTGGCCAAGTTTTAGGAGCCATTTGTTTCAAGTTAAAGACTGAAACTGTGGCTACTGAATATTTCATGTGCTGGCCAGTTGTGAGAAGGGGGACATGGCCACCACAAGACATCAAAAGCCTGGGGATGGAAGGGGTTTCAATAGCAGCCTGTGGGCACTTTAAGATCCTGGTCCATGGCTGTGACCGAGTGTTTCCCTGAGGTGAGATCTCACCTTCTCTACCAGCCCCAGCAATGCAGGATTTAGAAATGTGCAGGACACAGGATCTGCAGTTTAGTAATTCCAGAGAAATGCACTGTTTTACCACAGCTTAAAATGGCCTCAAAATGATCACAACAGCACTCACCCACTTTTCACTTTTTAACCAAATCTCACCCGGAAAACCTCATGTTCAGAACTGTCTTTATCATGACTCAAGATAGTGGAGTGGTTAGAGCAGTGGGCTATAAACCAGAAGACCAGGGTGCAAGTCCCATTGTCGCTCCTTTTGACCTTGGGCAAGTCACTTTACTCTCCACTGCCTCAGGTACAAACGTAGGCCTGGATTTTCTATTGGCGCACAGGTTTGTGAATCCCACAGTAAACAGGGGGGGGGCGGGACTGCGAAAGCCGGCAGCGATCGCACCACCGTGGTGTTATCGCTGCCAGCTTTCGCACCCAATAGCGCCACCGTGAAAGGTGGTGCTATTGAGCGCGCTACTGGCGGCGATAATGGGTCTTATCTTACGGCCACATCCGCCCTGATGCTGCCCCAACTCCTCCTCTTCCGGTCCCGATTCCACCCCTATCAAGGGACTTTTTGCGTGCGATACAGATAGAAAATGACCCCCTTAGATTGTAAGCCCTCTGGGGATAGGGAAATACCTACAGTACCGGAATGTAATCTGCTTTGAACTGCTGAAAAAGTGCGAAAAGCGGAATATAAAAATATAAATTAAAAAAAAAAGATTGCTAATACACATTTATTTATTTGGATTTACTGTCCACCCTTTTGAATAAGAAATTCACCCAAATCAGAGTACCTCATACTAGAATGGCAATCTACATACAGTCAGAAACTAAATAAGTTGTAGCAGCAAGTTAGAGGCTCTCATATGTAAAATTGTCCCTTACCCAGTGAGCTGAGCATCTGATAATTCTCCTTCATCACCTCCTTGTAAAGCTCCTTCTGCCCTTCATCTAAATCCTTCCACTCCTCCTGGGAGAAATAGACAGCGATGTCCTCAAAGGTTACTGGGACCTGAAACACAAACCAGAAACACTCAGCACCTTCTGCATCCCCTCCATCAAGAGACCTCCCAGTGCTGGGGCTCGGCAGGGCAAGGGGAGAGTTTTCTGGGTGTAAATAATTCACTGTCACAGAGCAAGCTTATATGAACTGGAAATTAGTTACACATAGAATCTGAGACACAAAATTTTACGTTGTTGGACTACTGATCTCTCTCCTTATACTGAGGAAGATCCCAGAGTACCTTTTCTGTAGCCTAGGTCTGCAGTGTCCCAGGTTAGAAAACTGCAGCAGTGTTTGTATAGCGAGAGCAGGAAGTTGGGAGCAATCTCCTACCTGCGAAGAAGCTCCTGCAGGCATTTCCTCTTTGTGTTTGTTGCTTTCAGCAATATAAATTAATTGGGGGCTCCTTCTCAGCTAGGCAACAGCTGAGTGTCTTAACTTTTAAAAGGACAGACGATTTCTGGTTTCCAGGATGAAGGGAGAAAATACTCTGTGCCTTTCTATCTCCAGCACATGACAGCTCCTCTTCCTGTTGGGCGCAGCCTGATTACATCACGAGGAAGAGGGAGGTGCTTTACACAGCACTGTCACTGTAGGGTGGAGCCTTTTCTGGTTCATTATGAATATTCATTGACTCATGCTTCTATCTGGGCTTTTAAGGTTACCAATTCACACCTTACTCCCCCGTCCTTCCTTGCCTGCAAAAATCAGCATCATCGTCATTTATTTATATCAAGCTTTTCCAGCAGACGAGTTCAACGCATGTTACATCATAGGATGAGGTCTGCAATAGGCACAGCCTACATCCATAATACAGAAATGAAACATTGTAAATAAGACAGAGTGATAAATATGTAATCCCTGTCCCAGTCAGCTCTTTGGCATGGAGTACATGGGGAGGACCATGGATGGCCCCATGAACTCCCAGGGTTCCCGCATGAGGGGGAAGAATGTCTTTTCAAGGCTCTTAAGGTTCTCTCTCTCTCTCTCTTTCTCGCTGTTTTGCAATCCAGTCCAGTCACATACATAAATTACTCTTCTCTCCAAAGCTATTCTTCTAAATAAAATCTTTGCTGAAACTGGTGGCAGGAAACACAAAGTCTAATATAAGTACACCAGAGAATAGTGCCTTAAAGTAAACAAAAGTCCCAAACTCCAAAAGTACAGTGTAGGCTCTATCACACACTCTTTCCCACAAAGGTTAGCTCTTCTGCACACCCAGGACCCTCCCAGTGGAGGAATAGCCTAGTGGTTAGAGCAGTGGCCTTATGAACCAGGAGACCAGGGTTTAAATCCCACTGTTTCTCCTTGTGACCTTGGGCAAGTCACTTTACCCTCCATTGCCTCAGGTATAAACTTAGATTATAAGCCCTGGATAGGGAAATACCTACAGTACCTGAATGTAATCCACTTTGAAGTGCTGAAAAAGAACAAAAAGCAGAATATAAAAATCTAACTTAATTTAAAAAATCTATTTTCTCAGTAACACTTCTTCCCAAAGCACTCTGGGATGCTACAGATTTCCCTTCCAGAAGCCAGAATTTCTCCTTCTCTTCTCCCCCAGACCTTCCCCGTGGAGGGATAAGACCCACCAATACCCTCTATTTGTATCACATGGGTTCAGGGTTTTAGTTTAACCAGTTTGGGATCATTTCTAGACAGATGTTTAAGTTTTATGGCTGCCTGGCCAGAGTTGCAGCAAAGAGCTATTTGGATATCATCAGCGTTAATGTGGTCAGGGATCTGGTAGGCTCTGATTAGTTTGCCAAATGGAGCCATGTAGTTGTGAATAGTGATGAGGATAGGATGGAGCCTTGTGGCACACTTCATAGAAGAGGGCATGGGTGAAAAGAGAGGTGGAATGAGTGCAATTATCAGAGTCCTAGGACCATTAGGCAGGTTATGTGGTGTCAAATGCTGCCGAGGGGGTCCACGAGCAGTAGGGGAGAGGGCTGTTCATAGTCTAAGAAAAGTCATTAATCGTCCACCAGACAGATTAGTGCAGTTTTTGTGCTGTAGAAGGGTCCGAAATCGGATTGGAAGAGGTCCAGTGGTTTATGGCTTGTAGAGATTTGGTTACTTGTAGTAGAACTGCTTTTTCAAGGAAAGGGAGTTTTGAGACTGGGCAGCTTTTGCTTAGGGTATTTGGGTGTTTGGTTGGTTTCTCACTGTAGGTCTTACAACAGCTTTTTAAGAACATAAGAAATGCCATGCTGGGTCAGATCAAGGTCCAATGAGCCCAGCATCCTGTCTCCGACAGTGGCCAATCCAGGCTGTAAATACCTGGGAGATCCCATAAATTAGGCTTGTGTTCTGTGTTTCACTTCCAGGGATAGCAATAGCCATTTAAATGCCCAGTCTCGGTCTCATAAGGTCCTTCTGCAGTGCCTCACAATTTGCTGCAACAATTTTGTGTCATCTGCAAATGTGGTTATTTTACTCGTAGTTCCTTTATCCAGATCAGTTATGAATGTGTTGGTAATGCCCTACTTCAGATTTAAGCTGAGAAGTGCAAGGGTCACAGTCAGTCTCAAGGCCAAGTCCTTACACAGTCTCACAAGTCCCAAACAGCCCCAGGGCATGGATTCTTTGAATGGGGGGAGGCTCTATCTCCAGGACCCAAGGCATGGGATAGAAATCTCCTCACTGGGTGTTGTTCTTAATACTCACATGTGGGAAGGCAGGACCCTCTGGCTGAGGGTTCCTGATAAATACTTTTCTGTAGGTATTCAAATGTAATCCATTTGCACCAAAAGTTGTCCTCAGTTACATCCATGTCCCAGACTGGTGCAGCTCCTCACACCTCGCTTCTCTCTGTGAATGTGTCCCTTCGGCACTGAATCCTGAGATGTTCTTACCCTCCAGGGTCTGGAATGAGAAGGGTCCCAGGAGGGTGGGGAGGTAGCCAAATATTTGTGCGATCCAAACAGTACCTGAGGTCCAGGTGTACCTTCAGTGCTCAAAAAAACATTTCTTGTCCTTTATGCCAGGATGATGACCATGGTGGGAGTCTCCAGATGTCACAAATCTTCTTACTCCTACTCTCCTCTCAAAATAACAATATTGGATCTCTCTGACTGAAAGGTCCTGCAACCAGGAATTGTCAGATCTTCTCCTTTCCCCAGCCTCAAGGCAGGAAGGGTGGCAGCAAAAACGTCCTCCCACACACAAAAGGCAAACATCTTCTCAAATTTCAGCAATCAAAACTCTCTCTCTCTCTCTCTCTTATGGCAAGTCACCACTGTCCCTCCACAGGTTTGAGAGATTGAACAACAGAACTCTCCTATCCCTGTCCTCCCCAAGACATGGCTTTTTCATCCATGATCCAGAGCCAGGGATTTATCAAAGAAAAAAAGATCCAAACTGAACATCCAGGAGATTAAATCACTTTCTGCAAAACCTAAGGCAAACCCTGCCAGGCAGGTTTTGCACTGGACTGCGAAATGCCTCTCCCAATCTCCAGTGTCTCTGACCACGGGGCATTAAACTGGAGACAGAGGATGCCAACAAAAACAGCTCCTACTTCCTGAAACCCAAACAAAAAATGTGACATCACTCTCTCTAGACCAGGGCTTCCCAAACCTGTCCTGAGGACCCCACAGCCAGTTGGGTTTTCAGGATATCCACAATGTGTTATGGCCACCGGCTGCGGCAAACCGCAACCGGGGCCAACCGTCATGGCTGCCGGCCGCGGACTGCCGCAGCCGGGACCGGTAACTCACCCGCGACATCGGGGGGACCCGGAGGCTCCTGATGGAGCAGGGAGCTCCCTCAGATGTTCTTCTCGCGGCCTCGGCCGCTGCCCGGGCCAGCCGCGGAGCCCAGCAGGGCTGAGATGACTCCTCCTCCTTCCTGGCTGCTTAGGGCCGCACGCACGGCTGAAGAATAGATTTAAAGGGGCCACGACAGGAAATGTCGTGGCTCCCTTCTGAAGCTGCTTCCTCTTTTCGGGTATTTAAGGCAAGGTCTGCCTCTCGGACCTTGCCTTGGTATTGAGGCTCAGTTCCTGGTTTCCTGTTTGGTGTTCTGGATCCGCTTCTCGTCCCGCTTCTGCTCTTCTCCCCGTTGGATTGATTCTTTGGCTCCTGACCTTTGGACTGGTGTTGGTGACTTCTCTGGCTTCGACGTGGACTGGCTCTGGACCCTTCTCCCTCTTGTTCCTGGATTGGCTTCGGACCATTCTCCCGTCTGCTCCTGGACCGGCTCTCGACCTCTCTCCGGACTTCGACCCTTGGATTGAACTGGGACCATTCTTCAAACCTACTCCCCGACCTCTTACGACCTGCTGGAGGCACCAGCTGTCTGGAAACCATGACCTGCAGGAGGCGCCTGCATCCAGACCATCTTCATTCTTCAGGGAGTCTCCTAAGTCCTAGCGGCCGTGCCCCTACGGGCTCCTCCTGGGGGGGTCACGAGCTTCCAGGGTGAAGTCTTCAGCTCTACCTCTCCAACAGGCCTTGCCATCCGACGGTAGAGGCCGACAAGGGTTAACTTCCCTCTCGGCAGCGCTGACTACTTCGGAACAGGGGTCCACTCTCCAAATCATAACAGAATACCAAGGCCATGGACCCGGCAGAGGCCACAGCTCGTCAGGCCATTCCGGAGTTGGCCCAGAAGGTCTTGGAGCAGAAACGAATACTAGAATCCATGGCGGCTTCCTTAGAACGTCTAAACGCCCGGCTGGATTCCATAGCCACAGCTCAAGCCATGCCGCCACCACTACCCTCGGTGGTGCAGAATAATCCTCGGTCCGTGATTCCACTACCGACTCCTCCACGTTACGCCGGAGATCTTCGCCTGTGCCAGGGATTTCTCGACCAGTGCAGCATGCACTTTCATCTTCAAGCTTCCATCTTTCCAGATGATCTCACCAAAACTACCTATATCCTATCCTTGTTGGAGGGTAAGGCCCTAGCCTGGGCTTCTCCTTTCTGGCGTCGGTCAGATACGATCCTACAAAACCTGCCTAAATTCCTGGAACTATTTCAAGTGGTGTTTGACGACCCCAGGAAACAAGTGGTCGCAGGTTCTAAGATTTTACAACTACGGCAAGGTGGTCGACCACTGGCCGACTATACTATTGAATTCAGAACTTTGGCATCCGAGCTCCACTGGGAGGAGAGCTGCCTCCGGTCTATATTCTTGGAGGACCTGTCGCCTAGAATAAAAGATGAAATGGCGGCCCGAGAGTTACCACAATCCTTGGATGCCATCGTGGACTTGGTCACCCGAATTGATCGACGACTACAGGAAAGAGCACGGGAGGGATCAAGCACAAGAAGGCATGTAGCAGGTGCCACGCCTTCCCGTTCCGCTCCCGTCTCCCACACGGCACCTAAATCAGAAGGAACCACGGAGGAACCTATGCAACTGGGGCGAGGTCCCCTTTCTCCAGAAGAACGGCAGAGACGCCGCAAGGCAGGTCTCTGTCTATACTGCGGTGGAGCGGGTCATCTCATTGCCTGTTGTCCTACACGTCCAGAAAACTCCAATGCCTAGGCTCTATTGGGGGGAGTAACTCTAGGCATCACCTCTCCAGCTCCCCCGCTGACCCTACAGGTCACCCTGGAATTCGAAGAGCATCGGTTCTCCACTCTGGCTTTAGTGGACTCTGGAGCGGGTGGGAATTTTATTCTACAAGATCTGGTAGATCAACTACACATTCCCACTTGCTTATGTCCAAAGCCGTTAATTGTATCCTCCATCCATGGAGATCCCCTGCCTGGGAGGATAACTCATCATACAGTTCCGATGGCATTTCACACATCACCGAATCATACCGAGAAGATTTCTTTTTATATCATCCAAAGAGCAATCCATCCTATACTTCTTGGCATTCCATGGTTGCAACTACACAATCCCCAGTTTGACTGGACTTCGTTAAAACTCATTCACTGGGGATCGAAATGCCTGGAGTCCTGCATTCACGGATCAAGTTCCTCCAGCAGCTTCATCTGTACCTCTCAGCTGGAAGGTCTACCATCACAGTACAAGCAGTTTTCGGATGTTTTTTCCAAAAAGGCTGCGGACATTTTACCTCCACATCTAGAATTCGATTGTAGCATCAACTTGATCCCGGGGTCCACTCCACCTCGGGGTAGGGTCTATCCATTGTCTGCTTTGGAGACTCGTGCTATGACGGAATATATCCAGGACAACTTGCAGAAAGGATTCATCAGGCGCTCTAAGTCTCCGGCCGGGGCCGGCTTTTTCTTTGTTGGGAAGAAAGATGGGACTCTGCGTCCATGTATTGACTACCGTGGGCTTAATGCCATTACCATCAAGGACCGGTATCCGTTACCTCTCATAGCAGAACTTTTCGATCGTCTACAGGGAGCCAAGTTATTCTCGAAATTAGATCTTCGAGGAGCGTATAATCTTGTCAGGATTCGAGAGGGCGACAAGTGGAAGACGGCATTCAACACCAGGGATGGACATTATGAATATTTAGTCATGCCTTTTGGGTTAACTAACGCTCCAGCTGTATTCCAGCATTTCATTAATGAGATATTCCGAGACCTGCTCTATGTCTGTGTTGTAGTCTATCTGGATGACATTTTGATTTTTTCACCCAATTTACTTTTGCTCCCCGGTCTCATTCCTTGGGACAGTAAATCTCTCTCTTCGGGGTGGTCCTCGCCTGGGAGCTCTGCATCAGGCTGCCGGAGCGCCCCTAGTGAATTGCAGTGGTGCAGCCTTCCAGCCCTCTTCCTACCACCACCACCATCCTCTCTCTCTCTCTGTCCCTGGTCATCCTCAAAGTCTGTTGCAGTGCTGGCTTCCACCATCTTGACTGGGAGGTTGCTCCTGGCGGCATCTACCGCTCTCCCCTTTCCAGCAACTTCGGATCAGGACACCCCCCCCCCTTTCTTTTTGAAACTCCTTTTTATATGAAAAAAATGTCCCTTTTCTATAATGTATGTAAGCTTTTCATACATTTGAATGTCTCGACCCTGTCTTTCCTTTCCTTCCTCCAGCGAGTACATTTGCAGTGTCTTAAGCCTCTCAGTGTACGGTTTCTGTTGAAGACAGTTTACCATTTCAGTTGACCTTCTCTGAACTCTTTCCGTCCTCTCAGCGTCCTTGCGAAGGTCCAGCCTTCAGAGCTGAACGCAGTACTCAAGGTGGGGCAAATTAGGGATGGGGGTGGGTAAGCCAAAGCTGCATGACAGTGGCCTGGCCCCCTGCCTTTTCAGTATACAGGACCGGTGCTCACCTTTCTGTGCCAGTGCCAGGGTCAGCACAAGGGATTCTGGAGCACTGGGCAAGCTCTCAGTTTGATGGTTCCCTTCATCATTTCTATAAGCTGTAAGATATAAGACAAACAAGCTGCAGTCTGCTTCAGACCGGCGTGAAACACGAGACAGGGATGTAGCCCCACTTCTACCCTCTTTAATGTCTGCATCAGTGATCTCCCCCCACTCCTGTAAGAGATCCTCGGCCCCAGCATTGAAACTGGAGATCAAATGCCTGCTGTATTCGACTGCTCAGGTGATTTTATTCTCTACCCCAAAAGGTTTACAAGAGAACCTCACATACACTGCCCCAGCCCAGGCAGGCAACAACGGAGAATAAATAAGTAAATGAAGCCACAGAAAGATCATAGAATCATAATAGATGACAGCAAAAGAAAAATAAAAAAAAAGACCTACTATCATGTCCGCACTGCTAAGGATCCATCCCAGCTGCCAGCCAGAGCGCAACTACATGCAAGATTTCTCCTTATCCAGGACAGGTCTCCTTTATCTTCCTCATTCATACTCTGTCATCTTGGGTGGAAGAGCATAAAAGATTCCCCCATAGTTCCTTCCAACACCCATGTTTCCCATGTCTAACCCCACAGCTCTATAATAATCTAAACAGCCAGCAATGCTAACATGGTCATTGCCTGAATACCCAGCCTCCAAGGTCCCCTGCATGCAGCTGCTACCACTACTAGTGAATCCAGAGCGCTGGGAGCAACGGGCCTGACAATTCAGAAACCAGAACAATTAGCTCCATACTGCTCGGAGAAGACCAAGAGAGGATATAATTAAGTACCTAGATAATACATTGCTAACCGCACTGCCTTCCAGGTACAGAGGAACTGAACATTTACAATGTTAAGACTTCATAATCCTACGTGCAGCCACCACTGGGGTGGACGGCTCCTTTTACAGTCCTCTACAGATCAGTCCCTGAAAAAGACCATCGAAAGGTAAGAGAGCTCTTATTACTATCCCTGTTTCAGGCTGAGAAAAAAAAAAGAGGCAAGGGGAGGGAGAATGCCTTGCCTGAGCACACTATACATACAGGGGCCAATGCAATACAGTGCGCAGAGCTGAGCGCACAGTTAACCTGCAGTCGGACACTGGGAGAATAGGCGCTAATCAATTCCCTAATGCAATAAGGGGATTAGCGCCTATTCAACCCACATCCAATGCGGAGTGAATCTAATAGCGCTCATCACATGCAAATATTAGGCATTCACTTCCGATGCAAAAAAAAAAGTGAGTCTCGGACACACATTTAACTGTCATCTATTAACGCCTGTAGGAAAACAGACGCCGATAAACTTGGCATTGGTTTTCAGTGGCGAACGGTCAACGCCAGGTTTATCGGCGTTGGTTTACCTGGCTGTCCGCCAGTAACGTAAACCAACACAAATAAACTTGGCATCGGTTTTTGCGACCGGCGTACGGCAGTCACGAAACTGATTGGGTTCGTGTTAGCAAGGATGCGCCAGGGTCGCGCGACCCCCTACTTTTAATATTGCATGGCGCTGGTCACGAAAATCAACGCCGAGTTTATTTGCATCTGTTTACCTTATTGGCGGACAGCCAGGAAAACAGACGTCGATAAACCCAGCATTGGTTTTCGTTACTGTTCGCCACTGAAAACCAATGCCGAGTTTATCGGCATCAGTTTTCCAACAGGCGTTAATAGATGACAGTTAAATGTGTGACCGAGACGCACATTTTTTTTTTTT
Organism: Rhinatrema bivittatum; assembly: GCF_901001135.1. Lineage (NCBI taxonomy): Eukaryota > Metazoa > Chordata > Amphibia > Gymnophiona > Rhinatrematidae > Rhinatrema > Rhinatrema bivittatum. Next base: position 37,157,105 of record NC_042616.1, on the reverse strand, counting down.
TGCATCGGGAATGAACGCCTAATAGTCTCATTCACATGCATTTGCATGTGATGAGCGCTATTAGATTCACTCCGCGTTGGACGTGGGTTGAATATGCACTAATCCCTTTATTACATTATGGGATTGATTAGCGCCTATTCTACCAGTGTCCGACTGCAGGTTAACTCTGCGCTCGGCTCACTGTATTGCATCGGCCCCTGTATGGATAGTGTGCTGAGGCAAGGCATTCGCTTTAATATTAGGGCGCCATATACGCATTAAGAAACATAGAAACATAGAAATGACGGCAGAAGACGACCAAACGGCCCATCCAGTCTGCCCAGCAAGCTACGCAGTTTATCCATTTTTTTTTTTTTAATCTTCCCCTCCCCCCCCTTTTTTCTCCCTCCCACCCGTCACTATTGGCTTCCAGCACCCTCCAGCCCCAAGTCCCTTCCACCCCTCCACCAATGCAGAGAGCAGCGCCGTATCCGCATTCCAGTGAACATCCAGCTCAATCAGGGGTAGCAACCGCCGCAGGAGCGGCCACACCCCTGCCCCATACTCTTACCCACCTCTGTTTTGTTTGTTTTTTGGGGTTTTTTTGTTTTGTTTTTTTTTTTGGAGATAGCAGCCCTCCATCCTTCCGCTCCATGAAGGTGGAACACAAACCACTGGCCACTGGCATCCCGCTCCGTGAATGCCTCTGTGGCTACTGCCGCTCCGTGCAGTGCTATACCGCCTCCTCTATATTTACGCCCACTAGACTTGATGGATCCACAGTGTTTATCCCACGCCCCTTTGGGATAAACACTGAGAGCGGGCGCTGACTGTTCAGCGCCCGCTTTCTACGTGACTTTATTGCATCAGCCCCACAGAAAGCAAGCAGGAGAACCAGGTTTAGAGCCCCAAAAAAACAGTTAGGCATGACTCCTGCGGAAACTCTTTTTGGCTAGCATCTCACATCCGAGCCTGGATTGTGCGCACACAGTGCTGGCCTCACATCAGAGGCTCTTGCTCTAATATTACAGATATCCCTCATCCTTAGCCAAATGTAATTTCCAGATGCCCACACCCCTCACCACTGGGGACAGTAAATCTGTGTCCTACTTGTTCCTATTACTGTCAATTGTTACCAACCTTTATAGTTATATCAAATGTGACTGTTACATTCAACCAATCAGGGATGACGTTGCATTCCTAAATATTGCAGCTGTATGCTTAAACATTGTAATTTTAGTCTCGTAACGCACTTTGAACTCCTTTGCTGACACAGATCAGGGCTTTGCATTTTGTTCCCCCCCCCCCCCCCCCCACCTCGTTGAGTTTGTGAACCATTCCCTTGGCTGAAATTTGTAGTGAGATAAGTACAATCAACATTGAAAAATATAGGTTTTATGAATTTTGTGCATCTTTTATTGTAACCCATTTTGGAGAGGCAGGTACTAAATACTTTTAAATAAATAATGATGATGATGGACTGTCTCCCTTGCATTGCAGTGCTGGCTCCCGCCCATGTGACGCGTCTGCTTCCTATTTTTCAGCTGCAGGGTCCTGGCAGTGTCTGTTCTTAGGCTGTAGCTTGTGCAGGAGACTGGGACAGGCTTTCCTTACATGTAGGCTTTAGATTTAATTACTCGTTTTTCCAAGGCCGAGGCAAGTTATAATTCAGGTACAGTAGGTAGGGACCCTTCCCCCGGAGGGCTTACAGTCTAAGGTCTTACAGTCTGAGGCCGTGAACGGTGAGGGGACTTGATTTGAACACTGGCTTCCTTGCTTCTCAGCCCACTGCACTGAACACTGGGCCATTCCCTGACTTCTCAGAAACACAGCACAGGCAGGAGCAGTGCGTACACACATCCATGGTCCCACCACAGGACAGGCATGGACTTTGCAAGCACTTGCCTTTTTGATTTCTTGACAGAAGAAATTTTCTCCTTAAATCTCAGACCCATGATACTCCATGTCCAACTGGCTGGATTCTGGGACCTTGAGTACAATGCTGGTTGCCGCATCTCAAAAAAGATATAGTTGTGATGGAGAAGGTACAGAGAAGGGCGACCAAAATGATAAGGGGAATGGAACAGCTCCCCTATGAGGAAAGGCTGAAGAGGTTAGGGCTGTTCAGCTAAGGTTCTTATGGCCTGGATTAGCCACAGGATGCTGGGCTTGATGGACCCTTGGTCTGACCCAGTATGGCATTTTCTATGTTCTTAAGAGATGGCTGAGGGGGGGGGGGGAGAGAGGGGAGATATGATAGAGGTCTTTAAAATCATGAGGTGTCCTTCCCAAGGGAGGTCAGGATCCCTTATTGGCATCCTCCTGCAGACCAATTTCTTTGTTAAATTTGGACATCAAACTTTTTGCAAACATTTTGGCCAACAAATTGAAACCTCTCATGCCTTTCTTAGTATCGCCAGATCAGGTGGGGTTTGTTGCTGGGAGATGCTCTATTGTTAATATACATAAAGTACTGGCGGCCTTGGAGCGTTGTCAAACATCTAAAATTCCTGATCCACTTTTAGTCACCTGTGACGCAGAGAAAGCGTTTGACAGGGTAGCCTGGCCCTTCCTTCGGCAGGTCTTGTCCAAGTTGGGATTTGTTGGTAGAATCTATGAATATATCACTTTACTCTATACAAATCCTTCAGCGCGAATTTTGGTCAATGGCCAACTTTCAGGGGAATTTTACCTACAGAGGGGGACTAGGCAAGGGTGTCCCCTGTCCCCTCTTTTGTTCATCTTGACAGTGGAACCCCTGGTGTGTAGGTTGAAGGTGGACCCTGATGTGACTGGTATTTCGGTTGGGGCACAAACGTTTCTCACGCTGCTTTTTGTAGATGATATTTTGCTTTTGTTATCTCATGCTCGTAAAGCCCTTCCGGCTGCCATTAATATCTTCCAAATATACCAGTCAGTATCGGGCTTCAAACTGAATTTAGACAAAACAGAGGCTTTGGATTTGGGTGGAGCTTGAAGCAAAAAAAAAAAAACTGAATACAGTCAGAGCTCCCTGCCATGACTCCACTTAGGCATCAGAGCTCGCTGCCATGACCCTAATTAGCACCTCTTGTGCAGCTGACCGACCCACGTGCGCTGAGTGAATGCCGGAGCTATAGGTAGTCACCACCTACCTATTAGGACAGAAGATACCCAGGAAGGGAGTCGCGAAATCCCTCCTCAAGGAGCCTCACACGGGGCACCAGATGTTAAAAGTGGTAACCTCTGACTAATTAACTCAATGAATACCAGCTTCAAATAGTTTAAAAGATTTATTAATGGAGGAAAGTGTTAATTCCTCCATGGAGAAGCAACACAAAACAAGTGGAAAATAATTATAAGCTTGCTCAAAGATCTGACGTGCGTGCTCAGCCTTATAAGGGTTTGGGTCCGCCAATACCAGATATCTGCATAATCCACGCCCATCACCTTTAATAGCCAATCAATAAATTTTAGCATGTGTGTGCGTGCTCTCTCTATGGGCAGGAACCTCTTGTTATCAGTAGTAGAGAATAAGAACAAGTTAGTTTCGTTTTCTCAGGAATGATGTCATCTGTGCTGGCTAATTCTCTGGTAAGTTTAGTTATCATAGTGTTTCATAGTGCTATCAATCCACTAGGTGCAATTCAGCGCTGGGTATTCTTACAAGCTTCGTGGGATGTCTGGTCCGACCTTCCAGTAAAATGGGCTGAATCAACTATTAAACACCTAGGTATTATTGTCCATCCTAATCCTCAGAAGTGGTATAGTCTTAATGTGCCCCCCGCCTTAGAGAAGGCTACCAAAAAATTAGCGGGATGGCAGAACCTCCCTATGTCCCTCCAGGGGCATATTGCGGTGATTAAGATGGTTATTGCACCGCAAATATTATACAAATTGATCATGTTACCCTTCCTATTTCTCTAAGGATAATAGGATGATTCAGTCCACCATAGGCAAATTTATCTGGAGGAATAAGCAAGCACATTTGGCATATCCCACGATGACTGCTCAGAGAAATCATGGAGGCTATGGACTTCCAGATTTTGTGGTTTACTCCTGGGCAACAAATTTAAGATTTTTGGGGGATTGGCTTTTGGGTACTCAAGAATATACTGATCCCAGCTTGATATGGGACTTATGCTACCCAGAAGACCCTTCCTATATTATTCATGTTTTGGCCCACAAGGGCTCTCAATCCTATATGTGTCATAGGATTGGCAACTACATTGCGGAAAGTATGGGGTATTACCAGACGACTCTTGGGTTTACCAACCCATGTGTCTCTTCACTTTCCATTGCGAAGTTCCACACCAAAGTCACATGTGGTGCTACCAGCTCATCATAGTTTTAACATTTCATCTAATTGGCTGCTTCAGGAGGTACTGGATCCCAAAACTGGCCAGACATACACTTTTGCCCAGTGCCAGGAGAAATTCAGTCTCCAACCTTACCATTTTCTTCTTTATGGACACCTGAAGGCAACTGTTCAAGCTGTGTTGCAAGGGACAGCAGGGTCTGCTATTACAAATTCTACATATGACTCTTTAGTGGAAATTTTCCAGGCTAAGAAAGGATCTTTGTCCTGTCTATATCAATTTTATCATTCTGTCCTACCATACTCTGTCTACACGACATTACTTCCTAAGTGGTCCAGAGACTGTGGGGAACCATTAGACGAACAAATGCTTCGAGCCAGTTATCAATCTATTGCTAAGATTACCAATAACATTGGGCTTCGCAAATTACAACAGCAAATTTTTCACTGCATCGTTTATTCACCGGCGAGGGCCCACCAGGTGGGCAGCATTACATCGCCACAATGTTTAAAGTGCGCTCAATCTTCAGCTACCTTGATACACTGTCTGTGGGAGTGTCCAATGATATCTGCCTTCTGGGACATAATTCATGGTAACCTAGGTGTGATACTCCAAGAGGCCATTCAGTGGTCGTGCTCCTTCTGCCTTCTGAACAATGACATTGGAGATGTTAGTCTTAATGTGGACAATATAGGTCTGGTATCTAAAGCCTGCTTGATTGCAAAGAAGTGCATTTTACTAAAATGGATTGAAGAGCAGCCTCTGACAGGAGAATTTTGGAAGGCTTTGATGACGGAATTATATCAACTGGAATATGGTTCTATGAATAAAATCTTTAGCCCACGCAAAATACGCAATTTGAGAGATTTGGGGGCCGCACTATAAGACTCTTACTCAACATACTCAAGCTCTTGCACCTCTGGCAGAGTTGAATAAGGTCTGCATGGCCAAATGATGTCTTCGTTACCTGTCTATATACTATCATCCGTTGTTATTACTTTTGGAATTGATACTGCCTGCCGATCACTATTAAGGAATGCATACTATGTATGTTTCTATTGTTAAGAGTGGTGTACATGACTTTATATCTTGTTTTTCTTGTGGACATCTATACGCTGATTTCTGTATCGATGTGAATGAGGTTCTCTGCAAAGGGGAAGGGGAGTGGGGGTATAGTGCTTGTTGTTGAGGGACGGTTGACTGTTTCTTTTTATGCTCATACTTTGTCAAGACTTGAAAATTTGGTGGTATGCATTGGTTGTATTGATGTGATATTGGATGTCACTTGTTATCATGCCCCAATAAAGAAATCTTAAAAAAAAAAAATCATGAGAGGTCTAGAACAGGTAGATGTGAATCGATTATTTAGACTTTTGTTTAATAGGACTAGGGGGCACTCCATGAAGTCAGCAAGTAGCACATTTAAGACTAATCGGAGAAAATTCTTTCATCAATGCACAATAAAGCTCTGGAATTTGTTGCCAGAGGATGTGGTTAGTGCAGTTAGTGTAGCTGGATTTAAAAAAGGTTTGGATAAGGTCTTGGAGAAGTCCATTACCTGCTATTAATCAAGTTGATTTAGGGAATAGCCACTGCTATTAATTGCATCGGTAGTATGGGATCTTTAGTGTTTGGGTTCTTGCGGCCTGGTTAGGCCTCTGTTGGAAACAGGATGCTGGGCTTGATGGACCCCTTGGTCTGACCCAGTATGGCAATTTCTTATGTTGGAGAAGAAAAAAAAAAAGGTTGAAGACTGCGCTCTGTTCTTCTGACACATGGCAGTTAGCAGCTCAGCCCGGTGTGCTCCATTTCGCCACCACCATCGCTTCCAAGCTCTGTGAAACTGGAATCATGTCAGTTCTTTTGGTTTTAAAATTTCAAAACTCTGAAATGCAGGAGGAAAAAAAAATATGACCAGCGCACTTTTTTTTTTTTGGAATGGAGACTGCCGCTCTTTATGTAAAAATCCTGTGAAGAGCACGAGGTGCGTAGGGGCTTAGAGAGACACGGGTGGGTGTGCGCAGCAGTGTTCCTGGCAAGATACAACCTCTTGTACATCCCGTTATAATATTTGATCCTTCTTTAAGAATAAATTGTGTATTTTACAACTGATGACCATAAAAACAAGGGGAAAACGTATTTATTTATTTGTTACACACCCGTCTCAGGCTGCAGGTGATAAACAGAGCAGGTACAAACAATAAAAAAAAAAAAAAAGTACAACACGAATATAAATGAAGAACCTAAAGTTATAGCTGCAGGGGTCCATAGCACATCAGTAATAATAATAATACAGTACCAGTTAAATGGCACCATTGGCTTATGTTTATTACAGCCTAGGGAGCACTGCAGGAAGGAGTCCCCTCATTCACAATACAAACGCCAGCCCAAACCCATCCCGACCGGCACATCCTGTGCTCCGCTGCGACTGCTCCAGCGTCTGCCTGGACTGCGAGTCGCAGCCCCCTGTGCTGGAAGGATGGCGTGGCACAGGATTCCTTAAATTCATAAGCCAGGAACCACAATTCAATCTATCAGGGGCCAAGGAACCGAGGGTCTCATTTACTAAGCATTTCCCCCCCCCATGGACACAGAATGGGAGAAAAGCCTTAGCAAATCTGCCCTAAGAAAGAATCTGAGCACAACAGAAACGTGACAAGTTACAAACTGTTTCATTTACAGCCCTGCCCCCATGATGCAAATCACGCACACCTCAGAGCGGGCAGACCATATAATGCATGCTTGGGAAGGGGTAAAATGTAAGAAGGCGGGCATGTGGTGTTTCAAACATCTCACCAGAGACCCGTGAGCAGTCTCCCAGACCAAGGCCATTGCACCACCACCCAGTGTCGTTCCAGTATTAAGTAGGAAGACGTGTCTGCATCTCTCTGGTCTTTCTGCTCATGGGCAGGGCAGGGTGTTAGCATGACCTTTCTGCTTTAGTGGGAAGTCAGGGTGCAGTCACGGCCTGTCTCTGTGCTCTCATGGCAGGCAGGGTGAACCTTATAAAACAAAGTTTTTTTTTCCCACATTCAATACACAAAAACAGTCTCCTCTTCTATTTCATTTTCCTGGTTTCTCTGGTACGTCAGATGCATTTTTGTACTGAAGCTCTTTCCACATTCCAGACATAAAAAGAGCCTCCATCTCTTGGTCACCTCTTCTTTATGCTCCCTCTGGTGCTCTGTGAGATGCATCTTGGTATTGAAGCTACGACCACACTGGGCGCACACAAAGAGTCTCCCTCTCTTGGTTATTTCTTTCTTGTGGCTCCTCTGGTGAGCTGTGAGATGCATCTTGGTGTTGAAGGTCTGCCCGCATTCACTGCACAGAAAGAACCTCCCCCTCTTGGCGATCTCTCTCCGGTGGTCCCGCTGGTGCTGTGTGAGATGCATCTTGGTATTGAAGCTCTTCCCACAATCAGTACAGAAATAGGGTCCTCCTCTCTTGGCCACCTCTCTTTTGTGGCTTCGCTGATGCTCAGTAAGGTGCATCTTTGTCCCGAAGTTCTTCCCGCACTCGAGACAGATGTAACGTTTGCCAGTTAGGTTTCTCCATTGTCTTGCGGAGTCGGCGACATTGGCGCTGCGTCGCTCGCACAGAGCGGAACCCCCGGCCGAACTGTTCTCCTCCTTCTCGGGTCTGCATGGATTCCTGCAGCTTTCACCCCAGTTAGGGCCTGGGTAAATATCCTCTTTTCTTTCGGACATCATCACGTTCTCCTCCAGATTCTCAACGAGATTCCAGTCGCGCGTCTCCTCATATTTGATCCTAGACTCCTCACCTGCCGAAAAAGGAAATAAAGACCAGCGGTTATTATGTGTTCCGGAAAGAGAGAGAACTAGAAGTTCCCACGAGGAGGGAGGAGTCCCACTATAAACTAGAAGTCAGACCCAGCAGAGAATGAAGGGGATTCAGCTAATGATGGAGAGAATTCCCCGCTGGGGGACTGCAGGCTCCAACACCGACCCTCCGACAGCGATCAGGAGAGGCAGCTGAAGCACATCCTGGTTCCCCTGCGGTAACTCACTCAGCCACGTGTTACATAACTCGGAATACGGGCAGAGGCGGACACAGAACTTTGATACGCTCACAGTAAAAAAAACAAACCCCTCTCTTTCTCCAGCCTGCTCTCCGTGTCATCATGACTTATCAGCCCAGTCCTGATTTTATAATTCCCATCCCAATGCATTCTGCATGAAAGGAATGACTCTAAGACACTGGGATGTCAAACTAAGAAAGCGGGACTGGGCTCCTGTTCCAAAAGATACGGCATTAAGAATCCCCCTTGCCGAAGAGCAGCATATCGGAAGCACTGTCATTTTAATTCCACAGAAAATCAGAACATGTGATTACCAAAAAGGGAATGCATGACCCCATGTCACTGTTAATCTGTTTAGATGCCGATCTTACGGAGTCCTCCTCTTTAGAAAGATTTGGATTTACAGGCTGGATTACTGGATCCGAGGGAAGCAGCGCATACAGAAGCCTCAGGGGGTAATTAAGGCCAGAGGGGAAGGGAGAATCGCAGAAGAATTCACGTTAAAGAGAGGTAAACATGGCAAGTTGGCTTAAAATAAAGAGCAGTGGTGAAAGCAAAGAAATGTTAGTGTGGAAAACAAAAAAAAATGGAATTTAAGTATTGGGTATCCAAACTGATCAACAGTAAACCAAATAGGTTTCAAGGGCAGACACCATTTCATATTCCCCCTCTGACGCCGGAAATACTTGCTCAGTCATAGTGAACAGTTTCACGACAGTGTGGTTTGTTCTCAGGTTTAAAAGATTAATCAGAGGGCGTAAGACAATTCATGTGTGAATTGCAAAACAGCTGTAGGGGATCCTTTCCACCAAAATGAGCCCATAATCACATCAAGCATCTAGGAGATCTCATATCTGGCAACTTGACTAAGCTCTCGATTTCTGCTTTATCCTGTGTTCTCTCTGTCCCTACAAAGGCCTCTGTTTTGCCCCAGAAATGGCTTCTTCAGGGGAAAATATGGTTCATAACTATTCTTGCGATGATACCAGGACTGTATTTAGTGAAGAGAAATTGATCTCTTGTTGTTGATTCTTTATTTATTTGTCGATTGTTCCAATTCAGGGTCTCAAGACTTCAACTGTTGTTAATTAACAGCTTGCTAAATGCAACATAATCCTCTGTGGATTTCCAAATAGTCCTGCTAGCCTGTTGGAAGTCTTCAGTAGCCTTTTTGCTGGAGAGGACTTCAATGCCTTCTTGCAGTCCAAATGCTGTGATGTTAGTGTCACACGGGGGCAGAAAGAACACAGGATAAAAGCAGAAGAAGAAGTATAACAGAAAGTGGGACAACACTCCTGTAAAACAATTGCAAAGCATCCTTTCTTGTGGACTGTGGTTGAACTATATCCCCTTTCTAAAGAAGGTGTCATCCATGTGACTCATTTACAATTCACCAAGTCCAGCTCTACTGCAACTGATTGTTTTCCTTACTAGCACTCTGAACATATTTTGACAATGTTTTGCATAGATATCTATATTCACTAGACATGTGAATCGGAACTGAAATCCGAACCGATTCTGGTTCCGATTCACATCTCTAATATTCACTATATATGCATAACAGAGTTTAGAAGTGGTGTGAATGAGGAATGATTGACTAGTACAGGTGATAACTATATGTATATTTGTTATTGTCCCAATTTCATCTTTTGAATAGTTTTGATATTCTTTGCCACTGTATAATAAAGCGTGCTACATTAAGTATCTTTTAGTGGTGTTACTTACCCTTTTTTTTAGGGTTCTCTGACGGATATACCATTTAGGTACCCACATATCATTTTTATTTAAAGCCTAGATCCATTACTCTATATATAAATAAATAAAGTAGACCACCATTATAGTGTTACACTTTGCATGGTATTCCCTACCTTAAGAGGCCGGATCAGGCTGAATGGTCATTTTCTGCTGTCATGTTTCTATTCCTGGACTCACCTGAGCAGATGCTTTTTCCACTCTTCATCTCAGCAGTTTTACCCCAGTCCCTGATGTACGGCTCTTCTCCTCGGTCAATGTGGGATATAATATCAGGGATGATGGTCGGAGAACCTGTTCCTGGGGTAAGAGCACGGCATTAGGTTTCCCCACAGTCACTCAGTGCTTAGCACACAATATTTCCGATTTATTTTCGGCAGGAGATGCGTATCGTAACAGGAGGGAAAATGGATGGGTGCTGTGATGAAGTGTCTACAGGAAACGCATGCAGGGAGCGCCCACACTAAGCCACCTTCCCTCCTGTCACAGCAGCTTTCACTCTGACAGACACTGAAAAAGATGGGGCCTTGTATAGAAAGAGATGATCCTCCGTGTTCTCCATAACATGACAATGAATAAATTACACTTGACCTATCATGCACTAAATGCTGAGTTATCATGGGTTTGCCCTGAAGAGATCCAGTGCGTTCTAGTGGATGTGTGCGCACAGATGACAGAAAAAAATGGCAGACAGACACGAGAGCCTGGCGTTACACGCCCGAACCAACAGGCAACCTTCCCTGACTCTCAAACTCAGTTCTTAGGGGTAGGGACACAAAGTACCTTCTATAGCACTGTGTACACTGATAGCTCTATATAGCCAACAGTTTTTATCATTAGGACTATTTTGTGTTTGTAGAGCACGGCTTCTGTATACTGCAGAAGCCGCGCTCTCAGGCTGTAGTCCCATGAACAGAAAGCTCCATGGAGCAGGGACTCTCTCTATTTTTATGTATTTGTTCAGTGCTGCGCACATCTGACAGCACTACAGAAATAATTATCAGCAGCGCTGCGTCTTCTTCCTAGCTGCATCCTGTCCCACCAGTGTCTTCCTCTCTTCCCTCCCTTTATTTTTCTTTTTACTTATATCTATACGACTCTCTCTCCCCCTTACTTACATTTTCAAATTCTTCTCCCCTCCCTCACCAACATTTTGGTTGCTCTCTATGGTCTCTCTAACCCACTATTTCCTCCCTGTCTATGCAGCTTAATCTCTCTCTAAACTCCCACCCATTTTCTCTCCCTCCGATCTTTTTCCCCCATTGTCCTCTCTCCCCCTATTTCTCTGCACTACCTACTCCAGCCTCTTTATCCCTCGAGCCTTCATGCTCTCCCCTCTTTTCCCTTTCTCCTCATTCTATTCTCTCTCAGTTGCTGGAGATACAGGAAAGTCTGAACCTTCAGCTCATCCTCTCTCTCAGAAAAAAACAAGGAACATAGCAACCTCTCTAAGGAGTTCATACGAATGGCACCGGCCTGATCTTGTACTCACTGAATCACCCACTCACTAGAACAAGCAAAACCCCTCCTTACCCAGTGAGCTGAGCGTCTGATAATTCTCCTTCATCACCTCCTTGTAAAGCTCCTTCTGCCCTTCATCTAAATCCTCCCACTCCTCCTGAGAGAAATACACAGCGATGTCCTCAAAGGTGAACGGGAGCTGAAACACAAACCAGAAACGCGCTCAGCACCTACACCTCAGTAACCTTTTCAGTGGGTGGAAAGTTTATTGTTGATGCATTTGTTAGCAAAATGCTTTAGCTATATAAGGCAACTGCTTCGATTAATCCACACTACACAATTTGGATTTCCATTTCATTTTTATTTGACTTTAGATTTCGGTTACAAAGACAAGATTTAGTGAAATAAAAGCGTTGGCGCTGCTGCACCTTTGTATTGGTTGCTATTTGGCAAAACCTGAATAGCTTAAGAGATTGCCCCCTCCAGAATCCCTAAATAGTGGGAGTGAAATGACCTCTACGTGGCCAGTCTAAAAGGATGTAAATATGTAGATCCTAGAAGAGAGGAGAAATGAGGGAGGGGTGTGACAAAGAATTTCAAATACCTCAACCGAAAATGCTGGCAGATAAGAATCTCTTTATCCAGCCAGTCTGCCCATTTGCGCACGTCTAGTGCGTAATCACAGGTCTTACTTAATCCGTTGTTTCCTACCTCCTCTCACTAAGGGCCTTTGGTGTCTAGCCCACACCTTCTTGAATTTCGCCTCTGTTTTGGGTCCTACGACCTCTGCTAGAAGTCTGCTCCAGGTGGCCACCACCCTATCACGTTCCTTTGGAACCTCCCTCCTTTCAGCTTCTCGAGTTTTTCTTTCTCTGGACAGCGCTACCCTCTGAAAAGCTCAGTAAATAGGGATCACCCTGTGAAGCTGAAGGGAGCCCGAGAGGGTGGAGAACACCCTGGACCAGACTTCCAGCAGAGGATACAGAAGCCAGAACAGTGGCAGAACTCAAGCCAACAATTCACAAGAAGCAAAGAGTTGTGTTTAGCGGAAAGAGATTCCAAGGGGGCCGGACTCGGGAAATCTGTATTCATGGAAAGGACGGTGGATGTATGAAACATTAGAAAAAAGGAGAAGTGTCCACTCTTACTACACACAAATGCACACGCACACATAGGTGGAGACTAAATAGATATTTCACAATTTAGCTGCACCAGCACACACAGTGAGGGTTCAGATATGGCATCAAAGGTGGGCCTCCAGCTAACGTTCACACCAGAGAAAAACCACCGAACGTCATCACCTGCCAAGTTCTCACTGCGTGCTGAAAGGCCAATCATTTTTTGATTTTTACACATGCAAAATGGTTCCCTTTTTTCAGTCCAGGTAAACTCCGGAGCGTGGGTGCACTCTGCACTGTAGACTGTAAACACCAAAAGTGCACATAAACTTCACTTGGTCAAGAATTTTCATATAAGAGGTTTTTTTAATTTCAACGCGGTGACTCCTGACAGTTAAATGTGATGTTTGACAACAGTCCCCGACACGGACCCATGTTTCGCCAGTCCGGCTGCTTCGGGGGGATTTTTTAAACAACAATCTGTGTCACATAGTATTCTGTATAGTATTCACTATACAGTATATAGTATTCAGTATTCACTATACAGTATATAGTATTCATTATACAGAATACTATGTGACACAGATTGTTGTTTAAAAAATCTCCTCGAAGCAGCCGGACTGGCGAAACACGGGTCCGTGTCGGGGACTGTTGTCAAACATCACATTTAACTGTCAGGAGTCACCGCGTTGAAATAAAGAAACTCTTATATGAAAATTCTTGACCAAGTGAAGTTTATGTGCACTTTTGGTGTTTACAGTCCCTTTTTTCAGTCACAATTGTGACCTTACCTGCAGTCTTGATAGCAAGATGCCAAAAATTGTAACTGAAAAACTTCAAACTCTCAAAAAAAAACTTTTAAATCTCGTCAGTCAAATTTATTAAAGAACGTCCAGAGTTAAGAGAGTGCTTAACTTCTATTCCACGGGTGGCAAACCACACTTTCCAACGGCTGCCATTCACCAAGAACTTGGCGGGTGATGACATTTGGTGGGTTTTCTCTGGTGCCATATCTGAACCTCACAATGTGTGCTGGTGCACCTAAGCTTGTAAAAAAAAAAAATAAATGGTTGCATGAAGCGACCTTCCAGAGAAGGTGGAAGGGCAAAAAAAGTACCAGAAATTAAGAAAGCCAGGGTCAAGCATGGAGGATCCTTAGCAGTGTGGAGTAACACCTGAGCTCGGGCAGGATCTGGAGCAGCACTGGTCATTTTTATTGGAACTGCAGGATAAAAATAAATGTGCAAACAAATTACAAAAAGACTGCTTTGGTTTCATAATCTGAGTGAGAAAATAGTTAATAAGGAGTTCCCTTACAGGTCACTCTCTCTTCCTAGGACCCCACTTCATATAAGAATATAACACAAGAACATTAGAACATGCCATACTGGGTCAGACCAAGGGTCCATCAAGCCCAGTATCCTGTTTCCAACAGAGGCCAATCCAGGCCATAAGAACCTGGCAAGTACCCAACCATTAAATAGATCCCAAGCTACTATTCCTTATTGAATTAATAGTTTATGGACTTCTCCGGGAACTTATCCCTACCTTTTTTTAAACTGCCCTAACCACATCCTCTGGCAATGAATTTCAGAACTTTTATTTATTTATTTAAAAATATTACTATACCGTCTTTTCAAACTAGTTTGATCAAGAAGGTTTACAAGAGACAAATTATAAAGGAAAAATTAACCAGAAATTAAATTTAAATCAAATAAAAATAAAAATTATAAAATCAAATAAATTAAAATCAAACTAACAACAGAAGTTAAAAAAGATAATAGAAAGAATAAAAATACATTATATCATTATAATCCCTACTCTTATAAATAAAATATACTAGTTTTAACAAAAACAAGTAAAGTTAGAAAAGGAGATAGTAAACCTTGAGGATATAACTCATAAAGAGCATAATCCTAATGGATGTATAATCAGGCAATCAATAGATACATAAGTTTTGTAACTTATGAAACTTAGATATTCAGATTATCGAGATGACCATATGCAATCTTAAATACATAAGTTTTTACTGCCTTCTTGAATTCACTAACTTAACTATGCATTGAGTAAAAAATAAATTTATCTGATTTGTTTTAAATATGCTACTTGCTAACCTCATGGAGTGCCCTCCTAGTCTGTTATCTGAAAGAATAAATAATCAATTCACATTTACCCGTTCAAGTCATTTCATGATTTTGGAGACCTCTATCATATTCCCCCTTCAACTGTCTCTTCTCCAAGCTGAACAGCTCTAACTCTTCAGCCTTTCCTCATAGGGGAGCTATTCCATCCCCTTTATCATCAATTGTTACTCTTCTCTGTACCTTCTCCATCGCAATTATATCTTTTTTGAGATGTGGCAATCAGAAATGAACACAGTGTTAAAGATGTGGCCTCACCATGGAACGATAGAGAGGCATTATGACATTTTATGTTTTATTCACCATTCCCTTCCTAATAATTCCTAACATTCTGTTTGCTTTTTTGACTGCTGCAGTACTATGACACCTTGATCTCTTTCCTGGGTGGTGGCTTCTAATATGGAACCTAACATTGTGTAACTATAGCAAGGGTAATTTTTCGCTATATGCATCACTTTGCACTTATCCACATTAAATTTCATCTGCCATTTGGATGCCCAATCTTCCAGTCTCACAAGGTCGTCCTGCAATTTATCATAAGCTGCTTGTGATTAAACTACTATGAATAATTTTGTGTCATCTAAATATTTGATCACCTCACTCGTTGTACCCCTTTCCAGATCATTTATAAATATATTAAAAAAGCACCAGTCCAAGTACAGATCCCTGAGGCACTCCACTGTTTGCCTTTTTCCACTGTGAAAACAGACCATTTAATCCTAATCCGTTTCCTGTCCGTTAACCAGTTAGAAGCTTCTAAGAGATTATTGCTCTCAAACAATACATTTATAAAAGACAGAGCAACCCAGTAAATCAAAGTATTCAGTAAAAGAATGCGCTTATTATATATGAGTAAATGCTCATTTATCCTTTATGAGTTAAGATGATCAAATCTTATCTAAAAAGGATATAGAAGATAAAATGATGGTTACATGTTGTGGCCCCAGACTGCAGATTAGATGAGCAGTGGCAAGCTTACAATTGACAACATATATATATATATACCTTATTATTTGTTTATAAAAATAAAACAAAGCCAGGAATTTTTTTAAAAACAGTGCACATAACGTCTAGGAAAACAGTACATATAATGTCTAAGAATTTAAAAAACAGGTACAGAGATAAAGAGCTCATAATGTCTACTTCCTAGGAATTTAAAAACAAAGTTAAATAAAGACACCCAAATCTACCTGTTATCATTTATTTATGTCTAATGACTTAATGTCTACCTATTTAGCTATATTGCCATTAAATGAGTTATATGCCTTCAATCTATTGCAGAAAAAACTAGTGTTTACCTTTAAAAAGAACACAATATGCCAATTAGGCACTAACATAGAACTTGTCATTCCCCTGTTTTCTGGGACACAGTTCTGGGAGATTCACTAAGTCTCTCAGAGATCTAATTGTTTGGGAAGATAACACCGGTTCCTTTTGGCAGAGTTTTGCTAAGGAACTCCATTATCTGATTACTGTCTTTTTGTGTGCCTGGGTGTGATACCAAGTATAGAGTATTCTGACTGCATTCTGGCTCCCTGAGAATAAACTGACTATATTTTTTTATTTTGTGCTTAACTTACAAGCAAAACTGTTCTCTTTTTAAAATGTAAATGAGGGTCTTGATTTAAAATGTGAGGACCCCCGGGGTATTGACTGGGCCCCCCCCCCCAGTTACAAGATGAAGGGGAAATCGCAGCCTTTTAGCTCATTATCTGCCACCATGGATTTATATTTTTGAAAGTGTTTTAATATCTCAAAATCCTGGGGGGGGTTGTATTTATTTCTTTATACAGTAACAAAATAGGCCTGGATCATAATACATGGGAAAATGATCTGTTGTGGACCTCATCCTGAGACCCTTTAATTCCAGCTCAACAAGTTCATGCATGTTCTTGTATAAAATTAATCTCTTAATTAAAGAAAGACAAGCAAGATGGTGTTCCTGAGCCTGATTACTCTCCCCTAAGACCTGAACATTAATGTCTCCCTCAGTGCTCCCAAAGTGCTGTGATTGGTCTCCCAGGATCATCGCACTGCTGGCATCATTACAACACAACTGTTTACAACGAAAATCCTCCAAATTCATTCTCCTCATTTATTGCACTAACAAACAAAAAAAGACAAAACTTGAGAACATACAGAGAATAGAAGGAAGCCAAATGCCAGGCCAGGAAGATAAGAAAGGGAGTGAGAGATCAAGAGGGGAGCATCTGAAAGTTGGAAGAGAAAGAAGGGATGAATGTCAGGACTGAGCATGTGGGAATGGACAGCAGATGAAGAGAGGAGGATAGTAATGTTCAGATAAAGTTTTGATGATAACAGGGGCTGGAAGTGCTGAGTCTCCCAGGACTAGATGGGAGCCAGATTGCACGGTAAGGAAAGGCAAACAGTTCCTAGGTCACAAGGGCATCTTGTACTTGGAGGTAGGTGGGGCAACGGGGGTAGGTAAGACCATCCTGACTTGGCAGGCTCACTGTCCTGAAAATTGAGGCAGGTAGAGTGATGGGAACAGAGTATGCCATCACAAAGTGGGAGAATAAGGGAAGGGTGAAAGAGATAGACAAACCATCCCAGGGTGGGAGGGCTAAGGCAGCGCACACATTCCCAAGTACAGAAATGGATGGGGTCATGAGGGAAGAACACACCATCCTGAGAACAGAGGTGGGATGGGGGAAGGCAGAAAGGAAGATACTGAAAGGTGCCCAGGAGCTTCCTCGCTCTGCAGCTCAAGACAGACAATGGTGCTCAGACCATTACTTATTGTGTATGTTTCCGATGTAATCCACCCCAAAACTTGAGGGTGTGGGATAAACATGATTTTAAACTAAAAAAAAAAAAAATCCCTCAACATTCTGGTTTTCAGAATATCCACAATGAATATGCACGAGATATACTGGCATGCAATCTCTCTATTGCATACAAATACATTTATATCTCAATCATATTCATTATATTCTGAAAACCAGGCTGGCATGGGGAAAGGGAAAGGAGAGACAAAGGACTAGTGTGAATACCAATGGTATAAGAAATATACACAAAATCAACTGAGGCATTCCTATTTAACCTATCCTTGTACAGCAATATTCAAATCCAACAGACATGAAACTGCACCATCACACAAAGATTACGGCATAGGGAGGGTAACAAGTCAGTTACAACAGTGGTCCCCAACTCTGTCCTGGGGGCTCACCAGCCAGTCGGGTTTTCAGGATATCCACTGAGTTACAACCTCAGACAGCTTGTTAGGCAGACTGGATGGGTCATTTTGGTCTTTATTTGCAGTTATTTATGTTAATTTCAGAACAGTGTACAACAATAGACAAATTATATTAATATACAATAAAAAACAAAATGAATAATACAACAGCTTGAAACTGTGTGACCATACTCCTAAGAGGCACAGTCCCAGACAAACCATTTGGACACAGCCTCACCCCGATCAGTATAGTCACCAACCCAAAGGGGAGAATAATTATGTTAAGTCTATGTACTTCTTCTCCATCAATTTCCCTGGCAAGGGGATTAAAGGCACTCAAGAAAACCTGTGCACCAAACACACAATGATTTATTCACCACTCGAATCCAAATCTATCCCCTTTAATTGTTGCATTCTTGTTTGTGGGCCTTCTCATCTCTTTCCTTACACTCAGGAGGGTCCCAAAGTGCCTTTACTGTCCCAAGTCTGCTCGGGGTCCTATTAAAGTCAGGGCTGACTCTGCAGTGTCCCAGGTTAGAAAGCTGCAGCAGTGTTTGTACAGAGAGGGCAGGAAGTTAGGGGCAATCTCCTACCTGAGCAGAAGCCCCCGCAGGCATTTTCCTCGCTGCTTTTGCTGCTTTCAGGATGAGAAATGAATTGGGGAACCTTACTCGAGCTGGGGAAGAAGAGCTGAGTGTTTGCCTCTTGCTATTTAAAGGGAAGAAAGTCAGCGCTGCAGAGCGGAGGGCAGAGAAGTCTCTGGGGGAGGCATCCTCCCCCCCCCCCCTGCCGCAGAGGCAGCAAGCGACCCTGCTCTCGTGCTGCTCTGGCCCCCGACCGCCACTTCCAGGCCTCCCCTCCGCCGGCAGCCTCTACCAGTGGCCGCTCACCACCAGGCCCCTTCCGCCTCCTTCCAGCCAGCCTCTGCCACTTCCGGCTGCTGCCCTATCCCGCAGGGCCACCATCAGGGGATCCTCCTCCTCCTCCTGCAGGAGCAGCGCCGTCCTCCCTTCCCACCACCCACGCGCAAGTGCTGTAGCTCGTCCCCTCCCTCGGCTTTCTTCTTTTCAGTAAGCAACCCCCCCCCCTTTTTCTTAATCCTCCATATTCACCCCCCCCCCTTTTTTTTTTTTCTATTGTTGCCTTTTTTTCTCTCCCCAGGTGTCTGTTCCCCCTCCTATAAGAGGGGCCCTCCCTCTGCCCCGGGTGTGCAGGCCCTGCGGGCGAGGGAGCCCTCTCGTGCCAGGGAGTAACCCGGGGACGGGAGAGAAGCCGCCCCGGAGGGGGTTCCCTTCCCTCCCCCCCCCAGTTTCTGTTTCATTCCGCCGCTTACCTTAATCCTCGCCTCCCCCCTTGTTGTCATTTTTTTCCCCTCTCTTGCCTCGTCGTACCGATTGCTTTTTTTTTTTTAATTTGTTTTTTTTTGCTTCAGTTGCTGTTTAGTTTGTTTCCAGCCCCCTCCCTGCCGGCCTCACTCCGCTTCCTCCCCCGGCTGCAGGCAGCTTTTACTTCATTAGCTGATTGGCGGCATCTGCCTGTAGACTCCGCCCCCGTAGCCTTAGCCCCGCCCTACAGCGGGTCCTGTCCTCTCCTCTCCTCCCCATTTTAGTTCAGTTTAGGGTAAACTCCTGCCTTTCTCCTCGCTCTGCGTGTGTGCTGACCCCCTCCCCTCTTGCACACAAGAGGTTTAACTAGGAACACACAGTTCCAAGTCCCTTGGGGCCTTTTTATCCCTAAGTGGGTTTTTTTTTATTTTAGTTCTTCAGTCATCCCTTTACCCTGCTTTTCTTGATTGGCTCTAGTTGCCTTGCTCCCTTTTCTACCCCCCCCCCCCCCCCCCCCCCATGGGACTGCAACACAAGTCCCCGGGAAAGCTGTTTATCCTCCCCCCCTCTTCCTAAGGACAGCCCCCCCCCCAGCAACCCAACACTCTCCTTCAGGTTCTTTTCCCTTTTCATTTATCCTCCCTTTTTTTTTTTGGATTTGCTAAGGCCGCTGAACATGGCACCACAGGGGAGGGTGGCATGCGCACCCCTTTTTCCACCTCCCGGCCGGAAGGGGAGGGTCTTCCTGTCGCCACCACCGCCCACCCAACCACTTCTCGGGGTGATGACCTTGCCCACCCGCCCCGGAGTTACGCCCGCCTGCGTGAAGCCCGCCCGTAAGAGGGCGAGGAAGGTGAGGTGTATCGCCTCGCCCCTCCCCTCTTCCGGCAGTTCCCCAGCAATAGGGACATACAGGCCGATACAGTACCGTACGCTCCGGCGGAGCGCACTGTTAACCCGCGATTGGACGCACGTTTTTGACGCACTACCTTTACCCCTTATTCAGTAAGGGGTGCTATTAGGTTCGGGGGGGTTGGACGCGCGTTTTGGACATGCTATTACCCCTTACTGAATACGCGCGTCCACACCCCCCCCCCCCCCCGAACCTAATAGCGCCCGCAACATGCAAATGCATGTTGATGGCCCTATTAGGTATTCCCGCGCGATACAGAAAGTAAAATGTGCAGCCAAGCTGCGCATTTTACTGAGGTAAAGCTAGCGCTTCCAAAACGCGCATCCAATCACGGGGTAACAGTGTGCTCCGCCGGAGCGCACTGTACTGTATCGGCCCGTCAGTAAGGGGTAATAGCGCATCGAAAACGCGGATGCAGCTTGGCTGCACATTTTACTTACTTTTGGGCCTATACAGTAAAAACACGGGAGAGCAGGCGAGCACCCGCTCTCCCAGCGCGCACACAGGCCACTCTCTTGTGCGCGCGATACAGTATTTTAATTTATTTTAATTAGGGCCGGCAGTAAAAGGCGCTAGGGACACTAGCGCATCCCTAGCACCTCTTTTTTGATAGGAGCAGCGGCTGTCAGCGGGTTTGACAGCAGACGCTCAATTTTGCTGGCGTCTGTTCTCGAGCCCGCTGACAGTCACGGGTTCGGAAACCGGACGCCAGCAAAATTGAACGTCCAGTTTTTGAGCCGCGGGCCCATTTCAAATTTTTTTTTCTATTTTTTTTACTTTTTTTTAACTTTCGGGACCTCTGACTTAATATCGCCATGATATTAAGTCAGAGGTTGCACAGAAAAGCAGTTTTTACTGCTTTTCTGTGCACTTTCCCAGTGCCCGGAGAAATTAGCGCCTACCTTTGGGTAGGCGCTAATTTCTGAAAGTAAAATGTGTGGCTTGGCTGCACATTTTACTTTTTGTATCGCGCGGGAATAACTAATAGGGCCATCAACCTGCATTTGCATGTTGGGGGCGCTATTAGGTTCGGGGGGGTTGAACGCGCGTTTTGGACGCACTATTACCCCTACTGAATAAGGGGTAAAGCTAGCACGTCTAAAACGCACATCCAATCGCCGGAGCATACTGTACTTTATCGGCCCGTGTATCACGCGGGAATACCTAGTAGGGCCATCAACATGCATTTGCATGTTGCGGGCGCTATTAGGTTTGGGAGGG